>NC_092828.1:18681057-19281057 GCF_039878825.1 Excalfactoria chinensis | reverse complement strand
TTATTAGGTCAAATAGTTTGTCTCCTGTCTTCCAAATACCTTCTCATGCAAGTGCAGAAAATGGTTTTGATGAACTGAGCTAACTACTTGTTTATGTACACACACAAAAACATTTCTTGCATTTTTTCTCATAAATTATGCAGTAATATCATCTTGAATTCACAAGATTTCACAGGCTGAGGGGAGACGTTATTGCTCTCTTCCAGTATCTGAAAGGTGATTGAAGTGAGATTGGTGTTGGTCTCTTATCACTGGTGTCAGGTGACAGGTCGAAATGGCCTCAGGTTATGCCAGGGGAGGTTTACATTGGATATTAGGAAATACTTCTTTACTGAAAGTGTTGGGAAACACAGGAATAGACTCCCCAAACAGGTGGTGGAGTCACAATGCCTGGATGTATTTAAATACCGTTTGGATGTGGTGCTCAGGGACGTGATTTAGTGAAGCACTGTTAAAGGTAGGGTGGTATGGTTAGGTTGTGGTTGGACCTGATGATCTTTAAGGTGTTTTCCAACCTGAACAATCCTATGTTTCTATTATTCTATATCTCGCTATACCAACTAAATCCTTGTGAACAACCTGAATGCTTTCAGAATTAGGCTAGATGGGACTCAGAGCAATCTGGTCTAGTGGGAGGTGCCTATAGCAGAGGATTTGGAACTTCTTGACTTTAAAGGTCCCTTCCAAGCCATTCTATGATTCCATGATTCTATTCAAATACAGATGTTATGAAAGAAATTTAAATTAGAAGATTATATAGAGAGATTTTGCATTCCTTTTTTATTATCAGTTACTAACATTCTTCTAACTTTTTCTCACAGCAGAATCTCCTCAGCATTTTAACTTTTGCAGCAGTGAAGAAAAACAAAACAGAACCAAAACATTTTGCTTTTATGAAACCCAGCAGTAGCAGTAGTATTTTTTTCTGGCTTACATAGCAATCTTGTCCTGTTGTGTAACACTTTAAACAAACAAACAAACAAAAACAAAAACCAAAGCTAAATACACAGGATAAAAAGGAAACCCTAGCAGATTCTTGAAATGTTCAGAATGCAAAAGTTCTATCCTTAACTCTCTTGAAAATAACTAACATATTGCTCTTGAATGTCTCTTTCCAGATACTCTTCAGTAATAAATAATAAGTATTATTACAGGCAAATAATAGATAAAGAATTTAGGTGGAGACCATGTTGAAAAGGATCTTAAGTATAATGTGTATAGAGAAAGGATTTTTTAATAAGTCTTCAGTAGATTTAATATCAAGTTAATTACTTAGACATTCCTCCTCAGTTAGAAATTTCACACAAATAGATTGATGCAGTGAATTAACAAAAAACTTCATCTAGATAAAGTTACTGGTATTATTTATTTATTTGCTTTGGGGGTGCCCTTGTAGTATCTGAGTCTTGTTTATTTACTATAAGTGCTTTGTTTCTTTTAAGATCTATCCATTCTCTTATAATTGACCTTCAGTCATTTTATTACATTTTTCTTTTTCTATTTGCACTGCATTTTTTACTATAAAACGAGCTACCATAATAACTAAGTAATCTATTATTTATTTGCATATCTGCTAGAATTTAAATTCATGTTGACTGATCTGGAAATATGTAGTATGTATACAACAATATAGACTGAATAAGTACATAGTATATAATATATACGATACTATCAATATTCAGCTTAAAGAGAGAAAAATTCTGTAAGGAATACTAGTGTGTGTACATAGGAAATAACTGCCACGGAAGCACAAGCAAGCTGTAAGTTCGGGCAGCTCAGTGGCTCCCAACTAATATTCGTCTGTTTAACCTCAGGTAGACCTTTTTTTTTTCAGCTATAATCTACATGTTTTCAGAGACCCTGTCTTCCATGTTTTCTCATTTACTTCTAATTGAAGTGCAGAAAGCTAAAAATGGATTGCTTAGTAACATCCTTTGGATTACCAGTTCAGATATGATATCTTAGGGCCCCGGTTAGTGAGCTAAGGTAAAATCAAAACTCAGTTTAAAGTTTTCCTGATTTTGGTTGCTGCTATATATATATCCCAAGAGGGCTATAAAGCATTGGAACAGTGTCCCCAAGGCAGTGGTCAAGGAACTAAGACTGATAGCCTTCAAGAAGTACTTGAGTAATGGTCTCCGATCACAGAATCACAGACTCCTAGGAGATGTAAGGGACCTCTGGAGATCATATAGTCCAACTCTTTCTATTAAAGGAGTACTCTAGAGTAGTTAGTACAGGAAAGTGTCCAGGAGACTCCACAGGTTCTCTCTGAGCATCTTATTAAGATATTATTATATCTTATTATAGATATTATTATATCTAGTCCTCAAAGTATGGAACTCCCTGTTTTCCACTTTGTGCTCATTGTCTCTTGTGCTGTAAATGAGGTCCTCCTGTGTGGCGTAACAAGTTGGACTTAATTCTCATTGTGCATCCCTTCCAGCTCAGCTTCTCTTCGCTTCGCTTCACTTTCCTTCACTTCGCCTCACTTTGCCTCTTACCACTTCCTCGCCTCTTCTGTTCCTTCTATGTTAGTCTATGAAGATATTAAGGATTATTATTTTGATTGCTTAGTTGGTCAGATGACCAGTGCCTTTGTTAACAGGAGAAGCATTCATTAAACATGTAATTAGGTTTACAGCCACCAAATGCTATCAAGGCAACTACATGCTTTCATGTCATCTAGATGAAAATGCAATTTTGCTGTGGTGTTGAGCTATTTTATACTGCATATGTATATATTCTAAACATTTATTCTGATACTTTAACTGTGCCCACTTTCAAAATGTTTAAAGACAATCATAGTCATGTTTTGTTCATCAACTTCTGGTCAATATTTTTGAGAAAGAAATGTGTACATTTTTAGGTCAAATACAATATTATTCTCCTTAGAAAAGAGCATACTTGTCTAATGTCTGTCCCTTCAAGTTGTCCTAGCACTGAGCATTTTGACTATTAATTGCTAATTTGTTTGTCTTGATAGGGTTTCACCAGGTAATCCAGCACTGTGTAGTTTAGTGATGCTTGGCTTCCAGCCTGTGTATTTTATAAGGCTCTAAATCTGCCTGTCAAGAGAAGGAACAGAAAGGTAACAACTGCTAGTTAAATCAAATCATTTCTCCTAAATTGGACAAATTTGGTTAGCCTCTGATGCTCCCTGGCCCAAGTCCATGTCAGCAAGAGTGATTGTGCTCAATCAAGGCTAAGCTTGTGGGTGAATAAAACACAGTCCAAAAACACCATAGAACATGCTGCCTGCAAACACATCTTTGTATGAACAAAATGTTATTACTCAGATGAGGCATAGCTATGACAGGAAACATACACTTTTTCATGATTATATATCTTAGTGTATAAACCTGACATATTTAAAAAAATAATAATAATTTCTAGTTATATTAGAGATTAATTTCATATTTTCAATATACTCAATTTAACTTGGTATTTCCAAGACTTCAATATTTTGTTTTGAAATATTTAATAGAAGCAGGAATAGCCAATGCAGCATAATCTAGGAACTGCAGGTTTGTTGTTTTTATTACTTCAGAAAACAATATTGAATTT
This sequence comes from Excalfactoria chinensis, assembly GCF_039878825.1. Taxonomy (NCBI): domain Eukaryota; kingdom Metazoa; phylum Chordata; class Aves; order Galliformes; family Phasianidae; genus Excalfactoria; species Excalfactoria chinensis. The sequence continues at coordinate 19,277,490 of NC_092828.1, read as the reverse complement.
TTCAGTACATCTTAAAAGTATTTATCAGTATTATAATTCCTGTAAAAATGTGGTACATTATTTGCACTGAAAGCATGTTTTCCCACTGTGAAACATGATCTGTCTGTCAGTCTACTTACATCTCACTACATTTCATTACATGCACAGTAATGAAAAAAAAAATTGCTGTATTTAACTGACAATATGAGACAAAAGGGAAAATCCAATTTGACTTGTTTTAATAATGCTAACAGAAATTGAATTCAGACTATATATATATTTATATATATAAAATTAAGGAAGTTTTTAAGATTTCAATGTTCATATGTAATGGGTATTGTTCTATCATCTTTAATTACTACTTCTGTGAAAATAGAAATCTGACTCTTTAAAACAATCACCGATGATTAATAATCTCATTTTTCTTATCCTTTTTCTTTCAGACTAGGCCTTAACCTAGGTCTGTTCAGTCTTGCCTTGTTGTTTGGATTGTACACAATATTATGACAAGACTCATTTATTATGTTTGGTGAGCCACAATTCTTCCTTCTTCATGTGATAAAGAAAAATGTTAGAAGTCACAAACAGAGTTTTAATGTTAAAAATTTAACATTCTTGGCTATGTAATGATAGCATGACATTCATAAATAAAATTATCGGAAAATTAACATTTTATTATTGTATTATTTTATTCAAGGTACAAGGAGAATGTCTTGTTATATATCACACAGAAGCACTAAAAATGTGCATTCCCCAACTCCCCAAAATAAAATACAGAGAAACTACTACTTACATGGGAATTGTTATCAAATCTTTTATTTCACAAAATAAAATATGAATATTCTAAAAAAGTCATTATTTTAGATTGAATAATTACATATCTATTCTGATAATGAGTAAATCTACTACTGTTATTAAATGAGAGATATAATACCTGTATTTCTTCTCATTATACAATCCATCAAAGTTCTTAAATTATTTTGCATCTTATGAGATGAAACAAAGAGAAAGAAAAGATCCTTGCTGACATCATGCTTTAGACAGAACACGGGATAAAATATTTGGAAGAATGGTTGAAAGAAAGGTTAAAAAAAAAAAAGAAAAAAGAAAAAAAGAAAAAAGGATACTTCTATACATTATATCAAATAAACACTGTATTTTACGTCATGAGAAAAATAATTAGAATAATTACTTCTTTCTACATAAATTATTACAGTTTACTGTACCATTTATCCTTGAACAAACATATAAAACAAGCAGGTTTATAAGATCCTTACTAAATTTATATCAAGAGTATCCTAGAGATAACACATATCATTCAATACAGAAGCTAAACAAGCCAATACTTGAGGAAGTTTTGCAAAGATGTTCACTTCATCTTTCAAAACTTCAAATTCAGGGACTGTGAACAAAGTGATGGAAAAGCACATATAAGATTTTGTAGTTCATTTAATAACTTTCTCATCTTGTTTGCTTTGATCTAGAATTGAGTTTGTATGTTTGCCACATATATTAACAACTATTTCAAACAATACTAGCTATCTCAAGAGATTCCTATGAAAAATTATTGTGGTCTATTTCAGGATACCAAAGCAAGTGAAACTGGTGGCTTTAACTTGGTTCACTTTTCACAGCTTTTAATTTCATCTCATTGTTTTTCCTTAACTTTTTCTTAGGTTTCTACTCACTGAAGTAATCATATCTGAGACTATTTATCTTATCTTTTACTTTCTGTCCCTTTTTCTCTGCAGCAAAATAGTACTACAAAAAGCAGGGTATTTTTCAAATAAGGATATATTCCTATCTGGCAACAAGCTAGTCAACCTTCTCTTTTTAACAATATCTGAAGGCAAATTGATCAAAACAACCTGATATATGCTAACAATTACTTTGGAGACATCCTCAGGAGACCATTCTTATGCTATGAATTCTAAAAAGATAGGAGTCTGCTACCTTGGAGCCTTAGGGTGCATCAGCATGGTATAATTTTGACTGGTGTAACTCTAAGCTTAAAATAACAAGTCCTACTGAGACATAATATAATGCACAGGCTTATTACCAACTTTACATGAAGACACAGTTTGCTTTGTAAGACTAGACTCGGCTTTCTTCTGCAAGCAAGCATAGAACACAGAATCATCAAATGGCTTGTGTTGGAAGGAACCTCAAGGCTCATCAAGCTCCAATTTCCCTGCCACAGGCAGGGGCACCAACCTCCACATTTAATACAAGACCAGTTTGCCCAGGGCCCCATCCAGCCTGGCCCTGAACACCTCTGTGGGCATTCACAACCTTTCTGTGCAGCCTGTTCCAGGACCTCACCACTCTCTTGGTAAAGAACTTCTCCCTGATATCCAAACTAAATCTTATCTCCTGTAACTTAAAACCATTTCTCCTTGTCATGCTATTATCCACACTTTTGAAGAGTTGACTACCCTCCTGTCTGTAGGCTCCCTGGAGGTACTAGAAGGCTGCAATGAGGTAACTCCTCAGCCTTCTCTTCTCCAGGCTGAACAAGCCTGGCTCCCTCAGCCTTTGTAGGGGAGGTGCTCCAGCTCTCTGATCATCCTTGTGGTCTTTCCCTCCAACAGTGCCCTATCTTTCTTGTATTTGGGATCCCAGACCTGGAGACAGTACTCCATATGGGGCCTCATAAGGGCTGAGTAGAGAATGACAATCACCTCCCTGTCCCTGCTGGCCACCTCTTTTCTGATGGAGACCAGGATACCATTTGCCTTCTGAGCTGCAAAAGCACACTGCTGGCTCATGTTAAGTTTTCCATCCACTAGGACCCCCATGTCCTTTTCTGTAGGGTTACTTTGAAGGGCTGCTCCTCCTTGTCAGTATATATTCCTGGGATTACTCCAGTCCAAGTGCAAAACCTTGTGCTTTGCTGTGTTGAACTTCATTGGATTCACCTGGGCTCACCTTTCGAGTCTGTTGAGGTCCCTCTCGATGGTATTCCTTCCATTGTGTCAACTGCACCACTCAGTTGGTGTCATCAGCAAACCTGCTGAGGGTGCACTCAAGTCCATCATTGATATCATTGATAAAGATGTTGAGGAGCACCAGTCCCAGGACAGTCCCCTGGGGTACATAGAACCATTGGTTACCACCCTTTGTCTGCTGCCTTTCAAACAATTCCTGGTCCATCTGGCAAATCCACATCTCTCTAAGAAAGATGTGGCAGGGGATCATGTCAAAGGCCTTGCACGAGTCCAGGTAAATGACATTGACTGCCTTCCTTTTGTCCATCATTCCATCATAGAAGGCCACCATATTGGTTGGGCATGACATTCCTCTGGTGAAGCCATGTTGGCTGTCTTGGATCACACTTTCATTCCTCAAGAGATCAAGCATGTCATCCAGGAGGATATGTTCCATGATCTGTCCAGGTACAGAGGTCAGACTCACTGGCTTGTAGTTCCTCAAGTCCTCCTTGCTCCCTTTTTTTAGAAATAGGAGTGACACGACCCTTTTTTCTAGTCACCTGAGACCTCACCTGACAGCCACAGCTATTCAAATATGAGCAGTTCAGCAATCATGTTAGCCAACTCCTTCAGAATCCTGGGGTGCATGTCATCCGACTCCTTAGACTTGTATGCATTCAGTCCCATGAGAACCATTTCTCATCACAGTTCTTGCTGGCAGTCAGCCTTCAGTTGCCTAAAAACTGTGACAAACAATATTCCATTCTCCTCTTTAAAAACACATATCTTATGGTTAAATTTGTAACAGAATTAGAAAAGTGACTTGAATATGGTCCTGCAGTTTGTCTCATTTTGTAACCATTTTGTTCCCTCTGGCTTTCAAGACCTTGCATGATGAAAAAACAGCTGTACATGTTCCCAAGGAACATGGGTATGATGTGTATTAAAAGCACTTTAAGGGCTAGAAGGCAAATTCAGTAAGCAATTAAGTATTTCTGTAGGAGCCAAGACGGAACGTTTAATGTCCAAGTCTAGACTGAATCTAGGCATATAGAGATGAAGAAGAGAAATACCAGGGTTATTTTTCTGTTCTGATAGAATAATTTTAAACATTTTCAAAAATTTTCAAATAGCCTTAAGTATTGCTTATTAAGATATATTGCTATCTTCTTACCACAAATGCTCTGAATCTTTATATTTATTCCAATTACGACCCTATTAAAAAAACTTGCTTATGTTACTTACTGTTGTGCTTTCCTTATTAAGGTCTGGAAAGACTGCTCCCACTCTGCTGATGCAGAACATATGGTCACATGCAGAAATCTGTTTTGTCCATTTATTAAATCACATTAGGAATTGCCTTTCTTCCAACTACATTGAGATTTTAAGCCCTTAAAATTTCTGAGACAGATGAAATAAATCAATAGGTTAATGCACTACCACTGGCACAAATGCCTAATAATTGAAGTAGAAGAAATTTGGAACTGTAATATCAGTTTTGAATAGGAAGTTTGAAATACAAATTTTTGAAGCTCTGTCATTCAGAAAAATTGGAATATTGTTAAAAACTCTTAAAATATAGGCTGCTATATAAAACTGAGTCAATACATTTGTCAGTGGGTATTCTTACAGTTGCATTAACTGTATCAAGTATATGTTACCTCTTCTTATTGCTAAAAATAAGTATTTGAATAAAAGTGTGCACATGGAATATGTAATATTTATACAAATAATTCAATTTCTTAAACTCAAAATAAGTATGGGTATATCTGAATAATCTGAATTCTTAATTTAAATTGTTAAATTTGTCTTGTTGATAAAATTAGAAAGTGGCTGATGGTTTATCTAATAGCTTTAGTCTCAGAATTATTTCTCAATCTGGGGTACTGTTATCTTACGTCAGTATCAAATTCTCAGTATGACAGCTCCTTCAGTCTCAGCTCTATTGCTCTGGACATCTGGCACATATGATGAACAACATAAATGCCGTAAGCTGTTTTTTATGCCCACTGAAAGCACCATGATTGGCTGACAGGTACAACACGAAAGTGCTGTAAGGACATGCTCAAGGCAAACCTTCAGCTGTGTGGTACCAGTTCCACAAAGTGGGAAACAGCAGCTGAAGACCATCTGTTACAGTAAAGCTAGTGCACCATTGCACTGAGAGCATGTGAAAAAACCTAGAGCAACACAATGACTCCGTGCCATAATAGTGAACTACAGAAATGGAGGCATAGTATGTAAAAGAAGCAGCATCTGTGGCACTCATGGTTGTTAACATACTGTGGCAGTCAGAATGATTTTTTAATAATCAGTTAGCAAAACAAAGAATACATCTTATGTTATTCTACTTTATATATATATATATATTTGTTTGTTTGAGAAATATTTTCTCATTCTAAATATATTAAATTACAATCCACTATATTTAAATAGAACCCTATCCAGCAACATTTTGTAAATCTGACTCTGTGGCATAAAGTCCTTATATTGCTAATGAGTAAAAAAGCACAGCAGTAACTAGAGCTACATGTAAACAAAGACGCCTGGCTCCTACATGTAACCAGTTGTTGCTGCGCTGGTATAAAATGCTGTAAGCACTGAAAAGAAGGGTTCTTCATGCCTCTCGCCACATGTGTGACGGAGCTCAGAGCCCTGTTGCCACAAATGGGCTGAGAAGCACCGTGTAGAGAGGTCCTATGTAAAAAGAGCTGGAAGAAGCTCTAGAGAGAGAGGGCTGAAAGAAGCTCTATAAATAGAAGGCTGAAAGAAACCCCGTGGAGAAAAAGGCCTGGGAGAGACACTATCCTGCTAAAAGAAGCAAAAGACTGAGAGAGGTTCCCAGCCAATTGCCCTTTGCTGGACAAAGGTAAGCAATTCCATACCATGGGGAACAAAATGACATCTGTGCCGAAAAATGTGTTTGTAAACTTGTGGAACGCATTCACTAGAGCTGATGAGATGGTGTCTGGGTTGCTAAAAAAACCTTGAAAAAAAAGTCTGAAGCCTTAGAAAGTCATGCAAGCTCATAATTGGCTGCCACTGATTCATGTGAGGATGAAGGAACCACTGGCTTCTCATCAGGTTCAGCCACTGTGCCATCAGCTGCTTCATTACCACCACCGCAGGTGTCCTCACTGCCTCCTCTCCCGAAAGTCCTGATGACCCTTTTGATTCTGGCCCTATAGACCTTAAAGCAGAGTCGAATCTGTTTCTCCCCGATCCGTATGGTATGTAGGTGCGTATTCAGGGGGAGGCCAAGAAAGCTAGAGATGCAGATATTTTGAGTGCTTTACTTGTCATTGAGGCGCCGGGACAAGAGGCAGGGTGTGAGGCTTTGTCGTATTGTGTCCTGCCTTATCGCGAGGGGAATCGAAATGGAGGGGGTTGACACAGATACAGGCAACTGAAAACTTGTTGGAGCCGCAGAGCAACCTTCTTTGAGTTGTAAATGTGAATGCCTTGATGGGGAAGGGAAATTTCTCCACCACAGCTCTACAGGTGCTAATTGCTGTGGAGGGATTACAGCAAGTTAAGCATTTGGCAACGGGTGATCTCCGAGCTGTACCAGAGGCTGAAGAGCAATGGCAGTCTTTTGTTAGTATTAAGCAACAGTCCCAAGAACCGCATATGATATTTCTGGATAGGCTTAAGAACTCGCTGAAAAAAACAGGTTGATAATGAGCAGGCGAGAGCTCTTGTATTTCAACTGCCAGCAACTGAAAATGAGAATGCTGACTACCAAGAGGTGCTGTGCGCTCTAAAGAATTTCAATACTAAAGAATTTACAGAACAAAAGGCGCTGGAGTGGAAGCTATCAGAGCTCCACGATTCGAAGCAAGGCTAGCAGACCCTCAGCCTACGGCTCATTCACCACTGCAAGAGAGGGAGTCTTGATTATGCTTATTACCCTAGTGGTCAATGAATAGTTATAATAAATTAGACTTTTCTGTGTATAGACATTTCTAGGCATAAAGGTAGAGACTGAATATAGTACATACAGATATGTATGTTCAGTATTTTAAAATATTTCACTATTATCAACATCCTTACCCCTCAAAGATTTAAGTTTTATCTCACTAATTAGGAAACAACATGTAGAAACTTGGCATTTAAGTAGAACGTAAGTAAAAATCTCCCAAGAAAATGTTTGCTGAGTGCTGCAGCCTTTCATATCTTTTATATGTCATGAAACACTGCATAAAGAGGTATATTTTAGAGAAGCCTTTTTATTTTTCTCCCTTTTGACTGCTGAGGCTTAAAAAAGGAAACTTACCTCTGTTTACAAAAACACTAGTCTAGGTATGCCTATTTATTCCAAGTCAGTGTTAGTCCAGGTAATTTCTGTAGATCTTTACTTCAGCTTGTTTGCCATTACTCTCAAATTAAATTGATTCTCATTTCAGAAGGCAAAGCTTTTTGACTTTGCAGTTCTCATCATCTGAATAAAAGTTTACCTGCTTTCTATAAAAGGTCTTGGTTAGCTTCTTCCCTACAGAGAATTAGCCTGTTCCAAGAACAACACTCCAAAAAGTAGTTTATTTTTGCAAACAGTATAAATAAAGAAGAAGAGAAGAAAGTATCTCAAAACGGCACCCTACTTGGCTTTTGTCATTTCTTATAGAAGATCTACAGGTTGTTGAAATGGGAGGCCCTCAAGCTGATCATGAAGAATTCAGCTATGAAAAATTACCCAACTTTTCCCCGTTCTTACTAATAGAGGTGAAAGCTAAGAAGATACTAGAGACTCTCACAAGTTGGAAAATGAAAGGATTGACCACAACCCTGCTGAAAAAGACGAGAGGGTACTGGTGGATGGCAGAATGAATGTGAATTAGTAATATCCCCTTGCAGCCCAGAAAGCCAACTGTATCTTGGACTGCAACAAAAGAAGTGACCAGCTGGGCAAGGGAAGTAATTTTGGTGAGATTTCACCTGGAGTGCTGCATCAAGATGTAGTCCTCAGTACAGGAGAGACACTGTCTAGTAAAAGCACCTGTTCCCAGAGGACTGCAAAATCAATCCAAATGATGGAACGCCTCCCCTGTGAGGACAGGCTGATAGAGCTGGGGAAGGAAAGGCACTGGGGAGACCTAGGATAGTGACATTATGATATCTAAAGAGGGGCAATAAAAAGCAAGGGGGAGACTCTTTAGCAGGGTTTGTTGTGGTAAGACAGGGGCAAATTGTTTCAAAGTAAAAGAAGGGAGATTTAAGTTTAATACAAGGAAAAAAAAATTTTACAGTAAGCACTGTGATACAATGGAGCAGGTTCCCAGACAGGTAGTGGATGCTCCATCCCTGGATGGATCTCTGAGCAAGGTGATCTAGCTGCAGGTGTCCCTATTCATTGCAGGAGAGCTGGATTAGATGACTTCTAAAGGTCCTTCCAACTCAAATGGTTCTATGATTGTGGAAAGGAATGCTAATATGTTTTTCACTTAAATTCACCGATCTGCACGTTAAGTCACATATCTGCAGGAAAGTAAATAAATAAATAAATAAATATCAAGAATAAATATGTTTCCTTTAGCAGTATAGTTAGTTTTAAGATCACAAAAATTCCATACTGATGCTGTATGATCAGTTTCAAAGACTCATGATGATAAAACACAGGAATGAATAAGGCATTCTTTATTACTATTATTTTTTTAATTTATTTTTCATTTTTTTTTCTTTTTTCCTTTTTTTTTTTTTTTCATCTTACATTAAGGAGAGAAGAATAATGGAAAAAATCGCAATTTTACAGCTATCAGGAAGTCTGAGGGAAAAAAAAAAAAATACATCTCGCCAAAGCTTAACTTTGGTTAGATTCATAGTGGTAAGTAAAGGTATAAGAAGAACACTTGACAATTTCATTAACATGTATGCTATTTGGTATTTTTTGCAAAATATATTTTAAAAAATTAATAATATAATTAAATTATGATTTAAGCAGAGCTCTATGGCAGTCACCAGTCAAGAGGTAGGAAGGAAATTTTGAATTTTCAGTACTTTGAAAGGCAGGAAAAATAAATACCTGCCATAAGTCATTCACCTGATGCAAAAAATAGTAAGAGATTTAAAAAATTGAAAGAGATCAAACTTATCAGAAGAGTAAAATATACTAATATGATAAAGAAAACATGCTGGGTATGATAATAAGGAAAACAATAAAAGAAAAAAAAAATAAAAACCATGTATATCTGTCAGATACAGAAAGATCACAAACTCATTTTGTTATGAAATACAGCACACATGTCAAGTATTGAAGAATGAATATATACCAAAAAAGAGTATTTAGAGTGTAATCACACTGTTTTATATAATTAAGGACAAAGGGAGCATTTCTCTGGAAGCCCTATTGTAGCAAGGTAACTTACTGAGTTCATTACTGGAGTTAACTGGTAATGGCTTGCCATATTAAGTTGTACTTATTGTGTGACAAAGTGCAATACCGTAGTTATAAATCCTGTATTGTGATAATGGCTTGGATCTAGAAAAACATAATAAAAAATAAACAGCAACAACAACAAACAAAGACAAAATAAATGAAATAATCAGATTATCGTCCTCCAGAGAAAGAAGAAAGTAGACCTTGAACATTAAGAAGAGTTTGGTAGGAACAATACCTGCAGTAACACTATTCAATTGCTCAGTTTGTTGACTGTTAGATGCTAAGAGTACTCCAACGAAGGTAAAAACATAAATTTATATATTTTGCTCAAAGAATGCATCAGAATATCTCTGTACATAAAATAAATAATGAAATATAAAAAAAAATCTTCAACGTAAAATTTAAAAATTCTTAAATTTTCAAGAAAAGAAAAAATATTATTTAGATAATCATATCCTTTAAAACTTATTCACATAAAAATGGACAAATAATTTAATACACAGAAAAAACTATTTCTAAAATTTAAATAATCCTATGCAAAATTAATGTAGTTTGCTCTGCAAGCAATGCCACTTTGGAAAGTAATATGCCTGCTAATTGAAACTGCAGCAAATACAAGGAGCATAATAACACTATTAGATAGAGCAGTTTCTTAGCTAGAAAACACTATTTTTCAGCAGTCACCACCATTAGCCAACTTGCATGGACGCGTTGATTGAGACACTCTTCATTTCATTGTATGACAGCTCTGCACCACTGTCTGTAACATGACTTGTCCTTCATGTCACCATTGTCATCGCTAAAAATGCACCACACAGAACCTCACTGTGCTGACATGCACTTTTTAGACTCCATAAATATTCAGCAAATGTCAGTAAATGTCAATAGGTGCCAATTTTTTCCACATGAAGTCAGACGCCATTTTGTCAGCATGCCCCTCTGCTGCCATCTGTCATGTGGCAACAAAATGTAACAGAATATTGGTGAGAATGTTCAGCCTCTAACCACCCTCTGATGTTGTGGGGCAATATGGGGTGGGGTGTTGCTAGACCTTATTCTCACCAAGGAAGGCCTTGTTAAGGAAGTAAAAGTTGAGAGTAGTTTGGGTTGTAGTGATCATGAGATGGTGGAGTTCGAGATCCTGAGTGGAGGAAGCAAAGCAAAAAGTAGGATTGCTACCCTGGACTTTGGGAGAGCCAACTTTGATCTCTTCAGGGACCTACTTGGGGCTGTCTCATGGGCTGGGGTGTTAGAAGGCAAGGGGGCCTGTGAAAGCATTTAAATAGCTCTTCTTCCAAGCTCAGGATCGGTGCGTCCCTGTGACTAAGAAATCGGGAAAAGGTGGCAGGAGACCTGCATGGATGAGCAAGGAGCTCCTGTGCAAACTCCAAGTGGGTCTGTGCTGGGTCCGGTCTTGTTCAACATCTTCATCAACGACCTTGATGAAGGGATAGTGACTACCCTCAGCAAGTTTGCTGATGATACAAAGTTGGGAGGATTGGCTGACACGCCTGAAGGCTGTGCTGCCATTCAGCAAGACCTGGACAGGCTGGAGAGCTGGGCAGTAAGAAACTGGATGAGGTTTAACAAAAGCAAGTGTAGAGTCTTGCACCTAGGAAGAAATAATTGCACGCACCAGTACAGGCTGGGGGAAGACCTGCTGGAGAGGAGCTCTACTGAGAGGGACCTAGGTGTCCTGGTGGACGACAGGTTGGCCATGAGCCAGTAGTGTGCCCTTGTAGACAAAAAGGCCAGTGGCATACTGGGGTGCATTAAAAAGAGCGTGTCCAGCAGGTCGAGGGAGGTGGTCCTCCCCCTCTACTCTGCCCTGGTGAGGCCTCATCTGGAATACTTAATTAACACAAGCATTTTAAATTTACAATATACAGGGGATTTTTTTGTTCATTTTGTTTTGTTTTGTTTTGCTTTTTCTGTCAGTGAGCTGTTACTCATTAAGAACTGGTTTCCCTTCTGTTTTTGATACCATCCCCCAATTATTTACAACAAAATTCTATCAGGTCAATGCCTATCACTTATGCATTAATTTGTTTTCATTCTCCATTTCTCCTTTTCCCAACTTTCCTTTGCTTTTTGTTTCTGCGTCTTTCCCAGACTACATTCTGTTGCTGATAGGGCAATGCAATATGAGGAATTCCTCATATTATCCATTATGTTATGGAGAAAAACAGTATAGAACATGAGCTCTTGAACTGAATATGCTTATGTTAGAAAGCATCAATTCAGTCATCCTTCAGCATAACCCAGCAAATAGTAGTTGGATTAACTGGGTTGAACCTTCCATGTCATATTTCAGAGATAAACTTGCAATAAGGACTTGCTATAGAACTACCTACTGTTTGTAAAATTAAACAAACAACATCAGAAAGACGGTAAGCAAAATACCATACAAAAAAACATTTTAATTTTAACCCCATTTGTGAATATTTTCTCCATGAGAGGCAATTGCAATCTGCATTACATGTAAGATAGACATGTTATTCTGACAAAGATTTAGTCAGATTTATACATATATTTCATCCCCCAAACATACTAGAAAATACTAAAATATTATTGGAAAGTTCATTATCTGTCCCTTGTTAGCACTTTCTAGAGTGAGTAAATTCATTCTGTCATCAGTGGTCATTGCTAAATGTGATACTTAGCATTGTAATATATTTCCAAATAGCTCATAAATTATCTTTATCTTCTATTCTTTTCTAAATTTTCCCAGTAATTACTTACTGTGAACTTTTATTCATTCTATAATTTTAAATATTTTGAAAAACTTACATGACAAACATTTACTTAACAGCAAAAAGAAGTACATTTTGTTGCAGTCCTTACTGGAAAACTTACAAAGCTGTTTGACCTTTAGTCTTCTGTATTGTCTGCTTAGGATAAAAAATACTACTTTGTATAATAGCTCAACACTTCAGAGTACTATTATGGACAATTTTGTCAATGATTCACAAATTAGGGACCCCCTAGTTAATCTTTGACATTTTATTCTATAACAAGTATAATAGACATACTATGTGCAATCATGTCAGCTGACGACTCTGATCCACTTTGATTCAACTGGAAAAAAAGAACCAACAAAACAGGAGTCAATCAAATGAAATCATATATCTCATTAAAATAAAATAGCTGAAATTAAATTCTAGATTTCTAGCTTTCATTGAAGAATGTATCTTGACTCCTTAGGAATACATAGAAAATAGTCCTCTAGAACCTAGCTGAGGAAATTCACTTGAGTATGGTTGGAGGGTCATAGACAAACATAAGTAGCATCTTCCTCTTCTTTTGACCTAGCACTCAATAATCAGTACACTCTAATAGAAAACTGGACATTTGCAGCCTAGCAAGTGAATATTTGACCTAGGACTCAGTACCTTATGGGATTCCTATTTACCATGCACACACAAGCATATCTTTCTGTGTATGCGTATGGAGTTGTGTGCTTATATACATATATAAACAACACAACATATATCATAATGTTTATCTCAGATATTTGGGGCTCCTGACAGTAACGTTTTTCTAAATGTAGTGAATGCAAAATGTAAAGTGAATATGTGTATATTTGCACACATTTCTATGGAATATATTTACCTGATTTAAAGATCTTCATTGTACCTTTCGACTGCTCTGAGTTACTCAAGAAATAGCTGAAGTGGCATCTGAAACAAAGGATGTTACAGTTCAGAGCCCATATCTGTGGTTTTATATACTCAAGCATTCTAAGAAGCAAAGCAAATGTGTATTTCTCAGCATTCAAAAGTGATGGTAAGGAGTCCTGCTTTATTCACGTTTGTGGGTTTTTTCTTTTTCTTTTTTTTTTTTTTTTTTTTTTTAATACGCACACTAACATCATAAAGTAAAAAGGTTCTTTGAATTAAATCTTTCAATTAGTACACCCAGATGTTCAAATTGCCTCCTAAAATAACATCAGGTTGTGTATGCTACTAAAAACTAATTACAACCCATAGGAATAATTCTTTAAAAATTGACCTCATAAATTCTGCTCAAGGGTTCAAAACTAACAATCCTTTGTAGTTTATCATTAATTGTATGCATACATGAATAATAATAAAATAGTTACATATTTTCTGAGGCCTTCTAACATTGCTGTACGTGAAGAGTAATACATTATTCATCATGTTTTTTTCTGCTAACGTAGGGTAAGCCCAAATACAATGTTTTATTGCAGTATCTATACATTCAATTAATGCCATATACTGTTTAGAATTTAATATTTCTCTAATAAATACCTGCAAATATTTTTTTTTATGTTTATTACATTTTTTTTTTCATAAATGGATACAAGGATAAGAAAAAAAGATCATTATGTGATTTTATTGCATCTGAACTTTAAATATTATCCTGTTATAGATTCCTACTTTTTAATGTGGTTACATTGTAATAAAATCTGTTAAAGTAGCTTTCTGTTCAAAAATAAGCATGAATCAAAGACATTTCTATACGCAACACTTTCTAAAACCACAATAAATCATTTTCTTGAGCAAAGAGCAAGCTCTATTTAGAAAATTGTGCAGTTTATTTGAAAGTTATATGCAAAGGTCAATACCAGATATTTTTTTTTAACATATGGATGATGGGGCAGAGAGCATTCTTAGAAAATTTGTGTTTGACATAAAACCTGGGGGAGTTGCTGATTTAGTGTTCTTTTCGTTGCATTAGGCAAAGTATCACCAATAGTTCAAGTGAGGTGGTCCTTCTTCTCTCAGCATCACTGAGGCCACATTTAGAGTGCCATTTCATCTCTTTTTGGAAGTAGGTACAGTTTTTAACAACTATTTTCAAGGATGAAGTATGGGAAGAATAAGATTTCTTAAAACCTTCTGATGAACACCTTGAGAACTCACTAAGAATGGCAACTACTACCATCAAACCTGACTGGTGAATAGTTTCACAAACACAGGGTCAAATAGCTCACTAGTTTTGTGTTGTTACTGATACCTTTTTACTTTTTAATAAATACATATGTATGTTTTGTTACTTATATTCAGTAACTATATTCTATATTTTATATGCAGCTCAAGACAGTTCCTCTTCATTCAGTGTACTCCAGGCATGCCAAAAGGTTGGACATCCATATTTTAGAACATGAAAATAATTTTAAATTTTATTCTAGAAAAGAATTATGTAAATTTAAATATCTAAACACAAGCAGTTATTTGCATTTTCTATGCTTTATAAGAATAAGCAAGAATTCTCCAGTATGTAAGTGGTGAAAAATCAAACCAGATAAACAAATATTATATTTTGCCCCCCTGCCCCTTTTCCTAATGTCACTGTATGCTTGTTTTCTTTTCTGAACTGAAGTAGTGAGAAACAGTCCTGTCTTAACAGTGAACAATATTATTTTTGAAAGATCTGCTGTATTATATCATGATTAGACTAGATATCAGGAAGGATTTCTTTCCTGTGTGGGTAGTGAGGCACTGTAACAGGAGAATACAGTTGTTATTAGTCCCTCCCTGGAAGCCTTCAACGCCAGGCTGGATGGGATTTTGAGCAATCTGGTCTAGAGGGAGGTCTCCCTGCCTATAGCAAGGGGGTTGGAACTAGGTGATCTTAAAGGTTCTTTCCAAACAAAAGCATTCTGTGATTTATTCTATGATTCTATGAATTATTCTTTTCATGATTTGTTTAATTTTGATTCCGTTAGTACTACCATTAAGTACAATAAAAGAAGATTATTCTATGCCTATGGTGCTGGAAAATAATGAAATGTAATAATTATTTTTATTTGTCAACAGTATTTGAAATTAAGATAGGTGTAATGCTGGTAAATGTCTTGTTCAGAAAAAATGTAAAAATGATGTAAATGATTAGTACTGATCAATTCTGGGATCTAATTTGGACTGGGAGGTTCTTTTTAAAGTACTCAGATAGTCAACAGAAAGGAAGATGGAGATGGAGATGAAAAGGGAGAGAGATGTAAAAGCTATTAAGAATGTTTATAATAGACCCTGCTCTGTTCAGCTGATTAAAAGAGAATTGTTGGGGAACTTTTCTAATTCAGGCACATAATTTAGATTCCTTGAATTATGTGGTATAAATATTCATGAATATATTCATCCTCTAAACATTTCATCCTGCATCTTTGTATTTTTAGACCAAATGATTTATCAACATTACAGGAAACAAAATGGATAATACATTTAACAAACAGATATCTCCAGAAAAACTCTGTGTATATTAACATGGAGATATTACAGATATAATTAACCATTTAAAAATGCATACTGAGATTATTGGCTTAATATGACATCAAGGGATAAACTACAGGAAGAAACCCTTCAGGAAGGAATGAATATCAGAATAAAGAAACAAAGATAGTAAACTACGGTGCAGCAGTGTAGAATGTTAGAATCACAGAATCATAGAATCACAAGGTTGGAAAGGACCTATAAGATGATCTAGTCCAACTGTCCTCCCTTTAACATACCTACAGAAAACCCATAAACCATATCTCCTAGCTCCCTATCCAGACACTTCTTGAACACTGACAGGGGTGGCGACTCCACCACCTCCCTGGGCAGGCTATTCCAGTGCCTGACCACTCTCTGAGAAAAAAGTTCCTTCTTGTGTCCAGTCTAAATCTCATCTGATACAACTTGTGCCATTTCCTCGGGTCCTGTTTGTTGCCTGGGAGAAGAGACCAAGCTCCTCCTCATCACAACCTCCCTTTGGTCTCCCCTGAGCCTCCTCTTCTCCAGGCTAAACAATCCCAGCTCCCTGACCCACTCCTCATAAGACTTGTGCTCCAGACCCCTCACAAGTTTTGTTGCCCTTCTCTGGACATGTTCCAGGTCCTCAATGTCTTTCTTGTAGTGAAAGAAAATCCTACTTCAGTGTTTATGACTGGAAAGAAGCCTTTCCTTTTTATTCTTGACTGCAGAAGGAAGATCTCTGTTTTAGTATGTGTTTTAAAGGAAGGGGGTTTGATTTTTCTGATGTCACTATCGCAATGCTTAACTGTCCTTATGTTCCACTAAAATAGTGTAGTTCAATCTGTTTTGACTAGTGCCATCACTGTCAATGTGTGTGCAAAGTTTCCCATGATTAAATTTGAAGTTTTTTGGTTTTTTTTTTCATACTAATCCTTTTTGTTCTCCTCACATATGTGCTCTGAATTACAGTCTCTTTGCAATCACTTTTTTATATCATAAGAACATTTTTAATATATGCAAGGAAACTTTTTACAGTGAATGGAGCGGTTAGTGTTACAGATTAAAACATCAAAAAAGATATGCTGATAAACATATTTCTTTCTTCCAGAAAATTAGCTTTTATATTTGACCTAGCAACAGGACATGAAATTAATTGTTTTCCATAAGGGCTATTAATCACAATTGTGACAATTTCCCATAACACACTACTACAATAATTGAACATTGCCATTCACTTTGAATATAGTTTAAATCACAGAGCAAACTTAAATGCCACAGACAGAAAAGAGTGTAAATTTTTAAAGGTGATCCTTGTACTAATTGCTAAACCACGATGGCATCTTCATTTATTATAGGCTGCTCAACTGTTAATTGCATGTGATGATACAGTCTGTTGGAGTTTCTTACTGAACAAGTTACAAAGGTTAACTGCATTTGAAGTGTATACAAAAACAGCAACAACAACAACTGAAAAGCAAATGAATCGCACAACAATCTAATTTTAACTCATTTAAAAACTGGACATACTATAAATATACAAAGAGTTTATTACTCTATAAAATTGGCTCTATTTTTACTATAAAACTTTAATATTTCACCATACAATAATCAAATAAATAAAGCTGATATAATCAAACCTGTTGGACAGAAATAAGACTCATTTCCCAAGCTCGTGCTTAAAATGCTTTCATTGCACTACTGAATTCTGGTGTACTGTCTTGCACTTCAGGGTGGTCATATATCTTCAAGCCTATCAATTTAAAAAAAATCATAGAGCTAGCATATTCATCAATACAGACAAGCAAAAAAGGAAATAAATTACATACCAAAGTGAAAGTTTGTGATTATAATTTAGATCAGAAGTAACAATATCACGGCAATCACAACTAAAGCATAAGAGCTTTAAAATCTGAGCTTTCAAATGTTTCTTTATTGATTTCACAAGGTTTTCATTTCTTTCATTTACATGGGTAATAATGATATCAAGATTATTTATTTGTTAACATTTTGATAATAAACAACATTTCTGGATTTTAGAATGTGCATCCCTAATATTGTCTAGTTACCCTAGTTCACCAAAGTTGAATCTGTCTCATAAAACAGCTGACTTGACCTTTCGTGTATCTTTAGTATTGTCACTGATGCTGATACTCTGTTCTTTGCTCAATTTTATTTCAATTCTAAGGATTATTATCTTAAAACTACTTGTAAAATCTGAAGTGTACAACTGTATAGTAGGTCATTCCACCCACTGAAGCAAAAATCACAGAATGTCAGAAGTCATGGCTATAAAAAGAAAATCTCAGGAAAATCACAAAACTGAAGATTCTGGTGACGGTTGTTGTGATAAGTATTCACCCCCTTCTTGAAGAGGAAGCTCTTTCTCACCAATTTTTAAAATGCTGTTTATGCAGCATTCAGTGTGTTATCTACGGTATCAGTCTTGAATTTTCATGTGAAGGGAATAAAGTTAATTCTTGGTTTATGTACGGATGTGCTTGGTATTGAAAACTAATGTGATATTTATCAGATGATTAAGGACCATTTATAATATCCAGCTGGCAGATATTTTACCCCTGCCTATCTCAACAATCTTGAATCTTTGATTATCTACTTGCTGAGTAAAATCTTTCACAGGTATTTCCATTACAACATGTCTTAGATACTGAATTTTTCATCACAACAGTGTCAGTTTCCAGCTATATAAAGAAAAGTGTATACCTTTGGAAAATCTGTATTCCACAGAAAGAACAATAGCTGCTTTATAATTCAATTTTATTTTAATTACATATAATCATCAGTTTCTATAAACATCACCTGTGATAGATAGGAGGACAGATTAGTGAATCATAGTAAATCTTATTGTATCTAATAAACTAGAAAACACATATATTCAAGATAAACCACTGCAAGGAATGAGAAGAAAACAAATGACAACTGTAGGGAAGAACAAATTGATTGCAACGTCACAGGTTTGTTTGTTTTGGTTTTGTTGTGTTTTTTTTTTTCAGTTTGCTCCAAATCTCACACTGGTAGTCACTACATAAGACCCCTTACTGCTATAATGAAGCAAAATACTGTAGAGAACTTTGCAACTTTCTGCTAATAAAACAATGCATATACTGTTTAAAGAAGTTGTTGACTTATGTGCTTGTGGGATAGAAGGTACTAACTCACATGGATCAAATCCTTAGAAAATATTCACACCAATATCTGTGAAAAAAAAAAAAAAAGTTTTACACACAGATGAAACACTTCTGAAATTCGAATGCCACACTTGCATTTTTCTTCAAAATATCTCTTCCCAGATACAGAAAAGATTAAAGGCTTGCAGGTAACAAAACTCTAGAATCATATTTTCATCAAATAAATAAACAAATGTGTTTATCATTGACATTATTTAAGCACGTGCATTGTAATATTCAAGAAAGTAGATTTAGTTACAGATACCAAGTATTATTAATCACATAAAACCAATCAACCAAAAATAATAATAATAATAATAAAAATAAAAATTAAAACATTTTCAGATCTCGTTCAGATGTCAAAAAAGAAGGGATATTATCTAGAAACTATGCAAACTTGGTAAACTAGTGTGGCAAATGCAATCATAATTTTATTTTATTATTTTTTTAATTTTTAAATCAGTTTCAGTTTAAAAAGAAAGAGGAAAATATATTTCAACCTGATTCTGGTTGAATTCTTTTCCTAGTTGTTCAAACCTCTTCAAAAATAAAAATAATTTTATACCATAATTCTGAGCCCTTAAATGTTTATCTTTTGCAAGAGTTCACAGTTCTAAGCAAAGCTTTAATCAAAGCATTGTGTCATATTCTGGAATTAACTCTTAACTAAAACCAAGCAAAAAATACCAAGAAGAGAGTCTTATAAGACATCATTAAAAAAAAAAAATAAAAAAAAAATTTACATAGAAGGACCAATAAGATCATAAGTGCACAATGCTGTATTATACATCCTTCCTTTACCATTTTTCTAACCAGGTGAAAGGAAAAGTCACTGTCTATCACTGGTTATCATCAGAAGTTTACAAGAATCATAGAATCATAGAATCACCATGGTTGGAAAAGACCTAAAAGATCATCCAGTCCAACCGTTAACCTATTACTAATAGCTCCCACTAAACCATGTCCCTCAACACAACATCCAGTCTTTCCTTAACACCCCCAGGGTCAGTGACTCCACCACCTCCCTGAGTAGTCCATTCCAGTGCCTGACCACCCTTTCTGAGAAGTAATACTTCCTAATGTCCAGCTTGAATCTCCCCTGCTGTAGCTTGAAACCATTCCCTCTGGTCCTATCACTAATGACACAAGAGAATAGGCCGACCTCCAGCTCACCACAACCTCCCTTCAGGAAGTTATAGAGAGCAATGAGGTCTCCCCTGAGCATTCTCTTCTCCAAGCTGAACATTCCCAGCTTCTTCAGCCTCTCCTCATATGGTCTGTGCTCCAGACCTCTCAACAGCGTTGTTCCCCTCCTTTGTACACGTTCCAGGGCCTCAATGTCTTTCTTGCAGTGAGGGGCCCAAAACTGGACACAGTACTCAAGGTGAGGCCTCACCAGTGCTGAGTACTGAGTACAGGGGAACAATCACCTCTCTGCTCCTGCTGGCAACACTGTTTCTGATGCAAGCCAGGATGCCATTGGCCTTCTTGGCCACCTGGGCACAGTGTCAGCTCATGTTCAGCTGAGCATCAATCAATACCCCGAGGTCCATTTCCTCTACACAGTCTTCCAGCCACTCCGCCCCAAGCCTGTAGCATCGCCCAGAGTTGTTGTAGCCAAAATGCAAGACCCGGCATTTGATCTTGTTGAACCTCATCCCATTGGCTTCAGCCCAGCTCTCCAGCCTGTCCAGATCCTTCTGTAGGGCCTCACTACCCTCAGGCAGACCGACACTCCCAGCCAATTTGGTGTCATCCGCAAACTTACTGAGGATGCCCTCAATGCCCTCATCCAGGTCATCAATAAAGATATTGAAGAAGACAGGCCCCAGCACCAGTCCCTGGGGAACATCACTTGTGACCGATCGCCAGCTGGATTTAACTCCATTCACCACCACTCTGAACCTGGCCCTCCAGCCAGCTCCTTACCCAGCCAAGAGTGTACCCATCCAAGCCATGGGCTGCCAGATTCTGCAGGAGATTACCATGGGAGACAGTGTCAAAGGCTTTGCTGAAATCTAGGTAGACCACATCAACAGCCTTTCCCTCATCCAGCAGATGGGTCACTAGATCATAGAAGGAGATCAGGTTGGTCAAACAGTCCTTCATGAACCCATGCTGGCTAGGCCTGATCCCCCAGCCATCCCACACATGCCGCATGATCTCCCTCAAGACGATCTGCTACATAACCTTCCCTGGAACCAAGGTCACACTAACAGGCCTGTAGTTCCCCGGGTCCTCCGACAACCTTTCTTGTAAATGGGAGTCACGTTGGCAAGCCTCCAGTCTTCTGGGACCTCACCAGTCAACAAGAAGCGCTGATAGATGATGGAAAGCGGCTTGGCTATCACCTCCGCCAGTTCCCTCAGCACTTTCGGGTGGATCTCCTCCGGCCCCATGGACTTGTGGCAGTCCAGTTGGAGTAGTAAGTCTCTGACCGTTTCTTACAGAATCACAGGGGGGTTAGTGTGCTCCCCAGCCGAGACTACCATGTCAGAGAGAGGAGTACCCTGAGGATATCTGGTCTGACTTTTAAAGACAGACATAAAGAAGGCCTTCAGAACCTCCGCCTTTTCCTTATCCTCAGTGGCCACATTCCCAGCCTCATCCAGCAAAGAGTGGATATTCTCCTTTATCCTCCTCTTACTGTTAATGTACTTAATGTACTTATAAAAGAGTTTCTTATTCCTTTTCACCCCAGCAGCCAGGTTAAATTCAAGCTGGGCTTTTGCCTTTCTGATTTCACCTCTACATATCCTAACGACTTCCTTGTATCCCTCCTTCCACAGGCGGTAGATTCTCTTTTTTTCCCGGAGCCTCAAGAATAGCTCCCTATTCATCCACGCTGGTCTTCTTCCCTGCCGGCTCATTTTGCAGCTCAGAGGAACCACATGCTCCTGCGCCCTTAAGACTTTGAAGAAGAGTAGCATTGTATATCCTTTCTGAGGAGAATATAATCACCACCTGGAACATAAATTACATCTTATAAAAAATCATAATGAGTTTGTTGAGAAAAGCAAACTTGCAAGTGAATATCACCTCCAGTTTCAGTCACTGAAATTTTGGTCTATAAGTATTTTCTAAAGTTTATTTCTGCATTTTATTTTAAACCTGGTTTTCAGAACCATGAGTGCCTTTTTCATTCAGAGTCATCTTAAAAGACACTGCACCACTAAGATGATCAGAGGGCTGGAGCACCTCTCATATGAGAAAAGGTTGATGGAACTTGGTTTGTTTATCTTGGAGAAGAAAAGACTGCAGGGAGACATCATTGTGGCCTTGCAGAACCTGAAAGGAGCTAATGAAGAGGAGGGGCAATGACTGTAAACAAGGGTAGATAGTGGTAGAAAGAGGGGAAATGGTTTTAAAGTAAGACAGGGGTGATTTAGATATAAGGAAAAAGTTTTTCACTCAGAGGGTAGTGATGCACTGGAACAGGTTGCCCAGGGAGTTTGTGAATGCCCCATCCCTGGAGGCAATCAAGGACAGGCTGGATGTGGCTCTGGGCAGTCTGGTCTGGTGGTTGGCGACCCTGCACATAGGAGGAGGGTTGAAAATAGATGATAATTGTGGCCCATTTCAACACAGGCCGTTCTATGTTTCTGTGATTCCATGAATAAATATTAATTTGAAGACTGAATATCCTATGGTAAATTACAGCAAGAATGAACTTTTATGGAAGTACGAAATAGTTGTTTTATAATTTAGTTTAATAGTAAAAATACTGTAAGATCCTGAATTATTGGGCACATAAGGAGTGTTGTAGTCTGGATACTACATAGTGACTAATACACTATGTGATGGATCATTCTATGGAGATCATGATGTACATATCTTTTGTACAGGATAGATATAATTATATGTAGATTTAAAGATACATTTAATCACCCTCCCTTAGAAAGAAATCTGATTGAACTGACTGTCCAGATCATAACTAATAAAAATCCTCAATAAAAACAACAAAAATAAAATAGTTTAAATGCAGAACTAATGCAACTTTCAGAGTTGTCCAAACCATTCATAATTAATCTAGCAATATCCTGTAACTTTATTTCAAAGCCACTAGGCTCTGGGAGATGTAAATGCAAATCTTGTTTGGTTTTCTGTCTCTGAGGTTGTTTGACTAAGTAAGGAAAACAAAAGTAGAAAAAGTTCACAATAAAACATATAGACCAACATTAAGATATATAAAGCATTTTAAGATAAAGATTTTTTAAGAATTATTACAATCTGTGCTTCTTCCCTTGCTCACTTATGCATATCTTGCATCTTAATACTGTAGTGACAGACTAGGTCAGGTATCCTTCCAGCAGTTTGGGCTGAACGCTTCATGTTTTGAATTTTTGCCCATAGAGAATGTGAACTGAGGGCATTTGCAAAATGATCAAACTAAAAACATTTTTCTCTGAGAAAACATTTAGCTGGTTACAGGAAACATGAAGTTATCCTCACCAAATTTTGATCGTACACAAGTGTAATAGATTTGCTTTTATTAAGAAAAGTATTTAAGCATGTACTTAATACTAATCCTATTGCAAATTTCTTAAAAGAAAAATGACAATATCAAATGTTTAAATAGAACACATATTTCACATAGCAGTTTAAAACCAAAACAACATTCTAAAGAATATATGTGTTCTGAGATTACATTTCCATTGCATACCAAATTTTATTCAAAATTATCACAGGATACTCTGTGTGATGATAGAGCTTGCACACTCCTACTTCTCAAAGGACTTGTTTTTATAGATAATTTTAAAAAGTTAAACATTTTTCAATCCATTTTTTTTCCTTTGTCATTTAAAGAAATAATTTAAAAACTATTTTTCTGCAAGTAGTGAATTGATATAACAAGCACTGTTCATCTGTATACAACACATTCCTCAGTTTTTATAGGTTGATTTAGAGTAAAAAAGACAAGGATTTTTAAACAATCTCTCTTTTAAAATGTCAGAGTGAATATGATGTGTCCCACCTCTGTATAACATTCAGCGGTATATTTCAAGATGAGAATTAAAACATATCTAAATTGTATATTAGTTTTGAGAAATGTGTGTCTTAAATTGTGTTTGCGAAGAAACTCTTCCTAAGATGCCAAGAAAAATAAAAACACTACTTTGGCTATGTCTTAAACCTCAGTACATCAAATGAATGAAAAGAGTACTGGAAAGATCGTGCAAACTGTTCAAATACTCAAACCTATAAACATATATATGGTTATATATACATATATAAAAAAACACTTAAATTTACCAAATATAAAAACCAGTTTGTTTGTTTGTTTGTTTTTTGTTTTTTGTTTTGTTTTTGTTTTTTTTTTTAATACCATAAACTTTAATTCAAACAGAACAGATGCCAGAATGTTGCATTTAAGTGAATAAATTTAAATTATGTTCATTAATCCACAGCTTTGATTTAGATAATCCCAGGTTTTGGACTTAAACCTAGAGAGGCTTTAGAGATTCATATTAACCTACTGAAGGGCACCACATAAAGTCAAAGCCACATCAGAATATGATTATTAATGGAAGTGGAAGATGTGGAATTTGACATTGCTGTCTCTCATTTAATGAGATTTTATAATGAATTTATATCAGGACTTAGAGATATAGAAAATTTTTACCAGGGCTCCCTGAAGGCCGTAAGCTGTGGGATGTTCACTCTAGAAGTGGCTGGTATTGGCCTCTCCTGCCTGTCCAGTTCCATCAATACATTCTGGAAGTAGGGAAGGGCTATGAGGGTGATAGAGAAGAAAATGTTTCCATTATTCCACCTGGAGTTTCCAAATATCAAAAACTTGTTAAAAATTGCACTGTAGCTTCAATTGTAGGTGAAAAAGTAAAAAAAAAAAAAAATGTCTTCGGGTTATCTTAGTTTTAGGATTTGAGTGTTCAACACATGTCAACTCATTTAAACATCTACAAGAAATATTTGTATGTCTCTAAATCATCAAGTCCCTGAGTTATCAGATACTCATTTGATGAAATATTTTCAAATACTTAAAATATTGCTGAAAATAATTGTAGAAACTCAGAAAGCTTGACAGTATCTTTAAATTTGAGAGCAGATCTGAAATTAACACATTCAAAAGTGAAATCTTGAGAATGCATTTTTTTTAAGGTGTTGGTGGGCTACATTTGTTATACAAATATATATATACATCTACATATACATGGCCTAAGTAATATGTAATAACAATGCAATAACAATGGCAATTTTAAATGAGCTGGTCAATTTAGTAATTTTCAAGATTTTGTACTTACTTTATTTCTCCATTTCCCATATTAAATTTAATTC
The DNA here is from genome assembly GCF_039878825.1 of Excalfactoria chinensis. NCBI lineage: Eukaryota > Metazoa > Chordata > Aves > Galliformes > Phasianidae > Excalfactoria > Excalfactoria chinensis. The sequence goes on along the minus strand of NC_092828.1, from coordinate 19,252,523 downwards.
TGCTGAATATAGAGGCAGTACCAGGGAGCACAAACTGGATCCATGAGAATTCCAATCATAAATTTGCTTTAATTTTGCACTACAATGGGAAATCAACTACCAGAACTGTTTTACTATACTCAGGTGATGGAGCAGTGGAATGGGTTGTCCAGAAGGACTGCGGAGTTTCCCCTATTTGGAGGTCTTCAAATGTTGCCAGCTGTGATCATGGGCAACTTGTTCTCTCAGTGTCTCTGTTTGAGTAGGGGCTGGATGAGATGGAACCAAAGGCCCCTTCCAATCTTAAAAATTCTGTGATTCTGTGCTGCTCCCTATAACTTGGTAGTGTGCATGCCATTGACAAAGCTCCCCATAGGAATACATAAAATATGAGTCCCCCTCCCCACCACCACACCATTACACTTGAGAATCTGCTCCAGGCTCAACATCTGATCATCACAGCCTACTGGACAGCAGTTCTGACAGTAAAAAACCTCCCCACTACTGTTTTTTCTTAACATGTTGTTTTCTCCCATGTTCCTGATTATCATGTCTCTTTCATACTTCTTTACTTCTCCTTTGATTCAACGCTCTCCACAATATACAGTAGTTGTTGTTTAGCACTGATTGTCATTTTCCTCTTTCATCCTATCAAAGAGAGGCTAATGGACATCTATTACTATTACCAGGTTATGTCAATCACCTGAGAGTTTAGTATATATGATGAACACATGCACTACATACCCTCACATTCCTATTTTTAGAATTGCTGTGTAGAAATATTTTAAAATGGAAAGGTCAGATTGTCAGGGATTTTAAAAATGAAATCATTCCTTTGTGGACTACGAAGAGTTTCATTTAGAAGAAGACAGCTCTTTAAGATTTGTTACTCATTGCTCCTTCTAAGAAACAGTTCTTAATAAAAATTATGAAAATCTCCCTAATTCATTGTATGCTGGCAGAATGTAACATTAGTTTTGAAAGTATCCATGAGTGAAAGCAACATTTATATTGTCTTTATGTATATGTGAATGTTATTAAATTGGTAAATATAGTCTTTCGTGTAGCATGGAAAAAAAGCATGCTTTTGTGTCTGCTCTGTAATCCACAGTAGCTGATGATTTCAGTGCAAGATGTCCTTTAGTAATGTAAAGTGCACTCTGTAGAAAAACACATTTTTCAAATACCAGTCAGTATTAGTTCTCCACAAAAATCTGTAGTATTAATCACACAGACATGTTTTGTAAATCCATGTTAAGGCAACATGTATGTATTTAAGGGCACATCAACTATCCTTAAAATATCAGTTGTGGTTTTTTTGTTTCTTTGGGGATTTTTTTTTTTCTTTTTTTTCTTTTCTTTAAACATCAGTTGCACACAGGAGCATCAGAATCATGGAAAACAATTTGCTGCAGTGTTGTATTGGTTGACAGGCTGAAAGCAATGGCAGATTCCTACTTACACAAAGCATGATTATCATGGCAAGTAAAGGTCAAAAATCTTTAATTGGTTATTAGTACAACCCAAAGAAAATTATTTGCATCTACTTTCTTTATCTATAAATAGCATTAACTAACTTTCCTTCTATTAAGGGGAGAGTATTCTTGAAGAACTTACATTTATTTATTCCCTGTTGGGAGCATTTAGACAGGAGGTGGAATGCCTGTTTACAAGGGTGTATAGTGATAGGACAAGGGGAAATGGTTTTAAACTAAGACAGAGGAGGTTTAGGTTAGAGATTAGGAGAAAGTGTCTCTGGGCAGCCTGGTCTAGTGGTTGGCAGCCCTGCATGTAATTTTAAATTTGCATGTAATATGGTCAAGCCATGCCAAACACATCCTGCAAAAATACATATTTATTTGCTTCCAGAACATCAATGAAAAAAGATTGGAATGTTCATATTATGCTAAATCAATAGCTATTTACTCAGCAGTATGAAGTCTTTTCAGTTTGAATGATACTGGTGCACAACTCCTGAAAATAAAAGCAGTTAATCACAAACAGGCAAGGCTGAAGAGGAAAGTGTCCTTTGTCATTCTTGTTGACATTGTTTTACTGTGAACAAGAAAAAAAGAAAAAAGAAAAATAGTATTTCTGTGAGAGTTGGAAACCTAAGTGTCTATAGCTGACTTTGAGAATTCACAGTCAGATAGTTAATTAATCATATAAGAGTGATCATCTTCGCGCTTAGGGGTGGACTTTCATGAACTTCATTACATAGCCTTTCACAAAATCACTTACCTGTATTTGGGTCTTCTATCCTGACATTTAGAAGGAGAAAAAACAAAATGAAACAAACAAACAAAAATGTGCACAATAGAAATAAAGATTTGGAAGAAAAAGCATGAAATTATTTAGATTAACCTTCTGTAAGGAGGCTGCTTCAAACAATATATATAAAATGAGAGAGAACTTTTTTGATTTAAGTTGCATGTTAGAATGAGTTTCTTCTCTGTTTGGGGAAGCTTAATTTTTCAGTGTTTTGATAACCAGCTTGTGTGTGCACAGATTAGAATCATGTTTTAGCTTTAGTTTAGCTTTCTCTTTCCACAGTTTGCCTTGAGTCTTTCCTTAAAAAATGTTACCTTTAAATTTCCACCTTTTTGTGAGGACTTACCTTAACAAAACCTGTTCCAAAACTCCTTGGTATGTGCACATTGTATATAGCTACTTTTCTTCTATCCACAATGTTTTATATGAATAAGCTCACCAGTCATTTCAGATATGCCCACAGAGTCCTCTGTAGAACAGGACTGTAAAACTAACCATGGGGACAAAGATATATATTTCCACAGTGTCATTATCACTACAGTTTGATTATAATTACTAGAACTATGGTTCTATTACCACTAAAGCTACTATTGCTAGTGTAATATACCACAGCAGAGCATGACATTTCCTAGGCTATTGTAAAGCTTCTAGAAGCCATCAAGGATTTGCTTAGTGCACTACAGAACATGTCTGAGCAATTAATTTTATGAGACAAGGCACCACTGTGAATAAAACAACCTCCAGGTTTCAAAGTGAGTGTTTTGTACCCAGTGTGATAAAGCAGGAACTTAGTTTAAGCCAAAAGAATTTCTGAAGTGCTATTTTTCCCCACATACCTCATTTTATTACAACAGACAGGAGAAAAAAAAAATGAAATAAAAATTTAAACTAGCAATCTGTGTTATGGATATTATAGATATGCCAACGTAGGAAAAAGTAGGAAAATAAATGTAGGAAGGAGGTAAGAAAAAGAGGTGGGAAAAGAAACTCTTGCGTGATCTGGTGTTGCATGAGTCTACTGAAGTTTCAGTGGAGTGAAAAATTGAACACATACTTTCTTAGTACACAGTTCACATTTCTTCTAGAATAAATTCTGGACAATAGATGTATGAAAGTCTGATCAAAAAGAAGGAAGGGTAAAAGGGAAGGGAAAGGAATTACATTTTTAGGTACAATTGCAGGTACAAAAATAATGCTTTCAGACTGATGACCAACACATTAAAACTATATAACAATAATCATACCACAGATTCATAAGAGTACTTTCAGTTGGTTCATTTTAAACTAGGTTGTGTTTTTTTTTTGTTGTTGTTGTTTTTGTTTTTGTTTTGTTTTTTGTTTTGTTTGTTTGTTTTCCCAAAACACACAACACAATAACATAGAAGAACAAATATATCTTTTTCCTAATAAAGCAGAAAACAATCTCTTATTTCAGTAATAATATAAAAAATTGGAAAACTTTTAGAAATAATGCCTTCATCTAGGGATATTACTGTTACTACTCAAATTGAGGAAATTCTGGATCTTATACCAGAGCAGACTGTGCAGTAAGATGAAGAGGAGGATATGAGAGGAAGCTATTGAAAGTACTGTGCTATTTTTATCAGATCTTCAGCTAGAAAAGAAGATGACTAAAATCTGTGAACTCAGAGTTACGTCTCTATTTCTTTAAAATAAATATGTTCATCCAATATATCTTATTTATATCTATTTTTGATCCTCAATAACAAATAGTATTCTTCTTAATATACTTATCTAAAAGTAGAACTGGAACTTTGAGTACAAATTTTTAGTCTTGATTCAGCAAGTTATTATTCTTCAAGTGATCCTTCTTTATTGATATAATTGCTACAGGGAAGTTACTTAGAGAATATCTAATCAGACTACTCTACGCCAAGAGCAGCTGGCTAGGGGAGGTGTATAGGAGTCAGGAATGAAGGAATGAAATAAAGTCTAGCAAAAGAAGGACCTGAATGGAAGGTGTTTTATTTATTTATTTATTTATTTTTGTATTCCAATATCCAAATCTATTCTAATTTGAAATAAATTGCATTAATATTCTCCAACCATCTGCTTTATTTATAACAATAAATGAAAAGCCAACATCTGTTTCTCTTCTCAAGACATAAGCTTTTTTATCTTGTTTTCTCTCATCCTGTTCAGGAGGGGAAGTGAAAGAAAGAGTAGGTGGGCATCTGGGTACCTCAAATCTTCATTAGATATGTATAAAAAATAATTAATTATGGGAATCAAAATGTAAATAGTTCATTGAAACCTTCTGATACAAAAAATATTTTCCTTTCTTAGCATATCTTTAGAATTATTGTTTGCATCATTAAGGTACTCTGAAGGCAAACTGTGATTGACTCGCTGAACAGTTATAAAGAAAGTGAAAGCTTCTCCCATTAAAAACAGTGACATAACTGTTAATTAGAAATTATGAATATAGTAGAAATCAGAGAAATGACATCACAAAGACTAAAAAGGGTGTTTAACAACATATTGAATTTAATATTTGCTTACAATAAAGAGATACCTTATTTACCACATATCCTTTCTCTAGACCACATGCATAAACATAGACTGTTATGAACCATTTCTTTTGAGGCATCAATGATACAATTTCATTGATACTTCCTTATTCTTTAACATATTATGTTTCCCATTAGACAGCAATCAAAGAAAAAGTACTAAAGGAGATCTGTAGGATACAAGATTGATTACAGACTGATTCAGCACTACAATCAATGTTTGGTGCAATCTCAGCATGAGTGGAGCCCTCAAGAGAGCACACTGCTATCTGATAGCACTACTGTAAGGGAAAAATCAAACTACTTTTGGAAAGTAAATTGGTTAGGATTGCATTACACAAGAAAGGATGGTATCTCAGATTGCCATTATTTGTAGGATCCAAAAGGAGGTTTGTAAAACCACTTCTTTTTCAGTTTCATTCAAAGATAAAGCCCAAGACAGAATAGTTCAGTTGCTCTAGTAGAGTTAGAAGAAAACACATTTTTTTCTTTCATTTTATTGTAATATGTAAGATTTCACTTAATAGTTCTCCCTTTAGTATATAACTCAAAGTACCTTTATTCTTTTTTTTCATATATTTTTAAATACAATTTTCTCAAATTTTCATTTTCAGTTTTCTGTCACCTAAAAATATTTCATATCTAGAAACCTTTCTTTGATATGAATTAGTTTTAAGATACTAGTGTAAATTACCTTCTTTTAAGAATCAGCAAACATCCATTGACTCAAATTCTACAGCATCAGCCTTCATTTTTCATTTTAAGCAATCATATGAAAAATTCCTCTAGGAATATGATTTCTCAGCAACAGTTCCTATAATGTTCTCTAGCACTATGCACTCTGTTTCTGTACATAACACTGACCTTGTAATTGCAGTTTTGAGAGGAATGAGGAAGAATGAAAGAGAAATGAAAGCTGTAGAACTTCAAGAAGTAGAGATTCCTTAGTGACAATTGTTTTCATAGCATATCACAGAAAATACATGTTCAAGTTTTACTGTCTTAGTAAGAGATAAATGGAATGTAGCAAATATAGCATAAAATGCAACATCTATTTTCTACCCTTTACTTGGAATGCATAAGATATATGTATTTGAAGAACAACATTATTATTAGAAATTGCAATGTAAATAGAAAAATTCTACTGAATATATGAAATATTCTACTGAATATATGAAGTATTTTATTTCCAGAGTGAACTCATGCTTTTTGAAATGGCATTTGATCTTAATAAACAAAATCACTTACAAGAATACTTGAGTATGCTTTCCAACATCATGCTTACACTGTTGACTTAGTAGATTTCACTATTTTTGATAACAAATCAATAGTATATCATTGTGAAGATCTCATGATTACAACTGACTCTACTATTTAATAATAAAAAAAATGTGGTTTACAGAACATGTTTTTATTATTTTATATACTTTACATATGTGCCTGCAATTTGCATCAATATTACAGGAAGTTCTTGATTTCATTAGTTTATTTTCTTCCTTAGGAGAGAAAGATGTCATCAGTTCAGAACCTTTGGTAAAACTGTCATGGATGGACACTAAAACTGAATAATTCACTTGTAAGAGAAAGACAGAAAGATGTTTATTGATATAAAAAATATAATATGGTAAATAGAACAATAATGACAGTGACTTAACAAGATTTGAAATCTCTAAATATCCTTGATATTTGCCTTATAGAGGGTAGGAGGTGCGTAATCAATCTAAGATTAAATCTTAGATAAGCTAATACAGCTTAAAAAACAATAGATCAGTTACCAAGGATCTATGGGCAAAACATCACCACATCCCAGGTGAGTCTCTGTGTAGGTACTAAGTAAAAGAGAGGTGTCCCTACGCAAGGGGAGATTCTGGTGTGCAGCCAGCTGCTTGTAAGAATTCTCAAAAGTTGCTTTTTATGGGGTAAGACAATTGACTTAAGAGAGCAGACACTTTTAAGACATACAAAGAGTAGATGGTTTTCCCTTACTTGGCAAGAGAACTTGGTTACTAACAAGAAGATTGGATAATTAGGCATCTTGAATAGCAGAACACTTAAGGAACTCTCTGGACTGCTCAAAAAAGCCAGCTGTACAGGGGGCAACTTGAGGAGCTGGCCAAGTTTCACACCAGCCAGGCAAGGACAGCTGGGTAGTAGGCAAGCTGAGAAGCCAAGTAGCCTTTTGGTTTGTAGCCAGCCTACCAGTCTGGAGTCCAATTGGCAAGATAGTTGGTGAACAGACTGGCAGAAAATCAGATAAGCTAGCAGCTGTCTGCTTGGTCAGCCTACTGGACTTTCTGATTTTCATCAGTGTTTTTGACTCAATCTTCATGTTTTAAAACAATGATTCAACTCTAGTCAGTCTTTTTCTCAATGAAACTAGTTCAAACAACAACCAACCAACCAGAAAAGAAAGAAAGAAAGAAAGAAAGAAAGAAAGAAAGAAAGAAAGAAAGAAAGAAAGAAAGAAAGAAAGAAAGAAAGAAAGAAAGAAAGAAAGAAAGAAAGAAAGAAAGAAAGAAGAAAGAAAGAAAGAAAGAAAGAAAGAAAGAAAGAAAGAAAGAAAGAAAGAAAGAAAGAAAGAAAGAAAGAAAGAAAGATCACCAGATCTAGCATCTAGCACATACAATGAATATGTTGTAAACAGTAGTTTTACATCTCTATATAATCACAAATAAGTAGTTAATTGATACTTTCCATTAATTCATGGGTATCTGTAAGAGGTTATTCTTTTGCACCATTGTCTCAAAGCTTGCTGAGGAAAACTGATGGACAAGTCCCGGTCAAATGTTGAGAAATCCTTTGTCTAAAAGATGCAGATGGACAAGTCCAGGGAAGTCCTGGTCAAAGCTGGAGAAATCTTTTGTCTGAAGATTTGCAGGCCAGGAGCAAAGAGAGAGAGGGAGAAGTAGCAGCTTAATGGCCTGGAAGCAGTCTTTTGTGTGGGCTATCTCAAGGCAGTCAGCCATCTCAAGGAGTGCTGCACATGACAACCACCCAGGCATGCCACACTGGCAGAAAAAGGATAAAAAGGGGATGAACAGCCACAAGGATAGGTGTCTGACATCAAATTCCTTACAATGTGATGCCTGCATGATGAAGAAATATAAGCGGTATCTGACATCAGATTCCTGACAACGTGATGACTGCCTGCTGATGGACTGACCTGGGCCTGCTACCTGTGGAATGTCTTCTTCCTGGACTGTCGCTGTACTTGCTTGCTGCCTAAGGCTGGCCACACTGCTGCTGCTGCTGCTCTCCCCCTGCACTTTTGCCTCAGACCATTGGAATGGCATGCAATGGGATGCTGGATCTTGGTAGTGACTATCCCCAATTTACGCAGTTCTTGCTTCTTCTCTATCTTTTCTATCACCCACTTTCCCTTCCCCATCACCTTAATTAGTAATTAATTAGTCACCAGCCTTCCCCTCCCCATCTCCCTGATTAAGATTTGTAATAAACTGGTCAGTCCAACTTTTGAGCTGTTGTTTCTTAACCTTGCATCGGGTATACATATACCAACCTTCCCTCTCTTTGATATAGTAGAGAAAGACAGTGTCAAAACTTTTGACTTGCTTAGGCTGTAGTGAATGAACACAAATTTTCTCAGGACACATATAAAATACATAATATTTTTGGTGTATACAGGTAATATAAGTGCTTTTCAAAATTCTGTCTAATTATTAAATATTAGATTGTTACAGAAACTTGCTGTACTAAATTCCCTTATTTTTGTATTATTTAATTCCACAATGATAAATGAGGGCAATAAGTTATTTTTCTTTTGTTCAACCCCATGATGATAGCTATTATTTGTCTATACTGTGAGGATGCTGAGACACTGGAATAGATTGCCCAGTGAGGTTGTGGATGCCTTTTCCCTGGAGGTATTCAAGGCCAGTCTGGTTGGGGCTTTGAGCAACCTGGTCTATTAGGCGGTGGACAATTTCTATTTATAAAAAGGCAATAAAAGATGGAGACTCAAAATAGATAATTCCCTTTGTCTCTGGCATAAAAGAAAAGGACTAGATAACCAGTGATTTATTTATTTATTTATTCATTTATTTATTTATTTTCCTCACAATATTTGTACAATAGCTTTGTTACTTTTGGAAGTAATATTGAGCAATCTTTGGATCAAGAGTTCTAGACCTTGCATAGACTGATGAGGGGAAAACTTCAAAGAATCAGTATTGGATAGGGATTTGGACTACTCTTAAGTGAAAGGAATGATTCATTCTTCCCTCAAGAATTTCAGTGATGTAGAAATATTCTAGGGAAGATTTCATTTGACAGGTGCACCCAACAAGGAATAAAAAAATTAAAAGTAGAGCTACTAAGAATGTGGGAATGGCAGTCAGAGGAGCTCATTTGCAGATTTTCTCAGGTAGCTGCAAACACTGGCTTTTCGGCTTTTGCAATTCTTTCTTTCTTATCTATATATTTATTTAATTTGTTTAGTCTTTACTTTTAACAATACTAACAAATCTAAGTGACCTGACTTAATTAAGTACAACAAAAATAGATAATTATGTCCTGAAAGGTGGCAGATAACTAAATGGAATTGAGATAGAACAATTGATATAGAACAATTATGATTTTGTATGTTATCTTCAATTTTAAAGATAGTATGCAAACTGTTAATATTTGGATTCAAAATCCAAATATGTTATTAGTGGAGATTTCTGAGAATGATTCATTATAACATGAGAGACATTTCTGACAAAGATGTCACTTTTACTGAACTATTCAGAAGCTCATGAAGGTTCTATGTTGTTTGTTTGCTTGTTTTGTTTTGTTTTGTTTTACTTTATTTTGCTTTTAAAGGAAAGGTTAAGAGCGAACAGTGAAAAAATCCCAACACTAAACCGACACTCAAGGTTACCATTCTCCATGAGCAACAAAGAAGATTGTTATAAAAAATGTTTTATCACACAGGGAAAACATAATTACTCAAGAGCCATGTACATCATTACACAGAAACTATCATCACTGAGGTTGCCTGAAAATTTCTGGATAATTTTGATCATCTCATATTTCATTCTTATACCTTGATAGACAGGCAGTAGAAGCAGAATTAATCATATGAAATGAATATAATCATTGCTCTCAGAACTAGTTATCAGCATTTATTTTTCCATGTCACCTTTCCATAAAAGCATATCTGTTAATTTCTGCATCACATCTCTCTGAGTCATTAGCATGTACTGCAGACTGCAACCTGAAGGCTAACAAAGATGTATTAATAACATATGGCATCTGATAGATGGTAAATTGTAAAGTGGAAATACTAATGAGACAGATTATATTCACTGCAGTGACCACTGTCCTACACTGCTATAAGCCAAGAGAAGGTAAATTAGTTCATTTTAAAGCTGAAAATTTAGGATGATGCTAGCTACTTTGATAGATATTATTACATTATTTGAATGTCATTGATTACTAATTGATCACTACACCACTTACTGATTCAAAGGGATGTTCATGGAAATGATTTAACATGAATTGATATGCTGAAGAAAAGCATTCTCTTCCTTCTTGTGTTGGCTCAATCTTTTTGGTGTCAGTCTTTCATAACATTTGCATAGCTTTGAAGAAAATAGGAATAATTCTGAGAGATTCTGAAAGGACTACAGTTTCTTCTGAATCACTTTTTATGTTTTTTGTTTGTCTTTTTTGTTTTTAATAAAATAAACAAAGTAAAGGACATTATGCATTTATATGCAATAATTGTATATTATAGTACAATCAAATTTACTGTACTGTTGTTCCAACGTTTTAAACACAGAGCCCTTGAAAAATTGAATACTTTCAGACTAATACTATACTGTGTTATCTTATGGGAAGAAAAATGGTGAGTTATGGTACCCAGCCAAAAATGCCATAACCAGCGTCTCATAATTAAATTTTAAACTTTATATCCCATGATGTTTTATTCTGTAAAAAATACTGAAAAATTATTAACAAAATTTAAAGATGAAAATTATCAATAACCTTGAGAGAGCTAATTTATAATTCAGTAGGGAGTGTTGGGGTTTTTTTGTTTGTTTGTTTGTTTTGTTTTGTTTTCCTAAGAATTTGCATATTTTACTTGGATATTTTTAAAAAGCTGGTTTCCAAAGCCCCAGAAAAGATAAGGATCAAGCATACAAGCAAACACAACAACAACCAAGCAGGAGGCATTGACTTATTAGTTCCATTTCTTTTCTTCTTTAATTTATTTATTCATGATTTCTGCCAGTGTTATTGCTGTTTTTTGTTTTACTAAATATGTGTATCTCCACACAACATTACCTGATTCTGCTGTCATCTGCTCTCTGATGCCTTGAGCAACTGACAACACTGTTTTGCTTAAAGCTGTTTTGTTTCTTCCTTCTGTGGCAGAAATCTATCGCACATATCTTCAAGAAAGCTTGTTCTAATTTCTCAACTTTTAATAAAAAAGGGTAAGTAGAGTTTTGTTTTTCTATTGTAAAGTAAAAGGATTTCACAAAAATATGTTTACTTCACATTATTTTCTAATATATCCAGACACTTTTTCTATGAAGTATGGAAGAAATATGAGCCACTGAATGGTACAGGCATAATATTTCTCTTCAGAATTACCACTGTACTGGTTTTACATAGGTATGAGTTCTGTTAGATGAACTCTGACTAAGTCCCCTGAAGCAATTTAGCAAACTACCATGCTCTGCAGGGCTGCCCCATAAGCTCAGTTTAAAGGCAAAATAGGACATATGCCATTCTGATGCACAGTCAGATAAATAAATGTTAATTTCCAAATAAAATAGTTGTTGTTCATATTTCAGATGCTTCTATAGAGTCATAACTTTCAGAATAGCCATGGCAACAAACTGCTTGAACTTAGCTGCTCCAGTACTCCAGTTAGCCTAATATTGACTAGATCCAGTGTTGTTTTAATCTATGGTTAGTATCAGTTCTGAAGAAACTATGAGAACAGAAATAAAAACTTTCAAGTTGTTATCTGTATTCTATGCCTTATTTGACTTTCATTACTTTGAGATCTCTCCTCATGACAAATAATTGTAAAATCATATAAAACTTTATATGCAAACACAGACTGCACATTTTATGCAAACACAGAGTGCACATTCTTTAAAATACATTTCAGTTTTTAAATATAATAGAACAGTACAGTGCAAAATATTCTCTCATACTTAGCTGAAGGGGTCACACTATGCAGCTCTTCATGTTCATAATGTTCTGATGCTGTCAGATATAACTTGCTTCACCAGTTTTTCAAATTATTTACGGATAGTTTGTTATATCTCTAACATCATAAAAACATCTGTCACATCCTGCACAGAAGTCAACACTGACTTTGCTTTTAAAACTTAACAGTTCTCTGGCAAATTTTATTGGAATTGCAGGCTAAATTTACCCTCCCAACCTTTGTAAAAGCCAAGTTTTAATTTAACGGTGTTGAAGAATTATCAGGAGGATGTACTTATAGGCTAAACAATATGATATGCTGATGATTCCAACCAAATTTGCAAGAAAAAAAATAAAATAAAGAAATCCCAGTTAAGTCTGTAAAAATCATGAAGAAATCTTACTGCACAAAAATCTATCACTCTCAAATATATATATATATTTTATAAATTATTTCATCTATCCTGTTCAGTCATCTGAAGTTGCCAGATAACTTCATAACAGAAGAGCTTTAGAGTACGTGCCATTTATACTGCATCAGTGTGTATTTGAAAAAAAATCTGCAAAGGACTGAAGGAGTTATCAGCTTTTATATTCAGTTATAATATGCTTGCTAGTGTTTGGTAGATGTAGTATGAATTCATGGGCTGCAAAATCTATTAGTATGACAGGTAGTATGGGCCAACTCTCTCAGCCTTTGAAGAAGTGGTTTTTATTTCAAATAAAAAGACATATATGTCTCTGTTTATCATTCTTTTCTCTCTCAGGTTTTAACAAACTATGCTTTCCTGTATTTAAGTTTGACTGGGGGAAGAAGGTGCAGATAATTTAAGAATCAAGTTAATCAGTGGATAAAGAAATGGTGAAAAAACTTTCCCAATACATATCATAGTACAAAAACTGCCATGTTGATATATAAGATCTTACAACAGTAACCAGTCTGCTTTTAAGTTTTTGAAGTATGAAATGAGGTGGTCAGTCACTAGAGGGCATCATTTCTGTGGCCTAAAAAGTAAGGACAGTAAAGCTGCATTTTTGTTTAAACAAGAAAAAATTACATCATCGTGGCCAAATTACTATACTGCAGATCATAAACCAAATTGTGTATTTTTGAAGACACTTTACGGTGTTGCCTCTTTAAATTACTTTATGAAGCCATTAAATTAAAAAAAATAAAATAAAAAAATACTAATAATAAAGTTCTGACTTCCAGCTTCAAGAGAAAGCCTGGTGTAAAGCTAAAAGATGGAGAGGCAAGAAGACATAAAGTATCTTCCAGTGCTATTTACCTTCAAGTCAAGGTGATTTAAGAATGACAAAAATGGCCAGAGAAATGCATGCCATGCATACTGACTCACATCCTCTTTTTGATATCTTTTAAGTGCAGATTTATTTACAAGACTATATTTCACCTTGTCCATTACCTCAAACACTTCCCTCTCTCAAACAAACTTTTGTGTTCTTTCTTAATTCACTCTTAGATGTCTTTTGCATTTTAGGATGTACTCATCTTCTGGAATTGAACATCCTTTCATATACTACTTCTATATACTTGGACAGTCCTTACAGAATAGGCTGCATATTTTATCATCCTGTAAGAGGCCATGCTTTTTACACTGTTGCCTCAAAGTTTGCTGAAGATGGACACGTCTAGGCAAGCCCTGGGAAGGGGATGAGAAATCCTTTGTCTGAGGGTAACTGATGGCCAAGTCCAGGGGCAACGAGAGAGAGATAAGCTGCAGATGAATGGCTGTGAAGTGGTCTTTTCTGTGGACCTATCTCAAGGAAGATGGCCATCTCAGGGGTACTCACATGACTCTGACCCAAGCCCCCAGGAATGTTGCGTAGACAGGGAAGAAGCAGGATAAAAAGAGCACGCGCAAACCATGAGGTTAGGTTTTCTGACATCAGATGCCTCACTACATGAACAAGTAGGTTTTCTGACATCAGATGCCTCCCTACGTGAACACCTGCATGCCTACATGCTGAAGAACTTTGAAATTAGGTATCTGGCCTCAGATTCCTCTACTGTCGTCCTACTGCTTCCAATAGACTCTCCTGGGCTTGCTGTTCGAGACACTGCTCGAGACTGCTCCGTGAGACCTCGCTGCTCCTTCCATCGCCTGCTCTGCACTGCACCGGTCTGCTGCTTGTGGTCTGCCACTCTGCTGCTGCTCTCCCCTGTTCCTATTTTGCCCCGGACCAATGAAACGTCGTGTGGCAGGATGCTGCTGCATCCAGGTGGTGACTATCCCCACTTTTACGCAATTCTTGCCCTTTTCCTACCTTTCCTATCGCCCACTTTCCCGCTCCCATCACCCTAGTTTTGGTAGTCGCCACTCTCCCACCCCCATCCTCTCAGCTAACTATTATTCCTAATAAACTGGTCAGAACAACATTTGAATGTCTTCTTCTTAATCTCATGCCGGGCATAATATATCAAAAGAACCTTGCTTCCCTCCTGTAAATTGGAAACACGGCCATATTTTACTGTGTGTAGTGAATAAGAAAAAACTCCTGTATTGATTGTAACAATGCTTTTATAAGAAATGCATAAATTAGAGAAACTAATATTCCATGTAAACTGAATAAGCTTAAATGATTTCTTTTCTATAAAGTTAATGTTTTCCAAATGTTACTAAACAAATTGTATTAACTAATAAAACAAAGTGATTCTAGTTGCTCTAAAATATTTGTAGCTAAATTTAATATATCATCAATCATATTGATTTTATATAGTTTGACTGTTTCTGCACTGGAATCAGAGTTAGATACACATCTACTCACTTATAAGATTAAATTAACTGTTTTTGGACATGCTCATTTTTTATCTTGTTGTTTATTAACCCTGGAGAGGCTTTGTGCACAAATGGTGACTAATCTTATCTGAAGTTCCAAGAAATAAAAGTGCCCATGACTTTCTGTATCCAGATCAATTAAAATAAAAAATAAAATTAAAAAAAAATAAAAAAATCAAAATGTTCCCAGAAAGATTTAACAGAAAACCAAAATGGATAGAAATAATAATTAAAAAAATTGAAGGTTCTTGTGGAGAAAAATATTTTAAAAATCATGCAATTATTTTCTTTTCTGAATTCTTTGGGAAAAGACAGTACACACATTACACATGGGATATAATTATGGAAGACTCTGAGGTAGTAAAAGGTGACTTTGATAAATAAGAAGCATTAAACCACCTCATGGGGTTTCATTTTTGTCCTATATTTCTAGCTGTCAATAGAATGTGAGGATTTCAGAAAATCTCAAGGGAGGCTGTTAATCCTTGAAGTTTTAAAAATGATTATCCAGGAGGAAAAAGAACTGATAAATGCGTAGTTCTTCCCCCACAGTACTGGAATGTCTTTATGTTTTCCCCCCTTGGACACCAGCAAGTGTACAATAGTACTTCTACACAAAATATTCATTTTTTAGAATTTTATTGTGCTTTGTAGAGTTTAGACATCATTGCTTTAAATCAAACTTTTTTTTTTTTTTTTCTTAGTGCTGTTCTAAACAGGTATGTGAGTTTATGAAAATTACATCTGTGCTATTTTTATAGTTATTACTGTAGTTCATACCTCTCAAAACCTTCTCACCAAACACTGTTGATTACAAAAAAAAAAAAGTATAAAACATCACCTATTCTTATTGTGTAGAATTCTGTCATTTGCTCCATTTTTGGAAGATTCTGGCTGATAAGTTCTCCAAATATATTTAAATGAATAACAAATGCTAGGAACCTTGCTGCCATTTGTTCACTTCCTGCGCCTCCTGGGTACATAAGAGATTCAGAAACAAAAACAAAAACAAACAAACAAACAACAACAACAAAAGTAGAGCTCATAGGTTGTGATGAAAACTACTTACTAAAACAGAAAAGAAAGAAAAATAATAAAAACAATAATGATAATAGTATAATAATATGTACGTATATATTTACAAAACAAGTGATGTACAATTTTGGTGTATTTACCACATGTGGATGCCTCTCTCCCTGACCAACTCTCCTCAGCTGTATAGGTTTTTCACTTGCTGTTATATGATAGGGAGTATCTCTTTGGCCAGCTTAGGTCAATTGCTCTGGCTTTGTCTCCTTGTGTCTTTCCAGATGCCCTCACTGGCCGGACAATATGGGAAGCTGTGAAACTGAAATGTTCTTGGCTCTGTACAGCACTGCTGAGCAACAAATAAAACACTGATATGTTACTATCATTTTTTATTTTTTTTTTCCTTTTTTCTTCTAAAGCTAAACCATGGCATCATACCAGGCACTATGAGGAAAAACAACTGTGTTGCAGATGAAACCAGGACAGCTCTTTCACAAGTGTAAATTGTACATGTATTGTAAATAATGGAAGTTTTATTTAAAAGTTAAAAGAGGAAATTCAAATTCAAATAAGAAAGTTCCCTAAGGTTCTACTTGTTATAAATAGTACTAAGAAAGTGCCATGTAACAGTGAAAACTGTTAGAAAGTACTGATGTTCTCTAAAGCAAATCCTCTTGACAGACTGTTTTAACACTTCTATTCATGGTTTTCTCATTTGAACAGATGCCATTTTCCATCTGAATGGCAGACTAGCATATGGAATATCTACTGAAAGAAAAAAAAAAAAGAAAGCAAGAACAGGCATTTCAATATCAGTATTTATTTGTGTGGGAACAACTTACACATTTTTCTAAAGACATCTCTTTTGGACTGATACACAGAAAAAGACTTTAGTTTTGTAAGTACACAGAACTCAGCAAATATTGAGTTGGTCATCACAGAATCATAGATTGGGTTGGTAGGGACCTCAGCGATCATCCAACCCTGCTGCCAGAGGCAGGGTTGACAGCTACTAGATCAGACTGACTAGAGCCCCAACCAGCCTGGCCTTAAACACCTCCAGGGACAGGGCATTGACAGATTTTATGGGCATACCATTCCAGCATCTCATTACTCTCTCAATAAAAAACTACCCCCTGACATCTAATCTAAATCTCCCTTCCTTTAGTTTAAAACACTTCCCCCTTGCCCTATCACAAACTACCCCTGTAAAAAGCTGATTTCCCTTAAGTTTATAAAGTCCCTTGAAATACTGGAAGGCTGCAACAAGGTTTCCCCACAGCCTTCTCTATTCCATGCTGAACAAGCCCTGTTCCTTCTGTCTCTCTTCATAGCAGAGGTGCCCCAGAACTGAATCATCTTTGTGGCTCTCCTCTGGACCCTGTGCAAGAACTCCACATCTTTTCTGTGGTGAGTGCCCAACTTGCTCAAACTTGCTCTACCATTACAGTGGTGGAGAGTCTGCACCCTCAGTTCCCACCTAGAGGTTCAGGTTCACGGATGTGAGGTTCAGGTTCAGGGATGTGAGGTTCAGGAATATGAGAATCTTGGCTGTAAGTTAAAACTGAGGCAAAGAACTCATTTAGTTCTTTGGATATTTTGGAGTTTTCTCCACATCTGCTGTAGCCAGTTCTCCTTTCATACTTAGCAGAGGAGTTTCAAGTTGAAATTCTACACATTTTCAGTTCTCTGAAAAATATTTCAGTTTTATTTTATCTAGCTGTGTTTGCAAAGATCGTTTAATCTGCCTAACTTCTACCATATATGAGGGTTGCTCCATAAGCAATGCCTCCTATTTTATTATGTTGGCCCATGATATTAAAGGCAGATAATGGTGGTATGACAGTAGAGGTTGAACTGTCTTGACAATATTCCATTACATTTTGTTGCTGTGCAACAGATGGCAACAATGCATATGAAGCAAAGGTATGTCACTGAATTCCTCCATGTAGAAAAAAAATGGCACCCTTTGGAAATCACAGATGCATACTGAACATTTTTGGATACCAAAGACTGGACGTGGGCACAATGAGGCAGTGAGTAGCAGTTGAAATGCATTTCAACAGTGGTGGCAGCAACAGTGTGCCTCTTCCAGGGGTGCAGATATGCAGAAATGCAGGCTCTTGTCCACTGAAGTGTAACTGATAGCTAAAGATAGTGACTATGCTAAAATGCACTGTTTACCAGATGATAATTTTCTTTTCAAATATGGCTATTGTTGAACCAGTTAAACTTTCTCTCTCTCTCTTTTTTTTAAAAAAAAAATAAATATATATATATATTTTATCTTATTTTGATTTTTCCTTCTCTAAATAACTCCGTTTAGACAGGATTTTCTAGACTTCAACCCTGTTATTCTAAGAATATTCTAAGAATTCCTGAGAATTACAGAAGACACTATAGATAGCATAGTCAACCTGACTAAATTATTGGTCATATTGTAACTAACTATGTCAATTTACTTCTGCCAATTATTCTTTAGAAATTTGAAACCTTGGGCTGGAATTAGTCCAGCAATTCATTTTACAAACATTAAAACATTACAGTGATCAGTAAATGATGATTTCTAGCCTCTAGTGTAAAGATAGATTAGTTCGCCTAAGAGGAGAAAATCTGAGCCTCTGCCAGAGAAAATTCTTACATATTTCTTCAGAAAAAAATTGACTGTTTTGTTATTGTTGTTTTCCCACTGATTACTTAAACATGTCAGTGGGGGCCACATGATTTAATAATGGCCAATTAAGATATCTGAGTTTAATCCCAGAAGGCAGCAAATTCCTCAGAGAGAACAGTGACAGAATTAAGCCAAACTTTCCAACCCTTGTCATCTGAAAGGCAGTGATAGTGGGGTGGAGTATCACATAAATATTGTACCACATAAATTAAAAATAAGCACATAAATAATGTTTGAAAAGATATCTGGAGGTCTCAAGTCTGGATGACTCAATGCAGAATGATAGCAACTGATATAGGTCAACTATGCTGTTGTCCACCTGAATCTTGAATCTTGCCTAGGTATCCATCGCACAGTCCTAAGGGAATTGGCTGATGCAGTAACCCAGCTACTCTCACTGATATTTGAAAAGTCACAGCAGTCAGGTGAAGTCCCTGGTTACTGGAAGAAAGGCAATACCACATTGATTTTTAAGAAGAGAAGAAAGATTGACCCAGGGAACTACCAACCTGTCAACTTCACTTCCGTGCAGGGGAAAATAATGGAACAGATCCTCATGGAAGCTAGGTTAAGGAACATGTAAGAGAAGGTAGTCACGCAAGACACTGAGCGATTTCAACAAGGCACAAGATAAATGCAGGGCACATTAAATAAGAAATGGAAAAGTAGGCTAGAGAGGGAGAAAAGACAGAACTGTGTGTTTCTGATGGTGGTAAAATGCTAAATTATCTCCTTATCCAGTGATCTATGTAGGCATGCTATGGATCATAACACTAGGGACAAAAACAAGATTATGGAAATGGAAGGTTAGCCACTTCTTTCAGTAGCACTGAAGTAAAAGTTCAAATCAGTTCATATCGCTGAACTTAAAGTGAGTTTGGCAATCAAGAAAAGAAACACCTCTTATAACCTAGGCAATGTATAAGTATTGTAGTGTTGTTGTTGTTGTTTTTTTCTTGATTGTTTTTCATGTATTCGTAAAAATTTCCAAATATTTAATCTGTTTACATTATTATGATTTCATAATTGTAGTTTTCTTCTGAATATATCTTGAGTATTTTCATGAAAAACTACAGAGTAAAAGAACACTGTGGAGTATTCTCAATAGATTTACTAAAACTAGGAAACATGACACACCAGCCATTGTACATCTACTACTCTAACCCTTGAAGATAGCAGATTTATATAAACTGTATTTAGTTTCAATTAATAAACTAATTTCCAGCTAACTTTGACATACGGTGTTCTCAATTGCATTTTCAGACCAAGAAGTAGTAAATAGTATTCTTTTAAGGACATATTATCAAATGATTCACATCAAGACCTTGGAAATTATTGAAAATATGTCATAAATTGAAGTTACAGAACATGATATCAATACCTCAAAAATAATTTGTGTATTTAATTCCTATCCTTTCATGAGTAAAGTTATAACTACATTTTTTACTTAAGCTGTACCTACTTCTAACTTTTGTTGTTGTTGTTGTTGTTTTTAAGCACTGATAAGTACTAAACATGCTTTCAGAGCAATTATCATCATGCTGACCACAGCAAGTGAAAGTAAAAGACTCTCAAGTCCACGAACTTTAGTTACCGTCAAAAGAGCAGTTGACTGTACTTCTGCCATTAAAATTAAGTATTGCTAATTCCAAGCTCAGCTGAATAACAACAAATACAATGCTGAATCAAATCAAAGTTCACTGTTGAAGATACACTTGTTATATAGTCAGATCCAATTTCTATATAAGCAGCTTAAAGTATTCATTAATAAATAAGCTTAGAATTGAAATGTGTCTTGGTTTTATGATTTTTGGTTACTGGTATTCTACATCATAACATAATGTAGTGCACTAGGAGTTAAAGTGTTAATGCTTCAGTTCTGGGTACCTGTCCGGAAGAGAAGAACTACATTCCCCAGGGAGGCTTTGCGGTCAGAGAGATATAACTCCTGGTAGATATAACTTCTGGCAAGGTCACCTGATTGGGTTTTTTCTTTTCGTTGCTCTTCTCCTTTGTCTCTCTCTTGCAGAGACTAAACTGTGTTCTGTTAAAAAGTGTTGTCATAACAAGAATTACAAAAGGAGAAGCAGTCTTATATATATATAAGGTATTAGAAAAGTACAGGAGTTTATTCCCTTAGTCTCATGTCTGTATTTAAAGCTATACTTTTCAGATAAATAATTAAAAAAATAAATAAATAAAACATAAGAAGGTCAGCAGATAATTTGTAGAGTGTAAAGATAAGAATATGGGAAGTATCAATAACATACTAGATATTTTTTCTGAGGTAAGTTATGGTAGATTTACACAGACAGATTCAACAGTAATGTGTGGGGATTGTGTAGTAAAAGGTGTCTCCTGAAATGTAATACTTTCATTAAATTCTGTAAATAAATAAATAAATAAATAAATAAATTCTGATTTTAATTCACAGCAAATTATTCTAAAAGAAAGAAAAAAATAGAGAGAGAGAGAGAATATCTTAAATTATAGCAATCTCATGCTAGGAATATATTGGTTTATGAATTTTATCTCTGATAGTAAAATCCAAATAATCACTTGGAACATCCTTTTTGTTCTCTTACAGATATTGAAATTATTAATTGTACATCCCACATAGAAGTATGTTGGTACTAGGAAAGACATTCCTAACTTTATCTTATGTTCTTCAGATTCAGAGTCTACTTATCTTACTGCCTTGGAGTTTTAAATACAAATAACTGTGAAGAGCCAGGAATGGTAGAGTATAAAAAATATCAAAGGGACAGGAAAAATAATATATTAATAGTCATCGCTGCAATTCTGTGTTACAATCTTATTTATTACTTCTCCAAATATAAAGTGAAAAAATAGCTCAAATGTATATTTATAATTGATTTCATCATAATTTAAGAATTTCCTCATCAATTAAGAATTTAAATTCTTCCTATAATAAACAGTTTGTACTGAACCTCTTAGAAGACAAGAATAGTAGATTTATACATTACAAGGATTTCTTGTCTTAGACGTTTGTGCTGTTTTAAAGATTAAAAACTGAAATAAACATGGTAGTAGTAAACTCAGTTTTGAACTAGAGGTATTTGTATAGTAAAGAAACACTTTAGCCAACATGCCTTTTATAATGCCTTATTAATGATCTTAATTGGAGTGCAAAAAGCATATTAATATCATTCACAAATGATAGTAATTGAGGTTCATGAACACTAATCTGTACAGAAAAATTAATCACTTAACAATTAGACAACCAGAGACATCAGCAGAAAATTATACAAAAAAAAAAAAAGCCAACAGCTTTTTGGTCCAGTATAAGCTTCTGTGAATAAAGAAAACATGGAGTTACTCATGGAGTAAACAAAACACAGTATAAGGTCATTTGTTTATGGTTTTAAGAAACCTTATAATCATTAATCCTGTTTGTCTCCAAATACCTCTGAATGACGTCCTGTTTTCTAATAAAGACTGCTTTCTAGTCGATTCAACAGCAAATCATATGTTGGTGTTCCTATCTCACTTGGCAGAATTATCTTTTAGCAGAATCATCTAAAGAAATAACACATGCTTACAAATACAATCTGTCAATGGCTTACAAAGCCTTATCACATAATTTCTCTTTTAATTCACTTTATGCTAATTCTCTGAGAATTGGAAAATGAAGATTTTTACCGCAAAATATTGAGTAACACCTGAAAATGCTTTAGTTCAAATGCTTTCATTACTAGCTCCATTTCTTTTTCAGTTTAAATCTTTCAGCTGATCTTTCTTAAGAAATTGAGTAAATTTCACTCTTTAATATGAAGACCTCCTCTCTTTACTATTCCACTGCAAACTGTAACTCTCTGATACAAAATGAGAATCATTACAATTAGGTAACAACTTTTTATCTTTCCATTTCTATTTATTCTCCTTATGGACTGAAAATACAGTGAAGTTGTATAGCTGCATATATATTAGCTACCACTACAACAAATGAAATGCTTTCCTGACATGCTGAATCTTTAATGTAAGGATTTGAACAATGCATATTATTATTATTAAATGTAACAGTCAAAAACAGTCCAAAAAAACAGTATGAACTTAAGCAATATAAACAGACTGTTACTCTCAAATATTCTTCTTTAAATCTGTGTTTCTGATAGGTAGATGACATGGTTTTATGATTTTTTGTTGGTGGTGTTCCACATCATAACATCATCTAGTGCACCAGGAGTTAAAGAGTCAGCGTTCCAGTTCTGTGTTCTGATGATTTTTCTGGGTACCTGATTCTTGGAAGAGAACTACATAACCCAGAGGACTTTGTGTTGTTCCATTTCCATTTTCCATTTAGAGGGAAAGATAAAAAACTGTTTGCAGATCATGAGACACCCTCTCTTTTCCCTTTCTGCTCATCCCATCTAGACATCTTGCCTTCAGCATTAGAGTAAGGCCTTTAGGTTTTTTTGGACACTCCTACATTTTATTTGATTTATAAGCTTCATTCCAAATATATTGTATTATATTGTTTTATCTTGCATTCCAATGTCTTTTCTAGTAAATTAGTTTTCCTCTTCAGATCATTGCTGCTGTTTTGTTTTTAAGCCCATCTCTCCACCTTTTCCCCTTTCTCCTCTTTCCCAGGGCATGGGTCTGTGGGTTCCCCCGTCCCATTAGTCATGGAACTGGGAAGAAACAGCCCATAAAACATTGACATAATCATAAATATTTTATGTTTCAAATCTTCTCAGATTGTTTGGATTTGCCTACTTATATTGACTTGGATCTATTCTCACTGGTGATAGGTAACAATATGAGGGAAAATGGCCTCAAGTTGCGCCAGGGGAGGTTTAGGTTGGATATCAGGAAAATCTTTACAGAAAGGGTTGTTAAGCACTTCCCCAGGAAGGTGGTTGAGTCACCATCCCTGGATGTGTTTAAAAACTGTTTGAATGTGGTGCTCAGGAACATGATTTAGGGGAGGATTGTTATTTAGGGTAGTATGGTTGGGTCATGCTTGGATTCGATGCTCTTTAAGGTCTTTTCCAACCAGAGGGATTCTTTAATTCTATGAAAAGACTTATTATATTCAGTTTCATGCTCTTTTTGATGGTGCCCAGCAACAGGACATGGGGCAGAGGAATCTACATGCACACACAAAGAAAAACATTTTTACTGTGAAGTTTACAGAGCACTGAAATGAACTGCCTGGGAAGGTTGTGGATTATCTTTCTCTGGAAATCTTCAAAACCTGCCTGGATAGTTTTCTGCACAACCTACTCTAGGTAGTCTTCTTTAGCAGGGTATCAGGCTAGATGATGTCTGGAGGTCCCTTCTATCCCCTATGATTCTGTGATTCTGTGTGATTCTGTAAACATATTTTTAAGCTTATTTGAAAATTTGTTCACTTTTTTCATTATTTTAATAACATTCAAAGAGAAGGAAACATACATTGACGGAATCTTCTCCTATAAATTCAAATAAATTGAATACAGTAAATGGGAAGATTTAAAGAAGCATAGATAGTGAACAAAACTTGATTCTGGGCCTGTTATCTAAACAGGTTATAAGGTCCTAATCCAACTTCCATTGAAGTGCCTCGCTATCCTGAGGCACACTTGTCCAGAACAAAAGACTTTGTAAGCACTTCTTAGCAGGCTGTTTCAAGAATCTGCAAAACAGCTGAGATTGCCAGTTTCCTTTTGTGTTGGACAAGAATAAAATACTGGAATAAATTCATGATATAACACTTTTTTCCAAAATCTTCCTTTATATTTAATGTATGTACATATATTTATGATATTATTTTTTTATATATATTTCTGACAGTCTCGGTTGTGTAATTTTTGTCTTCCCTTGTCATATTTGTCATCATGAGCCTAGCAGTATATTCAGCCTTCTGAAAAAAGTAAGCTAGAAAACAACTATTATTGAGCTTGGGAGCTTTGCCTAGCCTGTTTACTGAAAAAGAACATTTTAGTGTTCTTTTATTTGGCAGTCATTTACTGACCAGTTTCCCAACTCCATAATTTGAGTTCAGATGAAATTGCATCCCTTTCCAGATGCTGCTCCTTTTCAAGGTCAAGGTTTCAGAAGGTTGGGTTGCTAAGAAACTGAAGTGTTAGTACACAAAGAACTATAAATAAAAAATAAGATACTTCAGACCTAAAATAGAAAAATATTGCTTTTCTTTTGATTGCTATTTACCTTCCCAGCTATGCTGTATATTTCTATATACTCTGTGTGGTGTACATGGTATAGTTCTCTATTTTCTTGGCTTGAGACATACTATTCCATCAACGAAAGAATCAACCTGATGCTTGCCAATATCTCTCACATTCATAACTCTCTTTAGTACTTTTTGTTGTTGTTGTTGTTGTTAGTAAGCCTTTAATAATTGCTTCTATATTAATTGGTGATATGTAACCTCTTCCAATTTTGATAGCCATGGATAATCTTACTCAGTTTCTTGCTACTTGAAGGTAGCATATCTTTGATAAAGTTTTCATTAGGAAAAAACTTTGCCCTTTAAATTCTTTCTAGAGCAATACTTTAAACACTTTGAAAAATAATTGTTAGAAGATGTAGGAAGCTTAAATACCAAGAAGGAACTTCCCATCACCAATGAAAGCTTTGTTCTCCATAAGGAAGTCCATATTTTTTGTTTTTGAGTAATGCATCTTTGAAGTTAGATAACTGATTTTTTTTTTTTTTTTTTTTTTTTTTTTTCCCATTGCTTGATGTAGAAAGTGGGCACTGGAAAGCGTGTCTAGCAAATCTTCTTGCTTAAACTCTGTAAAATACTTTCTTGGAGGACAGCATTTAGAGTTTGAAGACTAATTCATAGAACCACAGAATGAATCATCGACTGGTTTGGGCTAAGAGGGACCTTAACCATCACCTAGTTCCAAATCTCCTGCCATAGGCAGGGACACACCTTCCACTACATCAGACTGTGCTCCAAACACAATCTAATCTGGCCTTGAACATTTCCAGAGACAGAGCATCCACAGCTCTTCTGGACAACCTGTGTGAGTGCCTCACCACTCTCATAGTGAATAGTTTCTTCCTTATATATAACTGAAATCTACCTTTTTAAAACGAATACCTCTTTCAATATCACCACAGCCCCCTTTAAGTGCTTTAAGATCTCCACAGAGCCTTTTCTTCTCCAGGCACTTTCTCAGTCTGTCTTCATAAGAGAGGTACTCCAGATCTCTGATCATTTTTTTGGCCTTCCTCTTTACATGCTTGAACAGGTTCATACCCTTCTTATGTTGGGTGCCCCAGAACTGAACGTAGCACTTAACGTGGGAGTCTCATGAGAACAGAGTATAGAGGGCTTAGGAATTCCATCTGCCAGTTTCCTTATGATACACAGCAACCTTTTGTCTTCTTCCTTTGTCAGAGAAGACATTAACTTTGGCACAATTTGCAAAGATAACATCATTTTAGTATGTGCAGGGACAGGTATGTCATGGAATGAATATGCCATGTATTTACTGTGACTATGAATAAAATTTATATGCAATATATATATATTTTGTGTTATATATTTTAAATTAATTGGATTATATTGTTAAGATAACAGATTATTTATATGTACAGGGAATGTGTATATGGGTAAAGAGAAACACTGATATCTTGCATAGTACAATACAAATTCAATAAGATCTTTGCATTTGCATTCTATGTAAGTGTGAAAATGGGCTTCTCCATTACTATTCACACACTGTTGTGGGCATACACCAAGTATGATGAAGCATGACAACAAAGCAACACAAGTTTCCACCAAGAAGAGTGCTAGCCTTTATTTTTCTTTCCTCTTTCTAAATAGTCATATCCCATAAACAAAAGAAATGCTTTCTTACTAAAAATGATATAACAGAGAAGTTAAATTCTCTTGAAAAGAACACACTGGAAACAGAGAATTGCATTTCATAAACTTTCAGGTTTTTAAAATTGAATTTAGAATGGAAAAGAATAAAAGTGAATATTTTATTAATAGGTGTGTTTATTTTGTTTTTCTGTATATTAATAACAAAAGCAATGTAAAGGTGAGAAAGAAAGAAAAAAAGTCCAAAATTGTTTGTATATTGAGAAATTTGTTTGAATTGGATGAAGTAGAGATTTAGATCTGATATATTACCCAAAACACATATCTTCTGTTCACCTTGAATTCTCTCTCAGCTTCTTTGCTTTTGGTGATGTAGTGGAAATGCTAAGTCACAGCTTGGAAGAGTGACTGAACATTGACAGGGCCAACACAGGGAAGATCAGGTGCATTCAATGCACCTGAGTGAATGGAAGAGGTGGAGCCATGGTCTTTTGCAGATCTCATTTAGAGGTCTGTGGACATACCTCACTGGAGCTCTTTGCCTACTTGAGGTCTTCTAGAGGTAAGTAGCTCTTTCTCTTTATTTCCTTATCTACAGCTGCTGCATCTGGGCTCATCCTCATTTGCTGGAGCTGAAGACTTCACCACCCCACTGCTATTGCATTACAGTGTTACAGGTGAGTTGTTGCAAAAGGACATGCATGATTTTAATATTACACAAATACATTTCTGATCTGCTCTTTAAAGCTGTATCATCTGTAATCCATACTAATTACTTTCATTACATACTTTCCTTTAAAATAAATCAAATGCATGAATAAAATTATCTTCCAAGTAGCCTTTCTTTTCTCTAGCTGATCAAATATGATAGGCTTGTGTGTACTATTATGACTCCTTCCCAGTGGTACCTCCTATATTTTGACATGCTTCCTGTTAAGTGTAGGAAGCACAGAAATATACTTTATAGATAGAGTCCTTTAAAATATACTCTTGCAATTCCTGAAAGTACAAAAATCATGCCTCTTTACCTTCTGCTATTCTATGCACTGCCCAGCTTCACTGGAGAGTGCATGAAGGGTTACAGCCATGATGACTTAGTCCTTATGTAGACAATAGACTTAATTTTCTCAAAAAGTGGAAAAAAATAAAAAATAAAAAAAATCAATGACCATCTATTACTCACTCTTCTGGACAGCTTTTCATAGGGAGAGTATGTAGGTGGGCTGTTTTTGTTATTGTTGTTTTTTCTTTTATTTGTTTCCTTTTTAATTTTCAATTTGTTTCTAAAAAGTGGAAAAGTCATTTAGTGTGTCTCTGTTTAAACGTAGCTGTGAACGTATTTAAACTCCAAAATGAAAAATTACACTACGCAGAACTTTGGAGCCAAAACCTTAGCTAATATAAGTGTGCTTCTATTAGGCAGTTTCATCTCTGTGTCCTAACTAGATCAATTTCAAATTTGTGCTTGTTCATCTCTAAAGGCTCTGGTTAAAAGAACAAACAAACAAAAAAAAACTAACTTTGTTCCCTTTTTATTATTTCTTCTTGACTTCTCCCCTTCTCCAATCAAATTCTGAGTAATTAATTTGTCTTTAAGAATTCTTGCAAGTACTTAATTAGCTTCTGAGGAATTACATACTTATCAGCAAACATTAAAAGCTTCCCACTCAAATCCCCAGTTAAAATAATAAGTTAAAAAATTTAAAGCAGCCTACTAATTTGTTGAAAACTAAACACATATCAAAGCTA
Organism: Excalfactoria chinensis; assembly: GCF_039878825.1. Classification (NCBI taxonomy): domain Eukaryota; kingdom Metazoa; phylum Chordata; class Aves; order Galliformes; family Phasianidae; genus Excalfactoria; species Excalfactoria chinensis. Next base: position 19,224,515 of record NC_092828.1, on the reverse strand, counting down.
CAAAGAGGCTTATACAGTAAGTATGTTAATTCAACAAAATAGAGAATGATCTAATTACCAGTATTACTCATTCTAACTTTTTGATAGTCTGCTCAGGAGGTGCATCAGGGGGTGGAATCCAGTATAGTGTTTCTAAACTACCCCTTCTACTCATAGTCTTCATCTCATAAACACTTATAGGGTACTTAAACATAGTCAATACATAACCTCTGTGATATACATCTCATTTATGTTTACTGCCCTCACACTTAGAAAAGTATGTAGTCATCATTTTGAATGACTTCGGTGATGGAATAGCAAGCATATGCTATTTTGATTACTGCTGTATTTCAGTAAGACCTATACTATTGTCAGCTGAGCCTCTCATTATGTTATATATTTGAACCTCCATTAGTACTTCTGAGTAGAGAGATCAATGCTCTGGAATTAAACTCTGTATTGCATTCAAAAACCTTCAACTCATCTTTTCAGAAGAGGGGGAAAAAAGAAAAAGTAAAAACTAGGAACTTTTTAATTTTAAGCATGGCTTAGTCTAGAAAAGAAATTAGTAATAAGAAACACAGCAGTGCTTAAATGTAAGTTTTCGAACACTTACTGATACTTCTTCAAAAGGCATCTGAGGAATGAAAGAAAATACCAGTAAGGCAATTTTTATCCTAAACTTTCTTATTTATTTATTTATTTATGCTAAAACGTATAGATAGTAACAAAATAAGTTGGGTTTTTTTTTGTTTGTTTGTTTGTTTGTTTTAAGCATCAAAATCAGCATGAGAAAATAATCAAATTACAAATTCACTTTTGTTGTTGTTGTTAAAACTGATGGGTAAACCAAACATATTCATGTGTGATTTTTTTATATTTAAGGTGAGTGACACATTGCTATCCATGCGTATTTCTCTGAAGTACCCAAAATATATCTTGTATTGTTTCTGTCCAGAATCATTTTTTTTTTCTGTTTTTTCTCGTTTCTGTTTGTGTGTGTGTGTGTTTTTTTTTTGTTTGTTTGTTTCTTTGTTTTTGTTTTTCAATGAACAACTTTTGATGATCTCATAGGAAACAATGCCAAACTGTGCAGACTCATCATAGTCGCTGTCCTACACATCATGCTGCTTTATAAGTGCCTTTCTAAATACTACTTCTTGATATACTGTTTTCTAATTAAGAAACGGGTTAATTCACAAGCTTGATATCAGCAAGGAGACAAAGAATGGGGGTAAAGAAGTCTACTTTTAATATAACCTTGTTCAGTTCTTCCTGAGCAGAGAGCATCTTCATCTTTTTATTCTGAATTTTCACAATAAATCTATTCAGTACAGTTACTAAAACATGCGAAGGCTGATCTCAGACTCTGTAAACACAGAACTGCCAAAAATGTTTGGTCACTTGCAAAGAAAGCAATTTAGAGCTTTGGATATACAATTTCATGGTAAATCCTCCTCTCCTAGGGAAAACAGAGCAAAACAAATTTCAGTCCCCCTAAAACAAACACATCAAACCCTATTAAAAAAAAAATAAAAAAAAAATCCTTTCAAGAAAACCTATTTTTGCCAAAGTTATTTTATTAAGAATTTAGATCAGGAAACTGACCTGTTAAAGAGACATCAGAAACTGCTTTTCAGGATGTCCATTCTAAAAATCATTATTCATTATTCTACAACTGTGTTTCAGCTTAATTTATGTTTGTCATGAAAGAAGCTTCCTGATGTCAGGTCTGGCTGTGTGTTGAGCTGTGCAAGGGGATCAAGCTGTGCTACTGTTTAGGATCCCTGCCAAACAAGTGACATTTCCCAGGAACATAAGCAGAATTTTAAGAAGTTGTCTTTGTCCTTCTTAAACAGTAGGGTTAAAGGGAACCTAAGGAGAAGATGAGAAGAGAGAGAGAAAACACAACTTGATAGTAATACATAGCTTGTAAGAAGGGAACATTGTTACCTTTAAGAATAAATTAAGAAAATTTTTGGTTTGTCTTTTGTAGAAAGCTTAAATTTCTATTTCAAATTGTAAGATAACCAGTTGTGGTTTTTTTCGGTTTGTTTGTTTTTTGTTGCTGTTGAACCTGCTCAGAAAAGCAGGACTGGCTTTAGAGTTTGCATGGAGGCAGAATGCAGCATCCTGCAAGGGAGAACAGCAGCAAAGATGACACTGTAATAAAAGATTTAAAACTCATCTGCAATTTAACATTTGAATATTAATTGCATAATTTAGCTTTCTGAATTTTTCTTCTTCTTTTTTTTTTTTTTAATCGAAGAGCTACGATAAAGCTATGTTTAAATTGAGACAGACATTAATTGATTCCTTTTTAAAGTGATTATAGCTTAAACAAATTAATACCTAAGAAACAATGAGATCGTTATGATTCAGAACATGAGCTAATCTCTGACTCCAAAAGAAACTGAACTAAATTTCATACATGTAAGAATTTATTCCAGATTTGATGACTTCAGCAGTTCATGGAGTCTTCCAAGTCAATCTGTCTTCTTGTTTCTAATGCCAAAATTGATGATTAGATTATCTGGCCTTACATTTTTGCTTAGCGCAGACTAATGTCTTTCAATCCTGTATCAAATTTAAGGAGTAAGGCAATTCAATTCACTAAACTATGTGACACTGGCTAAAAAATAAATAAAATCATTTCTAGATTATTCTTCAACTGATCTTTTATGTCAGAAACAAAATTTAGAAATCCTGTCACTAAGTAGATCTGAGAGCTTGAACTGAAGTCAGGATTTCCAATTTTATGGCTTGGAATTTTTTTCTTGTATCAAAAAGGAGAGTTTTGCATTATTCATTGTCACAACATCACATGTATTTATTTACCATCTGCACATCTATTTAAATGTCATTTCTCAGCTGAATACAAGACACAGTATATGCTTAGAAATTACTGACTATAAGAAGTTCTGTCCTTAAGATGCTGGGTTCAGTCTCCCACATCTTGATAGGTGTGAAGTCTAACCCCTACCCAGAAGGATATGTTCAGCACATGACACATGCCTACAAAGCAGTAATTGCTTTGTTGCTGGCCCTTAACAAACATAAGCAGTTCAGCTTTCCAGAGCATAGATCTGCTCCTTCCCACAGAAATACAAACTTTTTGTGTTAAAGATTGAATAATCATCCTGCAATCAGAAAACAATGGTAAAATAAATAAATAAATAAAAATCTGCAAATATAATAATGAAAAACCTCTTTTGGTATGAAATGAAACATAACTCTTCTAATAATATCAAGAAATTTAAATGCCGTAATTACACATGTATTGTGTATTTTCTGATGTTTGGGATAAAAATCTGCTAAAAAGAAAACTGTAAACTAAAGATGATGAAAAGTAAAAGATTGGCAAGGACTATCAAATGCAGCTAATTCAGACAATACATCCTAATTCAGGCAATGGAGAGCCCAACTCTCAACAGTTTTGGGTTTCAGTGACAATAGTTACAATTCCTGCAAGTCTACTCATCTACAAACATTATCCATAATACCCCCCAAGACACAATGACAAGTAAAATAACTGAGATGATTGTTTTATTTATTTTTATTTTTTTAAAGTCTGTGACTTAAGAGGGGGTGTGTGTGTGTGTGGGGGGGGGGGGATACATAAAAAAATACTATTGAAGAATGATGTCAATTATAATCTATTTTTTAAACGTACATTTTGTAGAAATCTTTAAACAGAACTCTGGTTATGAAACACCACCTATTATGAAACTTCTTATGTGAGACACTTCTAGATATGTCAAGACCAGAACCAGAATTTTAAATTGATTGTCTTTTAGGTGTAATTTATTATCACATAGATTGTATATGAAGAAAGTAGTTTAATAGTTTATTCTATATAAATTGATAGGGAATTAAAGGTTCTACAAGTAGACAAAAGGAGAAAAATCACCAAATCTTATGAAACAAAGAAAATAGATTTTAGAGATGTATAAAAAAGGATAATTAATATTAATCAGTTAATGTCAGATTCACTAGATCTTTTTGTTTAGTTTGCATCTATTGTGTGATTTCTTCTATGTAGGAGAAAATCTTTCCCTATTATACAGTATAATGTTTTACTTTCAAGTAATTGAGGAATATGAACAACCAAAATATGTAATTCTTACAAGGTAATAAACTTTGGTAGATTTTCTGTCACCATGTCTTGATGATTTGAAACAACAGAAGCAGTTCTGTGCAATAATGAGATTTCTCTGAAAGCTCTGTAGTGAGTTCTTTGTTCCTTGTCATCTTTACTTGCTCAAAAGAGAATAGATGACATAAGATGAAAGTAAGAGAAAGGGCATCCATTGAAATTAAGAGGTGACATCAGAATGTTGCTGCTTTCTTCGCAAGGAATATCTAGCAATATTCATTCCACAATATCACTAGAGAAGTAAGACTACTTTTGGGTGCTCCAGATGGATTTTTGCTGCATGGATTTAATTAGTTATCATCCCTTCATTGGTTCAACACTTTTATGGATGATATCAGGACATCTTCAGTTCATGAATTTTAATAATTCTAATAAATATGTGATGTGATGACAGCAGCCTATTCTTCTGTGGATCAAAGATTCAGAATACCCTTCAAGTTCAGGTTTAATTCTTGAACTTTTTTCTTCCTGAAATGCCCCTCTCCTTCGTTAGAGATACTGCATAGAGCTGTTCTCTGCTTAGATAGCTATTTTAAACACATTCCTGAAAGTTTAGTAAAAAATTTTAACTGAATCTTTTTTACCAGTACAGTGTCTCCTAAAAACATAAGCATGTTCTCAAAGCCTATCATGTTCACTCAACTCAAAAATCCCTCTTACTGGAAGGAATTAAATGTGCAAAGTTTTCTGGCAAATTTGTTTTAGCAGTGCTGTATGCAGTAAAGCTTGTATTTGCACTCTTTCAGATACTTTATTTCCTTTTCTCTTTCTCTCTCTCTCTCTCTATCTCTCTCTCTATCTATCATCTATCTATCATCTACCTACCTATTTATTTATTTATTTAATCTGAGCACTATCCTGCAGTGAAGAAGAAAATTATTATTACGACTGAGAAGGAATAAAAAAGTCAGTTTGAAATTCAAACAGTATTACAGATCATAAGACAGCTTCTCTAGAAGTCAAAATTTAAGGTACACCTAATCACTCTAAGCTTTTTTTATTCTTATTATTAATCTAGACGGATCATAGGTGATACAATTTTTTTTTTTTTTCTTAAGTTTTGAAAATTTTCCCTTGACTACAAAATTACGACTTTACATTTTAGAGTTGAGTATTTGGGTTCATGTGGCAGGATTTTTGAAGTGGGGAAGCTGCAGGAATGGCCTCCATGGGAAGAGAACAGAAGCTGTGCAGCATTAGGTAAGCTGGCTCCAAAAAGGAGCTGCTGTTGACCAAAGCTGAGCCATCAACAATGCTATTTACAATTTTGTGAGAGAAGATTTAACAACAGGAAAAAAATTCTACTGCACAACGGCAACTAGGAGAGTGGTGTGGGAAAATTTAGAGAGAAACAATCTTCCCAGCACAAGTGTTGTACAGAGGAAGGCAGATGGTGATCTAGACATGGAGAAGTTCCCTTGCACGCCATGGAGAGGCACATGGTGCAGCAGGCTGTTCCCCCGCAGTCCATGGTTACCACACAGAACAGATTTCCATTTGTAGCCGTGGAAGTAGCCTGCAGTGCAACACTGGATGTGGCCTGAAGGCTGCAACACGTGGAGAGCCCCCAGAGGAGCAGCTCTAGTCCTGAAATGCGGCCCATGGAGAGGAGCTCTGGCAGAGCTGCCACCAGTGGGGATTATGTGCACCTGAAGGGGGTACTCTATGATACAGACCCACATTGGAGCAGTTCTTGAAGAACCGCTTGCTGGAGCAAAGGAAGAACATGAGGGTGAAGGAGCAGCAGAGCCAAAATATTATAGAGTGACTATAAACCTGCTTGTTTCTCTGCACTGCTCAGAGTGGGGGGGAATGAAGTAGGAGGTGGATGGAGAAGGTGGTGTTTTTGTTTGCTTCAGGTCTCACTTCTTTACCATTACTAATTTCTAATGAATTACAATAATCTTTCCCAAGACCAGTCTTTTTTCTTTTTCTGTGACACTAATTGGTGAGTGATCTCCTTATTTCAGATGCTAAGATTTTCTGTTATATTTTCTCCTCCCCCTTTTACACTGAGAAAAGAGAATGTGAAGGCCACTTGGTGTCCAGCTAAGATTAACCGACATAACAGTGAATGATTCTAGATGATAGAGATTGTAAATATGAAGAATGAATGTCTGTAAGTTATTTGATGAGTAAAGGCTCTTTGTTTGCCTGTTTGCTGACTTTTGTTTAATTAAATGAATACTCAGAGGTAGCACAATACTTGAATGTCTCCCAAACTTGAACTTAAAGATTCCTGTGAGTTACTTTCATTTTATGTATGTAGAAACTGTAAACATCTATGACATTACTAAGTCTTGTAGAAGTCTAAGTTAGAATGTTGGTATTCTGAGTTTTAGATCTCTGACTTAGTATATCAGCACCTCTCATGTCACATTTAAGTAAATAAGATTAGAATATGGTACGGAATAATGCATCTTCTCAGAAAGAGTTATTGTAGTACACCATAAAAGCAGGTCTATTGTGGTGCATAAAGGGAATTTATAGGAAACTCAAGGTTGAGGTTTTATTTAAAAACAAAGTTTTTCAGAGATTCCCTAACTCTCCAGTTGAATTCTCAGTTCTAGCCCTGTAAAAGAAGGAAAAAAGGCAAGAAGTTACTTCTTTCACTGCATTCTATTTTCATGTATTCTACATTGAACCATTGAACCATTGTTCAGTATGCTGCTGAAGAATTCCATTACTGATGCTACCTTGGCTTGATATTTTGCACTGATGTTAGGCCTATATGATCCTTTTGAAGCATATATTTGATTTTAGCCTTACATTATATTTTTATTTTTTAAACATTTCTCTTTCTTTTTTTTCTGTTTTAATTTCCAAATTTCAATTTTAAGTAAGTTGAATGTAAAATTTAATCTATGCAAGCCTATGGGGAAAATTAAAAAATGGTGTTACATAATTTAAATGGTGTTACTCCAAATTAAAATATATTTAAATGTAAAGTTAGTGAAACTGTCAGTTTTGCAGTCATAGTAAATCTAAATATTATATGTTTAAAAAAAGAAAAAAAAGCATTATTAAGGGACAACATCCATATACTGTATACTGTTTGCATTATTTTACGTTCCTTTTAAAAATATATGTTTTCAAAATTACAGAATTTATAGGGGTTGGAAGAGGTCTCTGGACATCATGTAGTTCAACCCTCTGGCTAAAGCAGGTTCCCTAGAGTAGGTTGCACAGGAAGTTGTCAAGATAGGTTTTGAATTGTACAATTCTACAAAATATCTCCTATGTACAAAAAGACTATCCTAAGTGACCTATCTTGACTAGTACATCTTCCTGATGTACTACCCTTTCCTGAAGTGGGAACCACCTGGAACAATCACTGAGATGTACAGATTCCGCTATCAAATCTCCAACATATTTAGCATACGTATGGTGGCAATGAATTGGTACAGCTTGGCTTGCATTTGAAAAAGTCTCCTGGACAAGCTTGAACTTTCACCTGGAGTGCTCTTGAAACAATTAGTCAAATGCTTTGTAGTAAAGCTGAATATAAATTAATCCAATAATTTTTATAATCTTTTATGAAACATACTTTTATCTATGCAAGAACCTTCTGAGGAGTTCCTGGGCAAAGTAGGGAATAAATAACTTGGTGTTCTAGGTACTTGCACATGCACTGGTGCGCAGCTACACCACAGTTGTGACCTACAGAGCAAAACATCTTAAAATCACAATTATAACTTAAGGCTCACATCTCTTGCACACAAATTGTATGCTTGTAGTGATTAGCCAGGACTGCAATATAAACTGGCATTAGTAGATATTGTCACAGAAGGGAGATCAGAATACTATCTGGCCAGTCAAGGGTCATATCACACTTTTTAGAAAGGCGAATTTTAAAACCATAAAATTCATAAATTACACAAAAACCTCCTCTTTGTGGGAAATTTCCCTCTTAGTGAAATTTTAATTTTTGCAAAGCTTTGATTCTAAAGCTTCGTAGTAGTATTCACTCTTTCCTGTCTGGAAGAACAGTTAGGCATGGTTGCAAAGCCTACAAAGCTACAGATACAATGTAATAGGAGAACAATCTCAGTATATAGAATCATAAATCTTGTGTAAAAAGCAAATGGTCTTAAATATATCTGTTACAGTTTCTGCCCTGGCCTCATTCTAGCTATTCATGAAGTGAATCACCAGAGCACATCAATATTTGAAGCTGGAAGAAGGTAGTAATGTTCAAAGATCAATCAACCATCAAATTATTAGTAGATACAGGATTGTTTAAAGAGGATATTTTTGGTGAAACTTCACACTGAAAAATGTAATAATTTTGTCTTCAGAGTCAATAAACTTATATGTTAAATCTGGGACTTTATTAGTGTAATTCACATTTATACAGCAACCTAGGATGGAACCTGGTATAATACCAGTACCTTCTTCCTCCTTTTCCTCATTTTCTTGCACAAGAAAAGATAATGCAATTATGAACAGCTGATAGAATTAGGGAAGAGGAGATGAAGTCTCCTTGGATCTTACTAAGATGTAAGAAAACAATAATTCTGACATGCCTATGATCCTATCTTCTACACTCTGTTTTTTCTGTGAAGCCTGTCAGTGAGGCCAAAATCCTCCATATCATGCCCCCAAAATGGTTCTCTCTAAAAAAACATGTTTACTTTTCCTCCTCATGTATATTTATTAAACACCAATATTCTTTTTTACTGAGATGTTCATATTAATATTTTTGGAATTAAGTATTAGACAAATAACATTTCTTATCTTTGAGATTTTCTTTTGAAAATCCTTTCATATACAAATAATTATGAATAAGCATGAACCAAAACCTTCTTAATTTATTTCGTAAAAGTAAGGCAAACTGCTTCATATCTTTCTTGATAATAACCTGTCCAACAAATACTTAAATTTCCATGATCTAACCAGGACTTATATTAATAAACAATAGTGGGAATAGCAATCAGTGTCTCAATAAAGAGACCTTGAAATACTTGAATTTACTTATATATGTATACATATATATATATATATATTTGTCCCTGAAACACACTCCCTATGTCTTCTAAACAGCTCACCCCTTATTTTCAGTATTAATTTGCAAATATTTTTGCTACGATAAACACAGCAAAATACCAAGATATTATTAAGATTGGTCAGACACAAACAAGAAAAGCAAGGTGAATAAACTATAGAAGGCACTATGACTTCCTTTTTATTTTTATTACTATTTTTATTTTTGTTTTTTTATTTTATTCCCTTCATTGTCAAAGCTATGAAGTATACACAAAGTACTTTAGTAACTGTGTTTAATCACATCTACAGTATAAGTTAGGCAGTATTTTGAAGAGAACATGCAGGAGTTTGGAAACACAGAAGAACAAATATGTTTGTATTTTAGTTGTATTTCATTCAAATATAGATTGCTACCATAATTTAGAAAATTATATTACACTCTTAATTTTTTGAAAGTTATTTGAAATACAACACTTGTTCCATGGAGAACAGAAAAAAAATGACAGCGCAGTAGTGGCTCTGACAGTTGCTTCACATATCATAAAATTTCACAGTAAGCATTACTAAGAGCTCTTTTAAAAGTGCAAGTTATGATCAGCAAATCCCTTCTGTTCTATAAAAATGTTCAATATATATAGAATATGCTAAACACACTGAAATTCCCCAGCTTGTGTTGCTAATGAAAACCTGTATATGTACAATCTTTCTGAAGCTTAACATGTGACAACAGGACTGCCTAGCAGTGAAGTAGCCAAGTTACCTCAGGCATGGATACTTCACTAACACTGGCATTACATGTCATCAAGAATAGAAGTAAATGAGCCTGCACTAAGAGCTGTGCATCTGAGATTAGATTGCCCTTGCAGCTAACAGAGGTTTTTGATCTAATTTGGGTTCATCTAAACAGCACTGCATTACTGTAGTTGCTGTACAGATAAATTCTAAACAGGAAACAACGTGCTTCGTAAACAGAGTGTATTTCAATCTATGATCAAGATCCTGAACAAGGGCAATTACAGCAACATATGGGAACAGAAATAGATGAACAGTAGATTGCATTGGATTTAAAAAACAAAACAAAACAAAACAAACAAACAAACAAACAAACAAACAAAAAAACAGCAAACCCGGAGAAGCCTTCATTTCCTTCTCCTTTAATCTGCCTGGTGTGCAATGAACCCATATCAAAATGTTTTCAACTTGATTTCTGAGTCTTTTTTCAGCTGCTATTGTGACAGTAAATCCTGAAGTTATTCCTGAAGAAAGTTTTCCTTCTTTGTATTTTTGAAAATGAGGTGCAAAGGCATGAAGAATTACAATTGAATTAAACTGCATAGACTACATTTAACATCTAAATATATATATATGTATATATATATATATATATAAGAAATAGTTAAAAACAAAACAAACAAACAAACAAAAAAAAGAGCAGAGAGCTACCAACTTTGTGTAGGGTCTCCAGCAAGATTTACAAAAATTGAAGGACTGGGAAAGAGAAGACTGAATCAGTGATAGTAGCCTGTTGCTACTTGAAGAAATGTGAATCAAGCTCTTCGAAGTGATGGGGAATATGAAACGTAATAGTAATGGCAACAGTTTGAAGCTTACAAAGATCAGACAGAACCTGCAGAAGAATCTTCATTAAAAGATATATTAGCGATTAATTAACTAATGGCCATGTAATCTTTTTTATTCTTTTGGTGTTTGTTTGTTTATTTGTTTGATATGTTTTGCTTTCTTCAAGATTTGGCTTAAATATGTGGCTTAATTAATTTATTCCTAGTAATATTTGTGATTTAAGTGGAAAGTTGTTCTGGTTAACAACAGTAAACAACTTCTAAAGATCCTAATTTCTATGATTCTGTGAGTATTTGTATTGATTTATTTTGGCAAATAAGATTGATAATGCTAGTGCATCAATTTCAATTAGATAAAACCTTCAGGTTCAGCTTTTCCCAACTTGTTCTTATGCTACTGTAACGTGGGTACCATCTGGATTATTCCTATTTTATTTTCGTGTTCTGTAATTTAATGTCTGCAAATAAACTAATGACTAGATTCAGTTAATATGATTCAGCTTCTCATTCATGTTAGCTTAAGTTCAGATAATTCCACAATTTTTATAAAAACATTATAATTCACAAAAGAATTTTTATAATTTTTGAATGCATGAGTGTATGAATCCCATCTGTTCATAAATGCTGCAATTATTTTTCTTTTTAACCTGTAGCTCTGTGTCTCTTTTAGCCATTTACTGGGTATGTGAAACTATCACATCATGATTCTTCACTGGTATTCTGCCTATAAGAGTGAACTTGTTCTGCTCATAGTGGCTGCTATTATAACCTGCTTTGCCTCTAGAGGCATTCATTGATTCATTTTCTTTTCCCAGTCTGTTCTCAGATTGTCAGTATTGTTTCTTAATCTAGTTCATATGGACAGTGAAAGTCTCTGTGGTTTAGCTCACTCAGAGAAAGATATGTGCAGCCAGCCACATAGAAATCCAAGGAGAATTGCTCAGTTATAAATCCTCAAATGCAACATGGTATAATGGAGACACTGAAACAACCTTTATCTATTGTATTGCTTTATAGCCATTGACACTGTATTTCCTTTTATCTTTCTAAATCCAAAAGTGACCTCATATCTGGGAAGAAGGATTTAAATATGCACCTTCACCATAGATCAACAATTAAAATCAGCCATTACTTTTTAATGAGAGAATTTAAAACTCTCTACACCGGGAGTATAAATAGATATTCTGACAAATCCTGTAGCTGGATAAAGCCTTCTTCCCTAAGCTACAGAAAGCATCACATTGCAGTCAAATGCTCTCACCCTACTGTGCAACTTCAATCAGCCTGACACCTTCTGGAAAAGTACTACAGTGAGCTGTAGGCAACCCACAAAACTTCAGGAATGCATCAAGAATAACTTACTGAGCTAAGAAATGGAGAGCCCCACCAGGCGAATGCAATATAGGATCTCACCAATGCAAGTAACCGATCGGTTACATCAAGATTGGAAGCTGTTTGGGTTATAGTGATCATGCAGTGGTGGAGTTCACACTGCTGAGGGATATAAGTCAGACAAACAGTAAAATCAGAATGTTAAAATTTAGGAAAGCCATCTTCCAGCTCTTCAGGGAGTTAGTCAACAAAATCTCCCAGGAAACTGTCCTTGAGGATGAGAGGGAAGGGCTTATCTTTAAGGAAGCTTTCCTTAGAGCACATGAGCTCTCCATCCCCAAGTGCAGGAAATTAGGAAAGGAAGGCATGAGACCAGTGTAGCTGAACCAGGACCTGCTGACCAACCTGGAAAACAAGAAGAAAACACACATACAGTGGAAGCAGAGACAGGTAAACACTGAGGAGTATAGAGATGCTGCTAGAGTGACTAGGGATGGGATCAAGAAGGCCAAGGCCCCATTTGAATTGGACTTGACAAGGAGTGCGAAGAACAAGAGAGGTTTCTACAGGTACACTATGTGGAAAAGGAAAGTCAAAGGCATAACTGCCCTAGTGAGCAGCACAGTCAGGTAGGTAGAAGCAGACAAGGCTGAGGCACTTAATTTTTCTGCCTGTCTTCAATAGGAAATTCTCTTCACATACTTCTTGAGGGGAAGAGTCAGAAGGTGGGGACAGGGGGAACAGTGTTCCTTACACTGTAAGCAAAGACCAGTTTTGCAACCACCTGAGGAATCTGAACAACCCAAGATGTGTCTCAGAGTCCTAAGGGAAATGGTTGACAGAGGTGCCAAGCTAATCTTGATATTTGAAAAGTCGTAGCAGTCAGGTGAAGTTCTTGGTGACTGGAAAAAGGCAATGTCACATCTATTTTAAAAAAGAGTAATTTTGTCCAGTTCTGGGCTCCCCGGTACAAAAAAGACAAGGATCTCCTGGAAAGAGACCAGCAGAAGGCCACAAAGATGATAAAGGACCTGGAACATCTCACTTATGAAGAAAGACTGAGCAACCTGGGTCTTTTCAGCCTTGACAAAAGAAGACTGAGAGGAAGTCTGATCAACATCCATAAATATCCATTATTGTGGAAGGGAAATGGAGAAGGCCAGACTCTTTTCAGCAGTGTGTGACAACTGGACAAGGGGAAAGGGCCACAGACTGAAGCACAGAAGTTCTACACAAATGTGTGTAAGATCTTCTTCACAGCAAGGGAGATGGAGTACTGGAATAGGCTGCCTGGGGGGGTTGCAGAGTCTCCCTCTCTGGAAATGTTCAAGACCCACCTGGATGCCTACCTGTGCAACCTGGTCTAGAGTGCCTGCTTTGGCAGGGAGTTGGACTAGATGACCTCCAGAGGTCCCTTCCATCTCCTACAATTCTGTGACTCTGTGAAGAGTAGAAATGATGATTGTTATTGAGTGTATCCTCAGCAAGTTTGTATCTTTTTTATCACCTGCATTCATTTCCCCATCACCCTAAATCACCCGTCCTTCCCTTCCACATCTCCTGATTAACATTTGTAATAAACTGGTCGGACCAACATTTGAACCATTTTTTTCTTAATCTCACATATAATATACATATATCAAAGAACCTCTTCTCCCTCCTAAAAATTGGAGCGAGACACATACTGGTGGATAGCAAGCTGAACATGAGCCAGCAATGTGCCCTTGCATCCCAGAAAACCTACTGTATTCTGTTCTGCATCAAAAAAAAGGCAAAAGGCATGCAGATTGAGGGGACTGATCCCACCCCTCTACTCTGTTTTCGTGAAACCCCACCTCGAGCATTGCACATACAGGAGAGACATGGACTTGTTAGAGCTCATCCAGAGGAGGGCCACAAAAATAATCCAAGGGATGGAACAGGTTGCTCAGATAGTTGGTGGATGCCCTGTCCCTGGAGACATTCAAGCTCAGACTGGACAGGGCTCTGAGCAACCTGATCTCACTTTAGATATCTCTGTTCATTGCAGAGGGATTAACTAGATGACATTTAAAGATTCCTTACAATTTGAATAATTCTATGATTGTGACTGGGCAAGTGGTTCTGCAAGTAACACAGTAGGAGTCTAGATATAGAGCAAGATGTTAAACTATCTATGCAATAGATGCTATATGTTATACATCTATTCTAGAAGGTACATTAGAAGCTATAAATATGCTATGTGATTACAAAATTTCAAAGACCCTGTCTTCAGAATAAAGAGACCCATTTGAGAACTCTGAAATAATTCCCCTTCTCTTCATTCTGGAGAGACAAATAAAACCAAGATAAACTGATTGCATCCTACCATTAAAACAATTAGAATATTGTGACAACATTCATCCAGACTCCTTTGAACACAGAATTGTAGATTCAGAAGTGAAGATCAAATCATAATATATTTACAGCAGATGGATATATGAATATGTCTGAGACATAAAATTACTAATAGAGTAATGCAGTTTCTCAGTTTACCTTCTCAGATGTAAAAATAAAATAAAATAAAATAAAAAATACAACAAACAAACAAACAAACAAAAGAAAAACCTTGTAGCGGGTCAATATTTGATAACATTAGCAATTATCCTGTTTTATTCCCTAGAAGCAGGTCAACTAAAACCCATCTGCCCACCTACAGATTAACATTATCTAGTATAGTTATTATTGCAATTTAAGAACGGATTACTCAAATTGTAAGTCAAATATCTGTCTAGATACATGTATCTTTTGAATAGTTTGCTGAAAGCTGTGTCTCTCTATTTGGCTTGCCAGGAAACCTTAACATGTATTATTGCTAGAAAAAAAGAAAGAAAAATGTGATGCTATTTCTAGATTTTTTTTCAGTATTGCAGGACCACATATATAATGTATTTTTGAACAGCATGTTATACTTTGCACTAATATTGTATCTTTCAATAACATAAACTCTTAAAAATTAATTTATTCATGTCACAGTTAAAGTTGAGAAATGAGTAGATTGTGTTAGTAATCACCAGTGTAAAACTGAAGGTTTACTATGTTGTTTTTTGTTATTTCTTCAGCAAGGCATTTGATAACATCTCCCAAAACATTCTTATGAAACATAGAAAATGTGGTGTAGATGGGTGGATGGTTAGGTGAACTGAGATCTGGCTGAACGTTAGAGCTCAGAAGGGTGTCATCAGCTGCACAGTCTGGTTGGAGGCCTGTAGCTAGGGGTCTCTGCTGTGACTGGTCTTGTTCAACAACTTGGATGAATGGATAGAGTCTACCCTCAGGAAATTTGCTGATGGGATGATTGGCTGACATACCTGAAGGCTGTGCTGTCAGTCATCAAGACCTGATAGAACAGGGAGCTGGACATGGAAGAACACGATGAAGTTTAACAAGGAGAAGTGTAAAGGGAGGAATAACAACATGCATCAGTACACATTAGACAGAGATCTCCTAGAATGAGTCATAAGAGGGCTACAAAGATTATAAAGGGCTTGGAGCATCTTCCATATAATGAAAAACTGAGTAACCTCAGTCTGATCAGATGGGGGATAAGAAGACTGAGTCTTCTCATCTATAAGTGGTCTATAAGTGTTTATCAGTACCTAGAGGGAGGTGGGAAGCAAATGAATGAGGCTGGTTCTTCTCAGTGGTGTTTAGCAATAGGACAAGAAGTAATGGCCTAAACTTGAACACAGGATGTTCTGTATTAACTGGATGTGCTGTATTAACCTGTGGAAGAACTTCTTTATTGTAAGGGTGACAGAGCACTGGAACAGGTTGCCAGCAATGTTGTTCAGTCTTCTTCTACAGAGATATTCAAGACCTGTCTGGACACCTATCCATATGAACTATTGTTGGGCACCCGCACATTTGTTGAGGTCCTTCCCAACCCCTGTGATTCCGCGACAGAGCAATGCATGCCTACCACAATTGTGGTGCCCTTGAGAAAATATTTAAGAAACGTCTAAATGTCAAACAATTATGAGGAGTGAGGAAAAAAAAGCATGAGAAACTGGAGCAGAAAGGAGAGGACCACCCTCGAATAAATGCAATAAATGCTTCATAAAGGAGCAACAGGATATGTTCTGGAGGGACATGTTTCCCCAATACTAAGAGAAATCATTAGGAGGATGATGTACCACAAAGCAGCTGTTATGAACTGTCCATAAGCTACAGTTTCCCCTAATGTGGGAAGAAAGATGAGGTGGAAATGCAGTAATATATTTGAGCATGGGAAGAGGGTGTGTTTTATTTATTTATTTATTTATTTTGATTTTGGTTGTTGTTTGTTTTTGTTTTTGGATTTTGTTTGTTTGTTTTTAGTTTCTCACCATCTAATTCTATTTTAGTTGATAATGAATTAGAATAATTTTCCCCAACTGGACAGTAAGTGTTAAGTGATTGCTCAGTCTTTGTTTTAATCAGTGGGCTTTTCCATGTTATTCTTTCCCCCCATCTTGTTGATGAGGGGGAATGAAAGTGGATGGCCAACCAAGATCAACCCTCAACAAGAACAATGATTCACATTACACAGCAGATGAATTTCTAAACAGGAAAAGATAATGTACTGTTTATGCTTTTAAGATAATTAAAATTAAGGTAAATCTATTTTTAAAGAGAAATATCTGTAAGAGCAGCTGTAAAGGAGAATTTTCTCATCTCTTAGAAAATAGCATACCTGTGTTATTATCGCATGACTAGCATAAGTAATGTCCCTTTTATGTAGAAGTGGCTGTTAAATATTTTATCAGTTCTTTATGTTTTGCCCTCATGCTCAGATTAAAAGCTGCTCACAAAAGATTTGTGTTGTACCTTGTAAACTTCATTTGAAATGCAAAGATTTAAGCCTGACCCATTTCTGTGTAAATCTCAACGTAAATCAGTATCTAATTAGACTTCTAGTTGTATTGTACAAATAAAGTAGCATAAAGGAGAAAAAGTACCCACTTCAAAAAATTAATGAATAAATGAATTTCATCATTATTAGAATGATAAGAGATTAATTGCAAGGTTATTAAAATTATTTGTCTTTTCTTGGTTTTTCCATATAAGAAGTGAAATTGCTGTTCTGTGAGGTTTGGAAGATGGAAATTATCGTATAAGTTCTGATATATTAAAATGTACTGCTGCTGTAAATTGTTGATAAAGTTTTATAAAAGTTATGTGTTACTGAAGTATTCAACAGATTCCAGTGGAATCAGAAATACATATACATACTTAAGGTTAGGAAAAGCCATAGAAGTATTTAGATTTTATTGAGATTCATAATTTTCTATTAATCATGCATAATTTAAGTACAAGCATTTGACACCCAAAACTGCATTGACATTAGGGCCCTGACTCTAGAATACCTACATCTGTAGGTATCTACATTTGATCTTCCTGTTCTTCTCCTCCCAAACAACACAATCCCTCCCACTTTATGTTTTGGAGTGTATATCTGGTCTATTTGAAGTCATGACATTCAGAGATCTTATTTTACATCTTCAAGTAACAACAATAGTGTTAATTAGTGCTTCTATTCTGATTGACTGAAGTATAAATATTTTTATGTATTACTGGGATGTACTGTCTTAACCCTATAATTTACATAAGCCAGACATAAGGCTTTATTGGAGACAAACTGACTGCAGAATAATTCGAGACTTACACTAAACTTCCTCACTCTTTATATTAAGATTTCAGTTGGATAATCTGCAAGAAGTGGAGCAGAATCATGGCGTCTCAGAAGCCCAGCTTAGTGGTGTTTGTACTGAGAAGCTAAATGGTAGGAGAAAAGAAAAAGATGAGAGAGACATACTGAAAATAAAATAAAAGAGGGACAGAAAGACAAAGCATAAGTTAAAGGTACAAACTTCTCTCCTATGAGGAGAGTCTGAGAGAACAGCTTTGAGAAGAGGAGGCTCAAGGAGGATCTTATCGGTATCTATAAATACCCAAAGGGAGGACGCAAAGGGAATGGAGCCAGACTCTTCAGTGGCATGCAGTGTCAGGATTAGAGGCCATGGGCAGAAACAGGAACACATGAGGTTCTCAACACAAGTTGGTCAATGAGGTCGTGTCCCTGAGAGATATTAAAAACCTGTCTGGTCCTGGGAAACTGTCTCCTGACAACCTTGCCTTGCTGGAAGGCTTAGAGAAGATGACAAGTTTGGACAGTTTTGACCTCTCCATTATTCGTTCTGGTTTAAAAAAAGAAAAAGTTAAAAATATTTGTATAGATTATTTAGACATTGCTGCTTTTATAATCAGAAATGTGATATCTTATTCCATTCAAAAATCCTAAATCAAAGTTGAGAAATGAAAATATATTTAATCAATTTTTAGAATTCCTCCATTCTGGTATCATAAAATAGCTGCAAACTTATCATAATATTTTTCAGAAGTATTTTATAAGTTGTATTTTATGAAACAATTTTATGTTTATTGCTTTATTTTTCTTCATAACGTGGTCTGCAAGGGCTCAGAAAGAATACTGAAAATACAAAATAGATTTGTATTAATGGATATTTAGGATAGTAGTCATTAGGTATTTTATCCACTTTGATAAACAGACTAAAGAAACCTGATGTATCTTGTAAATGGTGTCCTCTACTCATATACCAGTTTTACATTGTCTAATAGTACATATACATTTCAGAATTAGGATGTTTGTGTTATGCTGCTAATAAACTGTGTTTCTATCAGAGATAAACAAAGTCTGTTTGCATTTCTTGCTTTCTAAAATAATAATAATAATAAAAAAATTGAGGACAGAATTACATCTAGATTTAGTAAAGAGAGGATGAATGTACATCTTCTCACACTTCTCTCTTTAATTATCGCTCCAGAAAGAAAATCATAAAAGGAAAAAGAACTTAAAACAAATAAGCTAGGAATATTATTGGAGGTTTGTTAACATTTACATGCTTTCCATAGAGACATGTGTTATTGATAACAATGTTTCTACTATGAGATAAAAATTGATATATATATACTATAAAACTGTATTACTGTAGATTGGTATTCAATAACAACCTAGCATTTAGAAATGCTGTATAATTTATGATGTTGTTGCTCTTAAGCTTTTGTAGTCTAGACACAGATCTACTTATATTTTGAATGTATAGCCCACAGCAGCTTTTAGAAATTAAGAAATGCTGACCAAGGATAGAATAACTGGACATCACTGAGTTCATTTACCTCCACATTAAGCAATCATGAATTTGATTTTTAACTTGGAATGATTTAGAAATTAATGCTTTACCTTCCATCGCGTACTCCGAAATATTTGTCAACCCCTATGAGAAACATAAAACCCATAGAAAATAATTAAAGTCAGATCTACAATGTGATACGGGAAGAAGAAAAACAAAAGAAAAGGATTTCCAAACTAACTTTAGTTATCATTATCTTCCATGACCCCATACATGTATAAAATCCTAAGAAGCGCATAAATCCAGGATCTGAACCTGAAGTCTAGTTTTCTTCAGTATCTAATTATTCAGGTGTTCCTCAGCTTTTGTAAAACAGACACATTTAAACACCATCTCCAGCTTTAGATTGCATGGAAGCTTTGGACATAAAATAAGGTCTGTAAAAAGTTTGCTTGAATCCTCACTACATTCAAATGTTCTCCATTATTTGTCAGTCTTATAAGATTTCCAAGCATCACTAGGCTTCACAATATACTTACAGCCTCTTACAGTATTAAGCAAGTTCTGTGGACACAGCTGCTGTTACCCTGTTAACAACTGAATACCTTGAAATGCGAGGAACTTGATGAGTTATATGCTAAGTTTTGTTAAGTACTCCAAAGCTCTACTCAGCTTCTAGTAAAGAGCAACAAATTTCATTATTCATTTCCTGATATCCTCCTCTAGGGAGTAGGTTGGACTAGACAGCCTCCAGGGGTCCCTTTGAAACTCTCAAATCCTGTGATTCTCTGTCAGTCAAAGGAGGAAGACTTTGAAATTCAGCACAAATGCATGCAAAAAATAAAGATTTAAGTCACTAGTAGTCCATAGAAAGACCGACTTGCTGAATAGAAGGGATGAACTTAAGGCTTTCTTTTTTAATTGTTAAGACTGCAACTAAAAAACTGAAGTTGAAAAATATAGGCTTGTTTATTTGGTAGGAACTACACAGAGCTGCTGCAAAATATTTGTTGTTGTATGGGTTTCAAGAGATTATATCCTTCATTCAGGTATATTACTGAATTACATACTATACGTCTTAGACTTTCTGGTCATCGATAGCTATAATGTACTTCAGCTAATTCTGTTTCACTGAAATCACAAAAAATAAAAATCGTGTTCCACTATAGGAAAACACTTAATGGAAGTTAACACATAAGCGTAGTAAAACTAGAAGTAAACTTTTCAAATATTCATCTAAATAGAGACAGAAACATTATGGACAAAGGAAAAAGTAACTTCAGAATATATGTTTCCAATGAAATAAACAGAAGAAAACTCGTAATCTTCGACAATGATCTTCTCAAGAGAACATTATGTGTATTTAATATGCTACAAAAAACTTCCTACCCTAGCATCCTTCACACTTAAAGAAGCATAGACAGATCTTCCTTGTCCTACATTTTCATGACACATTCCCATGGAAATTAGGTCTCACATCAGCTAGAATTAATGCAGCTAATTAATCAATCTTTAAAGGACCAGATAGACAATTTAGTACTTATAGGACAGCTTTTAAAGTTTTAATCTTAGTTTTTTTCCAACAACAACAATTTTTGTTTTCATGCCCGGTAAATATTATTTCAGACGTAAAATATTTATGATGATGAGGAATATGAACACAAAAACAAATAATAAAACATATTAAATTACAACTTAAGCTTCTTCCTGAAAACTCTCCACTCTTGTGATTGTTAAATATAGATCCTTTAACAGGGTTCCATTTTTAGAAAATTATTAAGAAATTCAGAATTCTTATTTTAGACTAAATAAATGCTATTGCAAATTCAGGTATTCAGGTTTCCACAAATTGTTGTTAAATCAAGTTGAGTAACCAGTTCAATACAGAAAGGACAATACATTAATAAATGTCAGTTCTTGCTATGATTTCACCACTTGCTCAATCACAATGAATTCTTCTGTATTTGTTCTATGTTCAGATAGAGTAGGTGGAGTAAATGATATGCAAAAAATAGATTTTCATTTGTCCTGATTAGTTGCTTGAGTAGAAGATGCCTTAAAAAGAACACTGGACTTGTCAAAGTTGAGTAAAAATAAATAAATAAAAGATATAAATATGAAGTTGGAGAGAAAAATAAACTGTGAGGGATTACAGAGAAACAGAAAATGGATGATTGAATTTAATATATATATATATTAAAGTACTACACATTTTTGAGAAAAGAAAAAACCTCAAAGACCAAAAAGTAGAAATCTGGGTGAAAAAAAAAGGAAGTAAAAATGAAAAAAAAAAAAAAAAAAAAAAAAAAAAAAAAAAAAAAGAGGAGAGAAGAGAAGGAAGAGAAGAGAAGAGGAGAGGAGAGGAGAGGAGAGGAGAGGAGAGGAGAGGAGAGGAGAGGAGAGGAGAGGAGAGGAGAGGAGAGGAGAGGAGAGGAGAGGAGAGGAGAGGAGAGGAGAGGAGAGAGAGGAGAGAGAGGAGAGGAGAGGAGAGGAGAGGAGAGGAGAGGAGAGAGAGGAGAGGAGAGGAGAGGAGAGGAGAGGAGAGGAGAGGAGAGGAGAGGAGAGGAGAGGAGAGGAGAGAGGAGAGGAGAGGAGAGGAAGAGAAGAGAAGAGAAGAGAAGAGAAGAGAAGAGAAGAGAAGAGAAGAGAAGAGAAGAGAAGAGAAGAGAAGAGAAGAGAAGAGAAGAGAAGAGAAGAGAAGAGAAGAGAAGAGAAGAGAAGAGAAGAGAAGAGAAGAGAAGAGAAGAGAAGAGAAGAGAAGAGAAGAGAAGAGAAGAGAAGAGAAGAGAAGAGAAGAGAAGAGAAGAGGAAGAGAAGAGAAGAGAAGAGAAGAGAAGAGAAGTGTGTGTGCCCCCAGTGGCGCAATGGTATAAGCTGCTGCCTGCAGCACTGGAGGGCCCGGGTTCGAATCCCCCCCCTGTGGCGCAGGGGTAGAAGTGCCGCTTCGCTACACAGAGGGCTCGAAACCCGGGAGTTGGACTCGATGATCTCTAAGGTCCCTTCCAACTCGCACGATACTATGATACTATGATAGAAGAGAAGAGAAGAGAAAGGAAAAGAAAGGAAAAGAAAGATGAGTAGTGACAAGGTGTAACATTTTTGAGCTAAAAGAAGTTAGGTCTAAATTAGATATAAGAAAGAAATTCTTCATGGAGAGAGAGGTGAGGCACTGGCTGCCTCCACAATGGAAAGTGTTCAAGGCCAAGCTGTTATGGAATTTGGGCCACCTGGTCTTGTAGAAGGCATCCCTGCCTATAGTGAGAGGTTTGGAACTAAATGATCTTTAAGGTCCCTTTCTCAAATCATCCTGTTTTTATGACTCTGCTTCTTAAATAAATGCTGGTTTAAGCTTACTGTGAACTGAATGTATATAATATAGCCATTTAACTGAAAGGCTATACAGTCTGTCTTAATGGCTTTTTATATTCTATATGAAGGCATGATTTCTGTCTTCAGATGTACAATATATGACAATTATGCATATAATCCCTATTTTCTTCTTGGAACACTGTCAAAGAGATTCTCTTTAGGTAGAGAAATAACTGCAGAGATAACTGAGATGCAATGACTACCTACCTGCAAAACCCATAAGGTTTAAAAGCACTAAAATGCTTTAATAACCAGGAGCTGTTGTCCCAAATCAGGACAAATTTCATCTAAAAGAAATCCTCTCCCTTATCCTACCTTCAAACTCAAGTTTCTGTTTTTATGTGCTGCCAAATCACTTCAGATACTAAAAGTGTGCACCTGTTGTCCCTGATCTGATTTGTATCACAGAAGTAATTTGATCTTCAGGAGTTCTTGCTTGAATAAACTTCTTTTCAGCAAGACCTTGGGCAACTCTTAAGTATTAGCAAAGAGATAAATAATTATGTCCACAAAAGAATAGGTGAGCACAGGTGAACATCCAGTTACTTCTTCCCACTTCTAATAAGTCAAGAAGTTACTATTCACAAGGCAAGTCCAAGAATAGAATATGAAACACAAAATTCAGACAAATTTTAAAAATATAAGGCCACTGCTTGAATTTTCATAGTGATACTAACTTTCTTTAAATAGCTTGGCAAATGTTACAGTTTGAGGTAATAAGTATATCTTTTGGTTTTAATGGAACCTGAAGCTGCTCCCAGCAGCAGGAAGAAAAATGTTTCAAGACAGAAAGAAGGAAAGGAGGGAAGAAAAGAAAGAAGGAAAATGAAAACTGTAGAGAACACAATTAAAATAACAAAGACACCCAATCACAGGTTAAAAGATGTGATTTTAATATACACACCTCAAGCATATAATTGTGGATATAACAACATCAATCATTTATTACTATTAACAGCAACTCTTCTAAATTTATGCCAAATTCAAATGATGTATATTTGAAATAAAATGCTGACTTTGTCTTAGAAGTTGTAGAATAGATTTCAGATTGGAGTGTATATAAATTGTATTGTTAAAAATCTGTGTATAAGTATTTATGGGAGAGTCCCATAATTGCTTCCAGACTTTTCCAAAACTCAGGGAAGAACTGATTTGGCCCAGCATAGCCTGGAGGTTGGAAATCACCGCTTTAGGCAAAAGACATGATGGATGTTCTTCTATTAGTTAAGCCTATGTGCCTGAGTGAATGCAGGCGGGCTGAATTTTAGCTGGGAGAAAAATAAAACATAAAAATTCTAGAGATTTTATTTTTAGTCTAATACTTGAGGCTTAGCTTCTAGGTTAAAAATTATTTAAAATAGTTCTTGTTTGTCAAAGGCAAAGAAATTGGGCTAGAAAGGTATAAATTTACTCTCATCTAAATTCCAGCTAGCAACAAATTTAGCTTTATTAACATAAATATTATTCAAATGCTTCATAGTAAAATTGCTAATTCTCTTCACATCTAGTGACCTGAATTAAGTTTGCAAATTAGATTATAATGATCTATAACTATACAATTAAGTTATACCTGTAACTTTGGATGACTGAATTCCTTGGATTAAAACTAAGTAAAAGCTAATATTTATCTACAATAAATCAAAGCAATCAGGGAGACAATGAAGCAGTAATTTATATCTGTTTTGTGGGAGATGGACATAGGTGTCCTTACTTCAAATGCTTAGAAGATTTTGGTAAATGTTGTAAATTTATGTGAATATTCAGCTCAGAGAGATAACTCACATACCTCATCATGTTTTCAAATTCATGAAAGAAATGCAGAGGAAGATGCAATAACACTAGAAGAGAAAATCCTGGACAGATTGCTAGGAGTTCAGGAAAGCTCTGAAGTATTTTAAAGGAAAATAAATATCGAAGAGTTACAAAGCCAAAACACTCTCCAACCTTATTTTGATAAATTTTCACCCAAGGCATCTGAGGAAACATTTTGTCATTTTATCTTCCTCCCTTCCTTCCCTTCCCTCCCTTCCTTCCCTTCCCTTCCCTCCCTTCCCTCCCTTCCCTCCCTTCCCTCCCTCCCTCCCTCCCTCCCTCCTCCCTCCCTCCCTCCCTCCCTCCCTCCCTCCTTCCTTCCCTTCCCTCCCTTCCTTCCTTCCCTTCCCTTCCCTCCCTTCCCTCCCTTCCCTCCCTCCCTTCCCTCCCTCCCTCCCTCCCTACCTCCCTCCTTCCTCCTTCCTTCCTTCCTTCCTTCCTTCCTTCCTTCCTTCCTTCCTTCCTTCCTTCCTTCCTTCCTTCCTTCCTTCTTCCTTCCTTCCTTCCTTCCTTCCTTCCTTCCTTCCTTCCTTCCTTCCTTCCTTCCTTCCTTCCTTCCTTCCCTCCTTCCCTCCCATCCCTCCCTCCCTCCCTCCCTCCCCTCCTTCCTTCCTTCCTTCCTTCCTTCCTCCTTCCTTCCTTCCTTCCTTCCTTCCTTCCCTTCCTTCCTTCCTTCCTTCCTTCCTTCCTTCCTTCCTTCCTTCCTTCCTTCCTTCCTTCCTTCCTTCCTTCCTTCCTTCCTTCCCTCCTTCCCTCCTTCCCTCCTTCCCTCCTTCCCTCCTTCCCTCCTTCCCTCCTTTCCATCCCTACCTCCCTGTGTCTCAAGGAAATTCAGATGAATTTATGACTTTATCACAGACAAGCAGGCAGGTAAGCACAATTCAATACAACCAATTTATCCTGCTTTTGAAAGAAGTAGAAGGTACTGTCTTACCTCAGTAAGGAACACATCTCTTTTCATAGCAATGAAAAAATATAAGCATAATTTTAGAAATAGCACTGATAAAGATTACTGATAACAATTATTGATTACCAGTATGTGTATCAAACATTCTTGTAGGACATCTCACTATCATTTAAAAATACTGTTATTGACTGGAATGTATTTTTGAGGTTTCTCTGCATGTCCTTTCTATTAACTAAACAAAAAGAAAACAAACAAAAAGAGAGAAAAGGCATTATTTCTTTCGCAAAGTCAGCTTTCTAAATTGCCTGTTGATGGCTCTTTTTCATTTTTTCCAAAGCATTACAAAATTGAGTAGTTTTGTAGGTTTTTTTTTCTTTTCTTTTTCCTCCCCCCCCCCCCCCCCCCCCCACCAGTCGGACTGTTATTTGATCATATATACAATAATTACATACTTTAAACTCTCCTATATTTCTAAAATAATAAGGACAATATTGGCAATGTAGAAAGGCAATATTTCTTTTATCTGTATTCTATCCATACTCTACAAAAAAATAAAAAATAAATAATAATAATCTATTATAAACAGATTTTTCTAATTGCTTAAATAAAATGAATAATTTTACAAATACTTTTTTCTCAGTCACAGTAGATTTAGAAGTTCTTCAGATGAAACTAGTCTGTTTTTAGAAAAATAAACCTTGTAAAATCTACCTTCTTTATTTCCTTTTTCTCTCCCTTATTTATGATGTTACTTTGATGTCTATTTATGCTCTGAACCTTTTTAGTTACTAATATTTTCTTTCTTTTGTCTTTTGGATTTTGCTTTTATAGATTATATTTGTACAGTTAATTCTGTTTACTAATCAGTGAAAAGCCTTTTCTATTAATAAATGCTATGAATTTTAGCGTAATGAGTTTTGGAAAGAAAGGTCATTTGACGCATGCAGAATGACCTTTCATTCTTTACAGGAAAGATCCATTTCTGCTCATTGCATTTAGGGAAAAGGGTAGAGAAAGGGATCAGGAAAACAAAAGTGAAAGGGAAAAGAAAGGGGAATATAAGAAGAAATTAAAGAGTAAAAAGGGAAGGAAACAAAGGGGAAGGAGAAGCATTTTGCTGACTTTCAACTTCTAACACAAACTGCATTTTTCCTTTGAAACAAAAACCTTCTTAAAATAGATAAACCTAATTCTAGCCTTAGTGTAAAACAGTTCTTCTCTCATAAGCTTATTTATTCTCAACAGTGTGTGTTGAAATGCAGTTTCAGTCTAGCTTATGGATATATTCTGCCCCATGAATATTAAGCATCAGCCTAGTGAAAGCCTTGGGGCAGGTAAGGAAGATAGTGATGTCCTCACTGTACAACTTTCTTATACAAGCAAACAACGGCAAGATTTTTGATTTTTATAAAACTTATAGTTTCTTAGAAATTTACATTCTTCGTAGTCTGCAACATCCCAGTGAAGATTTTGATTACCTAACTTTCAAATACGATCTTCCAAACTCTTTTGATTACAAAAAATTCAAGTGAGATTTTTAATAAATAGAACCTATGAGACTTGTCTTACACTTCTCCGGTCCAAACAATCTCATATTCCTCATCCTCTCCTCACCAGCTAAGTACTCCAGGTTCTGGCCACCCTGGTGACTGATGAACTTACTCCAATTAACTTATATGTTTGATAAACAGTGATGTGAGGCAGGAGGCAAAACTGAACACAGGATTCTAAACATAGTCTCCTAAATTCTATAGGATTATAGTAACTCCCCTTTTACTTCCTGGACATTCACCCATTAGTATAACTCAGGAGGTTTCTTGGTCTACTGTGCTGTCTAGGTACAGTGTTACCTACCAGCACCTCCCAGTATTTCTCACCAGAGAAATCTGCCAGCTTCTGTTGCTTCAAGGGGTCATTTTTTCTAGTGAAGGACCTGGTGTTTGTCTGTGCCAAATTTTACAAGAAAGGAAAACAAATTTTGCCTCATACCCAGATAATATAGTGTTTTTTTCAATCTATGGTATTTTGTGAATCAGTTTGAGAAAAATAATTGGTCTAATAAACATATGATTAAGACAGGAAAATGATGCAGGTATCCCAGACCTATGACTGTGCCACAGAATACTTTAAACAAAAGGGCCATGGTGAGGTGAAGTCCTTATCTGCTTAGTAGTGAGTTTTTTCCAAAGCAACTACAGAAAATCTCAGCCTCAAAAAATAACCGTGCCTTGTACAGCACACACTTGTTTTCCATTTCAGTGTAATTAATTCAGCAAGATTTTTCACCAGCCTTGCAGCATTTTCTCCTTGTTTCTGAACTGGCTCTTTTGCCCTACAGGAAAGTAAAACATTTGCATTTTATTTATGAACTATGCTATATGGAGGTCAAAGTCAAAATCAATACACTAAATCAGAATAATTAAGGCCAAAGAAAAGTATATTAGTAAATTAAAATCAGGAGGACAAAATGTTACTGAATTAACAGAGAAAGCAA
Organism: Excalfactoria chinensis; assembly: GCF_039878825.1. Lineage (NCBI taxonomy): Eukaryota > Metazoa > Chordata > Aves > Galliformes > Phasianidae > Excalfactoria > Excalfactoria chinensis. The sequence goes on along the minus strand of NC_092828.1, from coordinate 19,196,749 downwards.
GTGAAGATACCCATAATGTAAGTATGAGAAAAACGCAAAAAAAAAAAAAAAAAAAAAAAAAAAAGTCATACATCTCATACTTGATTCTGATAAGGAGTGAGGAATAAGCATTACTCTTTTATATCCCAGCTCCTCAATGTTACATTTAGGTTGTCATCTAACAAAAGCTATTTTTTTATGTTCTTTTCTGTTTTAACAGAACTGTAGCAGCACTACCATAATGAATGCATAAAAATATTTTCCAGCTGCTCTTAGTTGCTTACATTTAAATGACCTAAAGGTAGCCACAATAAATCTCTTAAAAAAATTAAAATGAGCTGAAGCATGTCACTTATAAAATGTTCTTTGTATTGTTATCCTGAGGAAAGTTGCTAATTGTGCATGTATCTTTTAATTATAATGTTTAGAACAAGTCTTAAAATATTTTTTGTTAAGTTGCTTCTAGCTTTTACTAATCAAAGACTTATTATAAAAGTTACATACATACATATGTATGTACATAATTATTTATTTATGAAGAAAAATTGCTAAACTAGATATGAATATAACCAAATATTTGAACTTGTAATGAAAATAATAAAGCAAAAGAGGAGAGCAGTTACTGTGCTGTATTTCCTGAGAAATGCATCAAAAAACAAAACAAAACAAAACAAAAAAAAATAAATAAAAAAAATCAACTTAAGAGAAAACATCCCTACTTGGAATGAAATGACAAATTTCCTTTCATTTGTAGGCAAATGACCACACCAAATAACCTGTATTCTGTGAAATTGTATGTATCAGTTCAGCACTGTTATCAGTTAAGTGCGTGTACATATGCAGATAAATGTATTTATGTCTGAGTGCATTTATGTGTATACAGTGCCTGTCACCTGTCTGCTTGCTAAAACACAATTACCTTGTACTGATGGCAAAAGAATATATATTAAATAAGATAATTTCCCCCTAGAAATGTAAATTAGTACAATTTGTGAATTTTCAATTTTAAATCAGGATTGCACCAGATTCCTGTATGAAATTATACATGTTCTGAACGAAAAGGATGGTCATAAAGATCATTAATTCTGCCAGTATTCTTCTTGAGAGCAAATCATCTTTGTATTTTTATTTTTAGTATTTAATATTTTAAGCCACGTTTTCTCACACAAATGTAGAAAACTCATATGTTATCACCAATGAGAAAAGGTTAGCTTAAGTGTTTTTATTTAGCAGTCTTGAATCGCTTAGTATTTGATGGCAGTTGTGTATTTTAATTTTTTTTTTCTTTTGTTATAGTGATACTCTTCTTCAGTCTTACTAATTTATTAAATCAGTAGCACCTTAATAAGACAAAGTGAGCCTCTCTTAAATGCTGCAGAGCAAAAGTGCTAAAGTGATACAATTAGTATAGAGATTTACTAACACAAGAAAGACACAATAAAATCAAGGAAGTGATTCCTAATTAAAGAAATGGAAGTAGATAAATAAAATTAATTAAAAATATTTTATCTTATCAAACAACACCCTAGCCTTGTGGTAACATTTGCTAAAATTATTTGTAAGAAAAATGAAACATCAGATATCAGATTGTGATTGTTTTTAAAGAAATTGTAGTTGAGTTGCAGCATTCTTTCTTCCTTTCATAGCCTCTGTAGCATTTACTTGGTGGTAAAATTTAATACAGAATTTGTCTCTAGTCCAGAAAGTACTGCATATTCTCTTTCACAGCAGTATCTTTCTATGGTGCTTTTGTGAATCACCATCTCATTCCCCTTTATCTTTAAGTGATAGTCTGAAACTAGAAAACATAATTTAGAGAATATACATTTTGCCAAAAAAATATAGTTTCTTAGGATTTTTTATTGCATATTAAATTTTCTGACAAAGCATTTAGTTTACTCTTCACTTAATATTCTATCAGAGTTGTCGTGCATGTATATTCTATATATATATTCCATATACATACATACATAACTAATGTTATATGAGTGAAATTCTAAGTGCTCCAAATTTTTGTACTTATACGTATGCCAATTGAAGCTACTGTGCTTTGTCATAAAATATGTAAGAAATTACATGAAGCTATTTAAAATCTAAATCTTCTTATTTCCTGTTTGTTCTCCTTCTCTTCCTCTTCCATTAACACTTTCTTTGCATTCAAGATACATCTCTGTGCTTGTAACTAATCTGTCCCTGAATCTTGTAGTACTAAATGATCTTCAAATGCTACACAGCAGTTTTGACCTATACCAAATGCTAACCTAACTGACTTCTTCATTCTGTTCAAGGTGCAATCCTCTCCACAGTTTCAGGGTTGTACACCATATTACCAGATGTCTTCAACATGAAAAAGAGACCTTCAATAGCAGATCTCACCCAGCAGATTCACATATAAGTCACTATCCACACTTCTATACACAAAGTGAGAAATAGGGAATTGAAGTGAAATTTCATCACCAGGTATTAAGAATTTTCTCTAGTATTTTTGTTTGTTTTTTATTGTTTTGTTGGCTTTTTTTAGTCTATAAAGAAACATGGAGAATGTCATATTTTCATTCTAATAATACAGAACTTTTTGAGAGATGTGCAGGCAGAACATTTCTTATTAGCTGCTCAGCTGAGGAGAATAGATCTCATTGTTCACATTTGTCCTTGACTCTGACAATGAGGTTCAGGTGCAATAAAACACCAAAAATGTGACATAATGGCTGCAAAATTACATGCAGATATGTGAAGATGATATATGTATTTATACTAAATACAAATATACATGCTCAAATATAGACCATGTTTAAACAGAAGTATATGCTTTGTATTTATACCTGTATATAACTATCTGGATTTATGGATGGACCAATATAATCTTCCCGTACTTCAAAACATCTTATCAAACCGTCGTGAATTTTTCTATTTCTAATAAATTGGTATTCATCCCTCAAGAGATGGAAAAAGTAATGAATTACCTTTTCTATTTTCTAGCTTGCTATACTTTAATGTGAAATGGGGATGACAAGTAGAACTTACACATTGATGTTCATAGTCCTAACCTGCCCAGACAAATGAGGACAGGAGTGTCAATTCAGACTATAAGCTGCAATTTCTATCTTTTAGAATGTGTTTTTGAATCTTTGCTTGTGCCTCTAAACAGTTTTATCTTAGGCACTGGACCATGCAAGTAATCATTTATACTCAGCACTTCAAAGATACAACTATTCTACTGTTCCTTACATTTTTCTTAATGTGCATGCAAAACAAGCATTGCACTGAATTTATATCAAGGAAGACTGTAGCTCTTAATCTTGAATTTATAGAACATAGTATTCTAAAGAATCCACTGTGTGCATAACAACATCCAGGAAAATACAGTCAGATACACACTAGAATTAACGAAGACTTGAAAAGTAAAAACGTAATTATATGCTGTCTTTTTGAATTATACTAACGTAACATTTTCAAGAAAGCAACAGTCTCAAATGTACCATATGTTGTGTTATGCAATAAAAGTAAATAATATTTAGTAATCTCTCAACTTTACTGCTGTCTCAAGGGTAAATGATGAAAAACTAATTTGTAAGAGCATTTAGTTTTCTAAAAACTAAAAAATACTTTCATCCAGTTAGTTATAAGATTCTTGTAATATCATACCTAGACTCTCACAGTACACAACTGAGGCCATGAACAGTCTTAAGGAAGCTTTGAGGACTCTTAGAGGGGCAACAAACCACACAGGAAATGTAACCGATCCCTATGTCAGACCAGATTCCTAATATTGACACTTCCAAAAACATCAAAATACATAATAAAATAAAAGAACTGCTTTCTACTTATTTCACTGACTTTACAGGTGACTGGGAGAAGGGAAGCATCACTCCCATAAGAACAGAGAGGAACACACTGGTAATACAGGCTGGCGTACATCTCTGTGCCTGGGATGATCATGGAACAGATTGGTGATTCAGTACAGCGAGAAGAGCTTCACCAAGGACAAACTGACCTTGACAGACCTGGTGCTATCTACAATGGAGTGACTACATCTGTTATATTCTGTTTCATATTCAAATTCAACCATTTGCCACAGAATACTTTCTGTATACACAAAATTCTTCATAGATAATTCTATCACTTTTTCAGTCATTGCCACTTAACACACATTATTTCAGCAATGACATACACTTTAAGTAATCTTTCCAAATCTCCTAAATTTATTCTTTACCTCCTAATCTCTTCGCTAGATGAGAACTTCAATGAATTATGAGCAATTCTTGTTCACTCTAATTACATGTAAGAAACTTTCATTTTAATATTGATAATGGGAGATTGTCCTGTGTTTTAAACTGTGGTTTTCAGGTCAGCTGTGTTATTGGGAAGGGCAGTTTGAGAGCTGCAGCTAATTGATTTACATCTGCTGTATCATGTCTGTCAAGAACCCTTAAACAAAATAATATCTTGCTTGCCGACCTTCCTTCCTCTGATGTTTTCTCCTTCCCGCTCTTCATTTCTCTATTTAGCACATAAAATGTCATTCCTACTCAATCTGAAACAGAAGTTTTCTTTCAGAATATCTTATGTTTTGTGACATATCTGACACAGTATGGCTTCACAAAACAAGAAAAGAATTAAAGTAACTCGAAAATAGCAATGTATCTGTGGAAGCAGACCTAATTCTAATTCATGTTAACAGCAAAAAATGTTGGATTGAATTATAATTCAGTAAATCATTCTGAACAAACTATGTAATTCTGTAGTGAGAAAAGGCTGTGAATACATGCTATTTTCATGCAATACCTAGTACATATTACAACACTAGACCCACCCAATATGCATATGATACCTTTATGCTTACACAAACATTATATGATTTCAGTAACATATACACAACACTCAACTCAGTTTCCAGGACTTCATGCAATATTAGTAATGTTTTCAACAATTAACTTTAATTTATGACAACATGAGACGAACAGAATCTTCCTGATTTTCCAAATATATACTGCATTTCTAAAATGTGTCATAATTGCTACTCACGGCCACTTGTGAATAGTAAAGGTGATTTAGTTACTTAAAGAATAATTGAATGAAATAATGAAATGGAAATGAAAGCTTAGATTCCTTTGTGGCATGTAATTTGGCGAGGATGGAAAAAAGTTATACTTCTAACCCCAGTTATATCTTAAGGGGTATGTGGTAATGTAAACCTTCATAAAGAAGGGTGAACATTTTCAAAATTTAAGTAGAAATAACTATCAGTCTGCATGCAAGTAGGAAGACTATCTATGTAGAGGCTCTGTTGAAAAGTAATCTAAATACTGTTGTAGATCTGTTGGAAATAAGTCAACAAAATGCTGCTCTGTATTTATACAGGCAGTAAAACAATCTTTCTGTTCTATTTATCATTTAATCAGATTTAATGAATGTCTGTATATTGAACATATATAATTTTAAACATGACAGTGATTACTTTTAAGTTTTTTTAAGCTGCTAAGCTATCTTGCAATCACCACTACAATCAATAAATGCTGAGAACCTACACCAAATCTTTAGAAGTAAAATTATCAGAATAAACTCAGATTGTTTTCCTTTTTTTTTATTTAAAAATTTTCCCCCAAAATTACTGAAAAATAAAAATTAACAGCAAGACATTATACCAGTAGAATTAAGGATTACAATACTTTTGGAAAAGATAAAATTTCAAATCTCTCAGGGCCATCTTTGTTAGTTGTTGAAGAGACAGTAAGTTGGCAGCACTCAGCATGAATTGTTTTTGAGATAATTGCTATGCATGATTGACTATTTTGATCCCTCACTGCACAATTGGAGAGTGTCCAGTGAAAGACTGCCAATATGATTAGATGGTTGAATGCCTTGGCACAGGAAGAAAGTTTGAAGAAACTGGATTTACGCAACCTAGAGATGACAAAACTTGAAAGGAAGCTGTTAATCAAGTACTCAGTATTCAAAAGTAGTTAGAGAGAACTTAGGAAGTAGTCTCCTCACAAGGCTGCAATATAACAGAGCAAGAAGCAATGGGCACAAGTTGTTTCAGAAGTAATTCTGCTTTAGAAAACAAAAACAAAACCAAAAAACAACCCAAACTTCATCATAGAACAATTATACTTTGGATCAGGGGGCTCAAAGTGGGGAGTTGTATCTAAAAGACTCCTTACAATCTAAGCTTTCCCCATGATTTTCTGTCTACTTTGATGCTGAGAAAGAGTTGTTCTAGCATCAACGTGGAAATAGAAAACAGCTCTTTTAAAGATTGTATGGACTGATTACGTATTTCCTATAGATTTTTTTCTCACTGCTGGAAAAATTAAATATTTGTCATCACACTTGTTCAGCATTTCTCAGTGATGAAAAACAACAACAACAACAACAACAACAACAACAACAACAAAAGTGAATACAATATACATCAAGAATAGTTTTACTAATGTGGGGAGATCATTTGGCACTTATTGAGCTGCCATAGAAGGAAATAAGAAATCTTTGTGAAGTTCCAAGGTGTTATTGAAGTTGTACTGGAGAATTCTCATATTTCTGTTAGGGATCCTGTTTCACAAGCTCAACACACAAAGGGATCCAATTATTATAAAAGGAAACAAGGACATTTTTTGAGTAGGAATGGAAAGTCTAAGCAAAAAATAAGCAAAAGGATGAACTTTTTCTGCTTGCTATAATGCTTATTATTTGGGTATTTTTGATTATTTGAGAGGCTCTGTTTTAGATGTCATGCAGGGAACCTGAATTTCAGAAACATGGTGATTAATAATTGCTAGAAATCTTGATTCCATATGCCCTACTCAGCTGAACTCAGAATCATGTTCTAAAGTCATGTAAACATGAGTAAAATCTGGATGGATTTTGGAGGAGTCAAAGAGAGGGTCACTTTCAAACAAGTTCATTGATCTGTGTCTTTGAATATAACAGTCTTCTAGAATTAGCATGGAAATTTAAAAACAGTACCTATAAATATGAGGTATCCATGTTGTTTTTACCTGCCTGGAATGTGTACACCTATTTACACACCCAGAATAATGTCATTAATGCTTATAAATTACAGTTTAACTATTAAAAACATATACAACATAAATTGTGTCTGGAGTTTGAATCCGGCTTCAAGTACCTGTAAGAAAAAGGATTTATTTTGGTCATGGTTTTCAGTATGTGGTACTTTCTGCAACATTAAATGCTTGCCTATGTTCCCTCTGTACAAATAATGTGATTATGCTAGTTACATGGTCACACAAAGTGCCTTCCATCTCTATAATTTGTTTTTCAGTAGTGTACAAAAGATTAACTTCTGAAGATTTTTCAGAGAAATAGCTTTTGTGACTATGAAAGCACTGAATACACTTAAGCTGTTACACTAACAGCTGCTCTGAAAATCAGAGGTCTGTCTAACCTACAAGGAGTGTTTAAAATAAATGGCCGATGGACACCAGCTAACAGGAGGTAGTGCTTTCAGTAGTATATGAAGAAGATGACAGATTTATAAGATTTATAAGAAAATTTGAGCTATCTGAAACTGGGACTAATTTAACTTAAATTACAATTCTGTATATGTTTACTTCATCAAGGATGTCCATATTCAGGATATTATTAATAAACCTTGCTACAGTTTTTGTGTTCAGTTCCTCTAACAGAGCAGCTTAACTTTACTAAAACACTGTAAACTGATACACAAAGTCAAGCAGGCAAATATAAGAAGCTTGATAGAAAATAGAGAGATCAGCAATGATTAAAACTGTTCATTTTATAACAACAATCAAAATTAATGTCTTCCTCATAAGGATCTAGTAAGATCATCAGTATTTCTTAAACTGTGAAACAGAACAATATATATATATATTAATAATACATCAGTAATAAAAAGATGTGTGAGTGCTACCTACTGTTTAATGTTTCATGACTTTGTTGACTGGAGCTATGCTGATTTATGCCAACTGAGGATCCCTCCCTTACACTTGCAGTATACTGTAAGAAGCACAGTACTGTTTCCCATGCTGGAAAAGCAATGAACATACTTGATTCAACCCGGACTTTCACCTTACATTTTTCGCAAAAGTATTTGAGTGTCAAGTAGCTCAGAAGTAACCTTGAAAAAGATTAACATAAAGTTTTAACTTTAGAAACAGGGGAGGGAGATAGAATTTGACACCAAGGGGGTGGAATAAACAGTTATTGGGGGTTAACCACCGTCATCAGCCAAATACCCATAATGCTGTTTGCTTACTTACCCATGGCAAGATGGGTGAGACAATAGGAGAAGAATACATGGGTTGAGCTAGAGGCAGATTAATTGATAAAGCAATAGCTCTGCAAGCAAAACATGATTTTTTTTTTCACCCATTTCCCACAGGCAGGCAGATGTTCAGCTGTTTCCTAGAGGAGAGGACCTCAGCAAATTGAGTTTTAATGTGAAAACCTAAAAAAATAATAATAATAAAAACTAATTAAAAAAAAAAAAAAAAAAAAAAAAAGTTCCCCATTGTTGCTACCAGGAAACACATGGAAAATAACCTCCAGCTGTCCCTTCCAACTTCGTCTATTCTTAGCTCCATTACTTTAGGATTTGAGGCAAAAGAGATTAGATTAGAAGTATTGATTTGAAAAAGATTACTGTTTAGGAATTTCTTTATTTTAATGAAAATTAAATAGGCTTCAAGCTAGTAGGAATTCTGTAAGGTCTTAGGGGTAGAAGTGCTCAACTAATTCGAAGAGGTGAAGAAAAAATTTTGCTTATTCAGGCATCATAGACTTAGAAGTTTTAGTCACATTTTAACTTTGAATTATTTTGGTAAGAAAGTCAGTTCCATGTTCATCTTGAAGAAAATGAAAATGACATTAAAAAATACTATGACACAGTATATTACATAATTATTACATGATATCTACCCTGTATAAAGACACTTAGTCATGAAGCCGCACAATGTTGTAATGCCATTGTCAGAAATAGTTCATAAGCTTAGTTCTTCGTGTTGCAAGGTCTCAAGTCTGTGGCCTTTCTAGCTTTCGCTGTCTGATTTTTTCCTTAGCTATTTGTGGTTGTTTAGCTTTATCAGCATTTCTCTAGTAGATCAGTTGGTTATAACTAATCTGTTCTAGGTTTTTGTTGTTGTTTTAGATTGTCTTAGTTTAAAGCCATTCCCCCTTCTCCTATCACTATCCATCCTTGTAAACAGTAGTTTTTAATGTTTATCTTTTGTTTAACAGATTTCAAGTGAGATGTAATGTGACTAAAAGAATACAGTACAAAATACCTTTTTGCATGGTTCTCAGATATAACTTGTCTAAGTAGTATTTTCACTGTGGGACAGAATGGGGAAAAAGTTTAGTAGGAATACATGTGGATTAAAAATAGGTTATACCCTATCATTAAATGGTAATTAGAACTGATATTGAGGTTTCATATCCCTGAGGATTATGCTTGTGTAAGTGATCTCTCAATAGAACAGTCCATATGCTTCCAGAATTGTACTATGGTAGACCTTCTTTAATGCAGGCAGAAAGGGTCCCAGATTTGGATCCACTTAACTTCAAAGAATAAGCCATTACAATGCATCCATATCCTTTTGCAATCTTGTTATAGATGCATACTAAAAGGAAAATTTATTTGCCCCAAGCTCCACTTCAATCTCATTTTAATTGATAGCCATTGTTTGTATTAAATAAATGTACACCAGTAATGATATTACAGCCATAAAAGTCCCTAATGGAGCCACATTAAAGCATAAAATTAGGCTTATAATTATCAGAGCCCTTTAATTTGTCTGGAGAACTAATAAATAGTCTTCAGAAATGAGTTTAACCCATCTCATAAAGTTGCATAGAGATTCAATAAGTATTTGAGCATATGTTAGGTGTTTCAGCCACTAGGTTAGTGAAGAGAATTTTTATTTAATGTAAATAAGAATTAATATCTATTTTTTAACCATAAATCTGTATGGTAAAGATAAACATGATCATGTAGCCAAGTGGAAGGTGCTTTCAATACACAAGACAAGATTTGGCCTGGTCAAGAGGAGAAGTTGCAATCAGCCTTCAATCGGAAGGAAGGAAGGAAGGAAGGAAGGGAGGAAGGAAGGGAGGAAGGAAGGGAGGAAGGAAGGGAGGGAGGGAGGGAGGGAGGGAGGGAGGGAGGGAGGGAGGAAGGAAGGAAGGAAGGAAGGAAGGAAGGAAGGAAGGAAGGAAGGAAGGAAGGAAGGAAGGAAGGAAGGAAGGAAGGAAGGAAGGAAGGAAGGAAGGAAGGAAGGAAGGAAGGAAGGAAGGAAGGAAGGAAGGAAGGAAGGAAGGAAGGAAGGAAGGAAGGAAGGAAGGAAGGAAGGAAGGAAGGAAGGAAGGAAGGAAGGAAGGAAGGAAGGAAGGAAGGAAGGAAGGAAGGAAGGAAGGAAGGAAGGAAGGAAGGAAGGAAGGAAGGAAGGAAGGAAGGAGAATGAAAAAAACAAAAAATCAATTAAGACTCTTAATTGTCAAGTCTCTTGGTCATCGTAAGGATTAAACACATGTAGTCACCCTAAATAACAGTTACAGATTTCATCTTACACTCAGAAGTTTGGAGTTTGTGATCTGTAAACCCCTGAATATTCTTTGCCTCAACCCTTATGTTTGGGTCAGCACACTGACTGTATGCATTTCACTGACTCATCAACATTTTATCTTAAACGAACATCCTAGACTGTAAAAAATAGAGTGAAAAGTAAATAAAAGCATCCATTAGTAAGAACAAGTTGCTATTAGGTTTTCAGCCTTCACAAATTCTTTAGAATACTATAAGTACTGTGTTAATCAGAGATGGAAAGCTTCGTTAGAGAAGCTTAATTGAGGCAGAAATACTGAGTGAACCTGACTTCAGTTTTTGAAAAGTAGGAAATAAGAATACTTTTCTCTGTGAAAGAAGAGATATTTATGAAAATATTTTCACTCAGTCCTTACTTTGCTCATCCCATCCTTCCTCTCTCAAGCTTTTTCTGATAGATAGACATTAAAGCAGATTTTAAAATAACATTTTCTTTTGTCTTCAAGGCATACTGAATTCCACATGGCTGACAGTAAGAAAAATAAATAAAAACAGTGAGAAATAAAAAAAGTGATTCTAAAGTATTTGCAGTTATTTACACTGCTTTTTTTATATACTTAGTACAATACAGCTTTAAAGAAATCAGCTGTTAGGTGTTTTTCCAGACAACTTTAATTCTTTACATCATTTAGACTATTTTAATTGAAATCTTAACATTAAATATCGACTTCCAATAATTACAATAAAACATTATTAGGGAATTACATGAATTATTTTTTTCATATGCTCTAAACAAAGCATCTTAGCATGAAGCAGCTTTGGAAACACTCTTGCAACTACCATTTTCGTCTATGTTAGTATAGAGCTGATAAATTCAGATTTCTCATAATCTTTAACAGAAAGAAAGGTAGAAGACCACTAATGCTCTCGAGGAAATTTATGTAATGCAGATTGTTGGATGTGTTTTGTTACCTGGGCTGTTCCATCTGTTTTGTGAAACCCAAGGGATTTTGAAACTCAGCAGTAAAGTAGAATAAATGTTGCACAAGAACGTTTTCCAATGATTGCAAAGAATTAGACATTTTAGAGCATCTAAGGATATCTTTGACAAAGAAGAAATATCTTTGCATACTTTTTCCTCTTAAATAAAACATACCTTCCCTGTTACTAGTTTTAAGACTCTTGTAGATTACATTTGTCATATTTTTCTTCTCAAGTCATTCCTTATTACTACTAGAAACTTTAACCAACAGACAAAAGATTTTATCAATAACAAGATTCCGACATTATTAATAATGGTGTTAGTAAACACTTTGTAGAAGTTTCTAAGGATGCTTCTGGTTTTCAAATGCATTTCTCTTTCTGCCTGTCTATTCCTAAGCCTGTGTTTCCCTTAAGTCTTCATCTTTACCTTCATTTCTCAGACTAAAGAGAGGTAACATCAGTCTACAGCTCTCTGTATGTACTGACCTGATAAAAGGGCAGGGAAGAAACCTACCAATGAAAAACAGCTTGTGAATATGGTATTAGTAAACAAACACTGTCACTGTTAATAGACATAGAGGAAAGAACTGACATTAGTTCCTTTTGCCAATTTACACTTTCAAAATTCTTCTGATGCAAATCAAACTGCAGAAGCACAATAAGAATACACTGTTTCCTCTTAATTGAAAAGATAAGTACACACAAGAACTGCTTGCACCCAGAGAGGGTGGGGTGTTAGGGAAGCTACTCTCCCATAGAAGGTCTCAGGTGCACAGGGATCTTCTGTAAAATAACTTTGCCTCTACTGCCAACCTGAGCTCTCCTGAGTTGGCCCTGCCTTTCTACCAGGTATTCAATCACTGTTTCAGGCCACGGTTCAGCATTTGTTTGTTTGTTTGACATCAAACAGTCAGACATTTGATATCTAATTTGTCACATAATTTCTGTTTGAAATTATAGGAATATTTACATTGTTGACAGAAAACAAGCATAATTTTGAGATTACAGCTTTGAACTGATCACCAAAAATTATCAATTCTGTTTTACAAAACTGCATCTTCTAAAGGTATTTTTTATTAAAATAAAATTTAATACAAACTCAAATCTTTCTATATGGAAAACAAAATAATACCTGTTTCTCCATTAGCTTTGTACATGTCTCGCTCCAATTTGTAGGAGGGAGGCAAGGTTCTTTGATATGTATATACCCAGCGCGAGATTAAGAAGCAACGGTTCAAATGTTGGTCCATCCAGTTTATTAAAGTCCTAGCTGTTTTAGGGAGATGGGGAAGGGAAGGTGGGCGATAGGAAAAGTAGGAAATATAAGCAAGGAGTCTGTAGAGAGCAAAAGAGATATAGTCACCACCGTGGGTCTAGCGAGGTTTTCCCCTCAGTGAATTCTCCGTCAAAGGTGACTTTGGGAGTTTGTCTCCAAAGTCCTCAGTTTAGTGAGGGCCTTTTATCCCCCATTTCGGTGGGGTTGTTTTTCTTCTTTTCTCTCAGTTTAGTGTGACATACCTGGCCCAACAGATAAGCCAGGGAGTGGTGCCTTTGCTGCCATGCACAAAAATTATCACCTTTTGCAGTGGTCAGCTCCTCCAAGCCGCACCCCTGAAAAAGACTGCTTGTCCTCCTTCTGCTTATCTTTGCAATCATAAGCAGAGGTACTGTTGCACAGTGGCACCCACCATTCACTCTTTTAGATAGTTAGCAGTTGCCAGTCAGAGTCTTATCATCAGAAAGGCCTCACAAAGCAAGCTTTGAGACAAAAAACAAAAACAGTTCTGTCTTTCACATTGTACATATTAACCTAAGAATCAAAATGTTATTAGATTTTGCTTTTTCTCCTCGTTTTGCACAAGGGTGTGTAGGTACAGAGGGCTGAATTCAAGATGTTTTAAAGAAAGACTAGGACATTCTATTGTCTTTGATCTGAATTCAGAAAGAATAGAGAGCTTACCCCTAATTTTTTGGAACTAGATTTCTGACATCCAAATATGATTCTATGAAAAAAGCATCATGTTGAGGATATGTTTCTCTATCGAGAAACACATCTAGTTCTTATAAACTTCAACAGCCATACCCTATAACAATCTCTTGTGCTGTTTACAGATCTAGTCTGATAGAGATTCAAAAGCTGAAGTTATGAACTTCATGCCTTTGTTACCACTATATTGACTCAGGTATACTTCCTAACATATTCATTCATTTTTCCAGAACTATGTAAGACACTATGCCATGAAAACAAAGCAGCTATTACTCATTTAAGAAGTTATTTTAGAGAACTAACAGATTTAGTCTCTATCCTTATTCATGTGAGGGTTAATGAGAATCTGGCATCAATTTAAGAATTAATACTTAATCAAGCAAGACACCTGAGGCTGAGTAACTAGCAGATGTTTCTTGAATTGGAACCTTAATAGCTCACCAATCAATACAGTAGCATAAAGAATATTTCTTTCACAATTCCATTGAGAGCAAATGTGTTTAAACAGAAACATGTATGTGTGATAATTAACTAATTCAGTGTGACTAGCAACAGCGATCAGTTCAAAGGACAGAGAATAAAAAATAGGTAAGCATTCGTAGAATGTACAAGTTCTAATCACTATTCCTTTGTTAAATATTTTCTACCTGATGAAAATATATCTAATTTAACATCTACTTACCATGTATACAGTGTTTTTGTGTGTGTTTCTATTCACTGATCAAAGTACTAGTTACTTTTCATTGTAAGCTTTATATCTGTGATTCATCATCAAATGATCATCAAAATATGAAATTCTGATATGAGATGCAGAAATCTCATATTATGTCCTAATATCCATTTGTTAATTTATTGGTTTTGTTTGTTTCTTTGTTTTTTGTTTTTTTATTTTTGCCTTTATTTCATCGGGTTATCCACAGAACCTTGCTTCTTACCTTTTTCGAGTACTTTCATGGTAGCGAAAAAAGAATAAAATAAAATCCACGTGATAAAATGGTGAGTTATTAAATATATTTTGATGGTAAATAGAAAATTCTGTTTCAAGCTTGTCTTTCATCATTAAATAAATAAATAAATACATACATGTAGAAAACAGGAATTAAGGTAAAATCAGGAAGAAAATTTGGAGCAGAAAATTATGCTAAATTGAATGTTATGAAGCACAGAACATTACTGATACACTTCAGAAAAAAAAAATATTGAGGGGGTTAAGCACTGTTAGTTTTTAAATACGTCTTAAGAAAAACAGCTTGTTATGAAACAAAGATGACAACAGTGATCATGTAAAGAGATCACACTTCTCTGTTTGGATTAGTACATCTGAATTACTTTTCTGTTGCAAGTATAATCAGTTAATCTCAAATCAAAGAGGGGAACTGGGAAGGTTATTAAAAAAGCTTTACCAAAAAACAGAGACAATGAAATACCTTTCTAAACAGAGAATGTAAATTGGAAAAATTAAACTAGAATTTTTTATGAAGGAAGAGAGAATTTATGGAAAGCACACAAGGATCCAAAGATATTCTAGACAGTGAAATGTCAGAAAAAATACAGGGATTTTACAGTGATGGTGAATATTTACTTAAACATTCACAAGAGTTAGGAGGCATTACTTTTTGAGCTACCTATGTATATCCTCCAAACAAAAGTGTGAAAAGTTAAGGAGCAACTACTCTAGAGAGTAAATGTGAAAGCAACTCTGAATTTTATTTCTTATCGTACTGTACTTGAAGTAAACAAAGGAAACAAAGCAGGTAAGATTTACAGATCTTATGGACCTGGAGCACGAGTAAATGTTGTATTTACTATTCTAAGAAAATAGTAATCCTGAAAATGTACCTAGGGCTTATAACAATCAAGAGATCAAAAACATAAAAGAATCGACCAACCAACCAACCAACAACAAAAAGAAAGCAACACATGCAATTCTCTTATTAGGAACTTTGCTTGGATAAAAATAAATTATTGAATTTAATGGCAGAATTTCTGGATGAAATTCAGAATCACATAAGATACGGACAATGGGCCTGAGTCTCTTGTACATCAAGTACTGCAACAAGTCTTTCCTATTGTCTGACCAAGGAAATGACTCCTAGACCAATAAAAAAGGCTGAACACAAAAAAAAAACAAAATGGAATTATACCTGACTATTTTAGTGGAAAAAAAAGTCCAAGAAAAAAAGCTAACATCATAGAATCATAGAATTGCTTGAATTGGCAGGGACCCTGAGGATCATCAGATTCCAACCACCCAGCTGAACCCACAAATCTGGTAGTAGACCAGGTTGATCAGGGCCTCATCCAACCTGTTCTTGAACACCTCCAGGGACAGGGCATCCACAGCCTCTCTGGACAGCCTGTTCCAGTGCTTTACCACTCTTTCCATAAAGAACTTCCCCCTGACATCCAATACAAACCTTCCCTCCTTGAGCTTAAAACCATTCCCCTTGTTCTTTCACTGTCTACAGCTTTCTCATACTCTTTTTTTATCTAGGCTCTGTGGCTTGTCAAAACAGTTCATGGAATATTAGAACCAGATGAGGTAGAACAAGAGCGTCCTTTCAAAACAAAACAACTGTTTGCAAGCGTATAATTTTTGTTTAAAATGGAAGTGCATTGATATTAACTGTGTAGGTTTTAAAGAATTTCAGGGGGAAAAAATAAGCATTTGAAATTCTGTCAACTCTGAATAAGAATTAATTAATAATTCAGTTGCTTGAAAATAAGCATTTAATTTCATTTGAGATACCTCAATATGAAAGATCCTCTCTGCTTTGGTAGACAGGCTCTAAACATTGGAGTGGCACCTGATGGTAAAGCAGAATCCTCAGTGCCTCTTTTAAGCAACTAAATGCACAACTTCTTATGATTAGTCAAGTCTTCTGATCAGAGACTGTTTGATATAATGGCTCTGGACATGCTGATAGAAAACAAGGAACTTGTCTAAAAAATAAATCTATCAATGATGAACAGAAGTGGACGGGCAGAATGGAAAATACAATAAACGGAGTAGAGAAGTAAGAAACTAAGAGATTAAAAAAGAAATAAAATAATCAATAGACATTTGGTCAATCTGATTAAGTGCTTAGTGTACTAAATGAAATAAGTTCATGATTAGAACTACGATAAAATCGTGTATGTATTTTCATTTTATGTAAAACTAGTCACTTAAGAAATAATACCACTTCCTTAAATTTAATTAGAAAATCTAAAATTGCACATAAATTGTTACGAGTAAATGAAAAATATATTGTCACTTCATTTAATATAATATCAGTTATTAAATTACTCTTAAATAATGAATTTACAATTTATTTGATACATTTTTTAGGAATTTTAACAACTTAGTAGTTTAAATTAATCTTCCATAATTGTAACTAATGCTAAACTAATGAATTTGTAAAGATACCTAGTATTCAGAATTATACAGTTATTAGTAAAATGGTTCATTTTTTAATAAGTATTCAGATTCTATTGGGCACCCAAGACCTCCCTCCTAAAAAACATACGTATATTAATACATAAAAAATTACATTTTTGAAAGTCTCATATAAAACATTATACAAAAATTAAATGAAAACATTTATCATATAAATATACGTTAAGAAGTCAGTATTTGCTCATTCATACTTTCTAAATTTCTGAATTTTTAGAAGGATTTGGAAGAATTATGTCATAAAAGACTATAACATCATAGACAATGCCTTTCAACTTTTGATGGTTCTGCCAGAAGAGAAAATATAAAAAGTAATCAGAGGAACAGAAATATGCTGAGAAAAGCTTTTTGAGAGCTTACTTACAAGATTTTCTTTTATAATACAAGGCTTTGAATATTGAAAGGAATAATTTGGACAGTTTAAATATACCGATTGATAGATTCTAAATGAAATCAAAGCATTCATGAAGAGTAAAAAAGAGCAGAGAAGCTCCTTCTATACTTCCAATAAATCAAAGCCAGCAGTATAGTTTTCATCTCAATTATGGAAATATCTCAGTTGTACCATATCTGTAATATCAGTGTTTTTTTCTCCTGTAACTTCTGTACAGAAACAGTGTGAGAACTGTTATTTGCTACAATTATTTTGGAAAGCAAATATTAAAAGTGTAAAGTAAAAGAAAGACATTGTGAGGAATTATATTCTCACAATATTTCTGAGGTGTAAAAATATAAATAGACTAAAGTGTCAATTTCTTATATCATATTCTACACACTAGACAAAATTGATAAGTAATGATTGAAATCATACAGACCTATGTCTTAATAGTTTTTTTCATGTTGTTTCCTTGGTAAACATTTCACAAACATACGTTTGTTTTAACAACAGCGAAATTAATACAATCTTGCAATTTTCTAAGATCTACATGCATTTTTAATATAATACTTTTAGAGCTTCCTTTAAGTAAGGCAAAATATAAATATCTGCACAAGAAAGAGTTCATCTTCAATATCCCCAATATCCCGCTATTTTTTACTTTACAAAATCATTCACAATTATTTACCTAGCAAAGAGTCTACAATAATATGGACATCCATGAATAATATTTTGCCTCATCATCACTAATAAATTATGCTGTTCAAAATAACAATTACACTTTTTATTACTTTAGCTATTATATCTTAATTATAATATTAATTAATAGGATAATATTTAATTTAATAATAATTATATATTATTATAAGTATTTTTAATGTTCTTAGAAAATGGACAGAGAGGTTGTCTTTGTGCCTTCTCTCTTGTATATTTTATTTTATTCACTATCACTGTTTAAATAACCTATCAAATCTATTAAAGAAACCTTCTTTTCAGATATATGGAAATGCATTAGTACATATGGGTGGTTTAATACAAGACACAACCTGTTCTTCATGCCTATATATTTAGTGTTTGTTTAAATATTTTAGTGGCACACATAGAATCATAGAATCATAGATCTGCTGAGGTTGGAAAAGACCTTAAAGATCATCAAGTCAAACTGCAACCTAACATATTAGGGCTTCTTTAAGGAAAGAACAGTAAATTGTATTAGCTGTGCTAGAAGTTTGAGCTAAGTTGATGTCATGGTTTTATGAATTTTGGTTATTTGTATTCCACATCATAACATCACATAATGTACTGAGAGCTAAAGAGTTAATGCTCCAGTTCTGAGTACATGTCCTGGAAGAGAAGAAGAACTACATACCCCCAGAAGACTGTTCGCTGTTCTATTTTCTGCTCAGGGGGAACAGATATGAGGCATTGGTAGGTCACCTGATGTTCTCTCTTTTTAATCAAAAAGCTCTCCTCCATGCTGCTCATCCCAAACACACACATCAACTCAGCATTAGTGTACGGCCTTCAGCTTTCAGACACTTTTTCTCTCATTATATTTGATTTATCAGCCTCAACTCTAATTATATTGTATTATACTGCATTATAGTGTATTATCTTGCATTCCAATATCTTATTTAATAAACTTGATCCTGCTCAGATCCTTGTCACTGTTTTTGTTTTCAAGCCCAAACCTCTACCCTTTTTCCCTTCGCCGGAGGCATGGATCTGTGTGTCTGTCTGCCCCGCTAGTCATGGAACTGGGCTGAATCAGCCCATAAAACACTGACAGTTGATCACAAAACAATTTCCCTCAGTTTATGTGTTAAATATTTATTTATATTATTTGAATAGAATATACTGTTAAAATATATAATAACCTGTTTCTCTTGATGATTTTTGAAATATGCAGTCAAAAAGAAAAAAAAAAAAAAAAAAAGAGGAGAAAATAGTATTAATTTCTTTTGGTTATGGAAATATATGCTCTCAGTTCTGCTTTTTCCATAGCTCTTCAGAGCTTCATTTTCTACTTTCTATTTTCTTTTAGAGTGATATTAGTGCTTCATTCCAAAACCGCCACTGAATATTCTTTCTTGCTGCTTTATAGAGAAAGCACCAATTGCAATATGGTAATTATAATAAGAATTGTCAAGAATGCTACAATGATTTATGCCTGTGAAGAATAATTTAGCCTTCTTTCCACAAAGATCTTATGATTGCCTCTTGTTCAGGAAACACTCTACTATCATTGCTCATTTTGCTAATCATATTGACCCCACTATAATATTTCATATTCTAAAAAGCTTTCAAGGCTCTTCCTCCTTGACCTCCATTGTCCTTCCTTGACATGGATTAACATGATGCCTAGAAACACTTCCCTCATGCATGGTGAATGTATAATGACATACATCTCTCAATAATTTATTCCAGAGCACTCCTCACTTTTACAATATGCCTTCACAAAATGTGAGAGATTGTGTGTAATTTAATCACAATTACTAGCTCTCTAAAATTTAGCAGACCACGTGGAAATTATTAAAAAAGATTATGCTTATTCAGCTTCTGCCTTCTGTCAAGTGTGAAGATTGTCATTAGAGAATGTAAATGACTTCATCGTTTATGTAAAACTTTTAAAAAACTGTTATGAATGGCTTTCAGTTACAGTAAATAAGGGGACAGGTGAATATGTCTTAGAATATCAATCATGAAATCAAACCACAGTGTCTCTATCATATAGGAACAATTTAGGCTTTTGTAATAGATTTGAACCTGAGACATGTTTCTTATAAGGTTTGTTACAAGGTCTCCAACTCCCTAAGAATCTGGGGCCCTGGATTGCTCCATCCCAGCCACTGCAGATCAGCTTCATTCTCTGGAGGTTCTATCAAGGCTGACAGATGCAGCTGCTACTTTACTGGTTGGAGGTTTAGCTATTAGCAAGGCAGTAAATGTATCCCGGAGTCACACACATGCAGAGAACACTGATGTGGCTGTCTACAAGCACAGTCACAGCCAGGACACTGACCTTAATAATCCCCACATACACAGCACAGAAAATGTGCTGTACACAATACAGAGAGCCAAACCCTGTTTCTCCTCTAAAGCTTATCATAACTGAAGTTCACAAGTGAAAATTTGCACACATATGCTCTCTAGATTCACAAGCATACCCATGCATGTGGACACCAGAATTACCAGCAGACTCCCCTTTTGACTGGATACTAAGTTTTCTTATACGTCATCAGTCTACTACACACCTTCTGGCCCTCCTGAGAACAGACACAACCATACACGTTTGCACACCCAAAAAAGTGCTTCATGTTTGCTCAGCTTTCCAAGTATACTATACATTCTTTTCCACCTGATACACTTGCTCAGAATGGGGGCCTTCTATGTCAGCTGTGGGAAAATAGACGTCACAGCCTGAACAGGCAACTAGCATGTGAGAAATGGCTTGTGTTAGCTTTGGGAAGACTGCTCCATAGGTGAACCAAATGTATTCCATTTATATGAATGACCTTGCTTAATTTGGTATGCAATGCTTTTTTGTCTCTTGCTGTTACATATATAGATATGGTGCTAAGGGTATAGTGTGGATATTCTAGTAGCTGGCCTCTACTGTTAACATGAGTACTTCTCTATTAAATAGATGAGTATTAACTTGCCCCAAAGTACTTTCTTCAGGATTGATTGACCATACACAGAAGCACTGGTACTTCTGCACAAGACTCTTTGAAAGTGTAAATAACAGCAGGACAAGTGGAAATGGTTTTAAGTTGAAGGAGAGAAGATTTAGGTTGGATAACAAGGTGAAGTACCTTACCAAGAGAGTGGTAAGGTGCTGGAACAGGCTGCCCAGAAATGCTGTGGATGCCCCATCCCTGGAGGTGTTCAAGGCCAGGTTGGATGAGGCCCTGGGCAGCCTGGTCTAGTATTAGATGGAGAGGCTGGTAACCCTGCCTGTGGCAGGGGGATTGGAGATTCATGATCCTTGAGGTCCCCTCTAACCCAGGCCATTCTGTGATTCTATGAAAATTAGACACACCCAATGTCTGGGAAAAATACACACTTATCTCCCTGACCTGCTGTCTCACCCCAGTTATAGGCACCATGGATGCACAGACTCTGTCATCTCTTGCCCCTTCTGTTTTCTAGACCCAAATTCACTTACCACAGTCCCTCCAATCATATTATTCACAAAGAGAGTTAATAAAGGATCTAATATGAAACATACCAGCTGGCCTTTGCACATGCTCATACCAGTCTCCTCCCTCAGTAGTTCATCATCTCTTTTTAATTATCTCTTTAACCCATTTTCTAAACACTCCTCAAGAAGACTGCGCAGTCCCATACACTTAATACTTATCCTTGATACTTGTGCTCTTCCTGCTTGCCAATTACACAGTCCAGGTTGATTCTCTCCATAGTTATGCCTAGAATTTCTTAGGGGACCAGCAATTACCATTTCAAAAGTTTTGGCATTTATTGCTTTCCCACTCACTGCTTATCTCTCTGATTTGTGTCTGTGTGTTTCATTTATCACTTTGCATCCCTTTGAAATAGAAAAATACTTGATCTGATAACCTAAATGAAGCAGACGCCTACATTACACTGTACCTTGCAGTTCACTAACGCATAATTTTGTATATGGTTTTAATCACACCTACATCTAGGTATGTCTGCAGAAGTGATGAAGTTACATTTATACTCAGTTATTGAATTTGTTGCCTAGCAGTAGCTTTTCTTATTGAAGAATAATTTTCCTTAAAAACCAACAGAATAACAAGAAAAACAATTTTAGCAGACACTGAAATTCCAAATGCACAAAGATGATGTACTTAGTTTTTATAAAAGACTAGAATATTCTTCTACTAGTTATGGAAGAAAATTTTGTACATGGTCTTTGAATTTAAGTGCAACTGAAAACCCTTACTAACATTTTCAAATATCTAATCTAATTTTACATAGTATCCCTACTGTGCTTTTCATGCTTATTTTCTTTTGTTAAGATAAAGATCTTAATCCATAATTCATCTTTCCTATCTATGGTCATTAATTAATACATGGCAAATTGCTCCCTGGATGTTCCTGATTTTTATTATTTTTTTTTTTTTTTCTGTCTCCATTTATTCAAGTTAGGAGCTGAAAGTTAACTGAAATAAATTCCATGTACCTCAAGTTACTTATTGAAAATCATAGATGTTTATAACTGAGCCAAAAACAAACCATATATTAAAACCTAGCTGAGGGTTAAATCCTTTAGAACTCCCTCCATACATGACAGAAAATTAAATAATAATTAACTGAAAAGTACTAGACAAAAATAAAGCAAAAAATAATGATTTTAAATAAGTAATGTAGGCTCCATTGAGGCAACTGAGAAAGTGGCAGGTGTTTCCCAACATGTGTCATTAATTAACAAATTGAATAAAAACAAACCAAAATAATTATTATGTAACATTTATCTCAATGGAAACAAATGAGAGTTGTTCAGGAGGTATAATAGAATTGGCATACCAAACTATTATAACATTTTTCTTC
Source organism: Excalfactoria chinensis (assembly GCF_039878825.1). NCBI lineage: Eukaryota > Metazoa > Chordata > Aves > Galliformes > Phasianidae > Excalfactoria > Excalfactoria chinensis. The sequence continues at coordinate 19,173,930 of NC_092828.1, read as the reverse complement.
AAGGTAAGACACTAAAACATTACATAAGTATAAGATAGAGTCCTCATTATAGAGGAATTTAGTAAAACTTCTCCTGAAGAAAATGCAATGAAAACAAAATAATTTATCCTTTTCTGTAGAAACTAGAGGAGGGCCACTAAGATGATGGAGCACCTCTCCTATGAGGAAAGGTTGAGGGAACTGGGCTTGTTTAGCTTAGAGTAGAGAAGGCTCTGGGGAGACCTCATTGCGGTCTTTCAGTTCTTGAAGGGAGTGTTTAAACAGGAGGGGAACAGCTGTTTATGAGGGTGGACAGTGATAGGACAAAGGGGAATGGTTTAAACTAAGACAGGGGAGGTTTAGGTTAGAGATTAGGAGAAAGTTTTTCACACAGAGGGTGGTGGCACACTGGAACAGGTTGCCCAGGGAGGTCATGGATGCCCCATCCCTGGAGGCATTCAAGGCCAGGGTGTATGGGGCTTTGAGCAACCTAATTTGGTAGCTGTCCCTGCCTATAGTAGAGGGCTGGAACTAGATGATCTTAAAAGTGCCTTCTAATCAACACCATTCTATGATTCTCAGGTGTTTGTGATCCTTTATTTCTCACTAGTAGGGGCATGCATTTTTGGGCTTTTCTTTTCTGGTTAGTCTACCTTAACAAGACATGTGTGTATGCACATATGTGCATTTGTACACAAACACAAAATTTACATATTATCTACTAATAAGTGATATATATATACAAATTTGTATACATATATGCATATGCACATACTCTTGAGTTGTGCCCTGGCTTAAAAACACACATTTTAAATAAATCATTAACAGAAAAGATATGAAAGTTACTCAAGTTCACACAAGGATTCATAAGAACACAAAAAGGGAGCAGGAGCAGTGGTCAGTGTAGCTAGATACAGTTCTCTCTTTAGCAAAAACAGAAGATGGTGCTGTCATGTTTGGGTGGAACATTGAAAGAAAGGATAGAAAACAGTAAATTAGGTTAAAGACTTCTTTAACTTTCCTTTCCTTTCCAAAATTACCAAAGCCAGAAACGAAATTAAAAGCACTGGTGAACAGCAGCTGTTGTGGTGAGGGATCTGTTTAAGGGACTGTCAGACAGCAAAAGGAGGGGGAATACAGTAAACAGCTTTCCTGTAATTAAATTCCCAAAGGTACCATATATAGAATAGTCAAACCAGGTAACATTAAAAATTAATAAGAGCTACTGCATGGTCATAACTATTTTAGCTGCATGTGATTTTCATCCAAAGGATTCTCTGACCTTTGATAAACCTCTGTTTTATAGCAGCAAAAATTTCTCAAACATCTCAAGTACTTTTTCTTATGGTTAAGTCCATTAATTTAGATTTTTTTTTTTTTTTTCTATTCTTACTTGTACAATTAAAAGAATATTTTAACAGTACTGAGATCAGAAAGAAAATGGTAAGGGATCAGAGGGAAAAAGGTAGACAAGTGAGAACAAGCTATATCTGTTTTAGCATGGATTTAATAGAAATTCGGATTTTAACTCATTCACATTTCTTCTTTTTCCCCTTTAAGAAATATTTTCTTCGTAATTGACTAAAAACTTCAGTGACTTCTTTTCCTATTAGCAAAGAGTTCTGATACATTAAACTTCAATAACACATGAACATTGCAAGTGGTATGAGAATATTGTAATTGCATAAACTAGTGAATTTTGCAGGAGAAAAGACAAATCCCATCTATTCACCATTGTACATTTTGAGTTATGCTATATAAATAAATGCTCTTCAGCTAGGATAAAAATGTTTTGTCTTAAAGGAAGGACATAGCAGTAAAAGCACACCTACCTTTTCTTCCTGGTTCTTTCAAAACTAGACTAGCTAAGCAAAGAGCAACTACTTGTGCAATGTAGTTTTTTTCATGACACTCTAGAGAAAAAAAAAAAAGCCTCAGGCTCACAGCCATTAAGTACTTCACCATTTCAGTGGTTTTACTAATATGAAAAAAATATGTGCTGATAGATAAAACTCTGACCTTGAAATAGATTAAACTCGTCAAAGTTCAAGAACAGTGAGAATTGTTAAATCATGCAGCCTAATTTATAATTCACAAGCCATTACAGCCCTCCTCCTTACTTCAGGAGTCAGCCTCAAACCTTCATTTGATGTCACTATAGATATTTATTTTGAATTTTTCTGATGTAAATTTCCATGTTTAATATCTTAAAGTTTTTCTTCACTAGATAAAATTACTGGCATTAATAGCCAGCATATTCTGCTCTGAAATGTTACTTTTTCACTTAAGTATTTTCACCACATTTTTACATGCTGTAATTTGCTAGCTTTCGTTGCTCATCTAAATCTGGAATAAAAGGAACTGACTCAAAAGTTTAAGGATTCTTTCACTATTCATTAAGATAAGTATGATATCTCTCTTTGTGACATTCTCCATGACATCTCTGTCATCTTATCTATATTTCAGAAAGTTCTGACTTGAATCAATGCACAACATCTGCCAGAAGAAAAAATCTATCCAAAACCACAATCTGGACAAATAAGACCACAAATACTTCTACTCAACCCCAACTAAATTGAGCCAGAATGAACTGTAAAGCAAAGTGGGAATAAACAAATGAAACGATGCAAAATATTTGGTCTGATAAAAATCCTAGTGATTATAGTTTTTATTATAGTTTTATGAAGAAAGTCAAAGTGCTGATGAACAATGTATTTTCTGGAGTCTTACACTAAAAATCAGATACAGAAAGTAATTCATACTACCAGCAGCAGTTGCTGGGATCATGATGGTGAATACCATGTGGGGAAGCTTGAGTTAGTGCCATTCCATGGAGTCACTAGCCAGGACATGTCATATCCTCAGTGTCCTTACCAGCTTCCGGGCCAGAGAAGACACAGATGGCAGAGAGATACGAGAACTCAAAAAGACAGCAGGCAAAACCATTAGAATTTCTTTTTCCCATGCAGTTTATTTTTGTGCCAGATTTTTATGCTATTATTTATTGTGAGACTGAAAGAAAGCGGGGCTACATTTTCTTGTTGCATTGATTTTACTGTAATCTTCAGTTTTGAAGTTTTTTTTTTTGTTGTTGTTGTTGTTTTTGTTTTGTGAGGGAGTCAAAAGCAAACACTATTATGTACGAATGAGGATTTTTTTCCATGGTAGATGTTTGCCTAGAATGAAAACCTGAAACGTACAAACTTATTTTTTAAATTTATTTAATACACTACTCATTATTTTATAAAAAATAATAATTTGTTTCAATTCAATTAACACAAAAATAGTGAACTTCTTTCAGAACTCCACCATAAAAATATATTATCCTCTTTCTTTCTTTCTTTCTTTCTTTCTTTCTTTCTTTCTTTCTTTCTTTCTTTCTTTCTTTCTTTCTTTCTTTCTTTCTTTCTTTCTTTCTTTCTTTTTTTGATTTTTCTTTTCTTTTTTTGGTCATTCTTGGACTTCTCAAAATCTTTTCAAAACATAAAACTACTCATTTTGTCGTTATTTTTTTCCTTCTAGGACATACCTGTACTGAAATACACTACAAAAACTCTGCACAGCCAGAATAAGCAGAAATAGTGTTTCTGGAAAAAAATAAGCATGCTGTTTGATTTGATATTAAATTGTTTTTATGATGTCTAAGATCAACATGTGCCTAATAATTTTAATCGCGTAAATGAGAACATCACAGACATAGAATGGCTAAGGTTGGAAGGGACTTCAAATATCACCTACTTCCATTCCCCCCGACAAAACCGTTTAACAACCACTAAATTATGCAACAGATCAGGTCACCCAGGGTCCATCAAGTCTTGAACAGTTCCAGGACTGGGATGTCCACAACTTCTCTGGGCAGCCTGTTTACACACCTCACTGCCCTCTCAGTGAAAAATTTCTCTGATATATAATCTAAATTTTCCCTTGGTTTATAACCATTCTCCCCTACCCTATCTCTATTTATCCATGTAAAAATATTGTTTTCCCTTCTGTTTTCACCATTATCCTCAAGTCCTTTTTGATAGGCCTGTGTTTTATCTCCCAGCTAATACTGATAGTGTGGGTGTCTGTGACTCAGGTGCAAGAACTTGCACTTTGATTTATTGAACCTCCCGGGGTTCTCTTGGGCCCACAGCTAGAGCATGTCTAGGTTTCTCTGGATGACATCCCATCCCTAAGGTGTGCCAACTACACCACACAACTTGGTGTCATACACAAACTTGCAGAGGGTACATTTGATCCCACTGCTGATGTCATTGACGAAGATACTTGAATTTTGAAGACGAAGGAGTTCTTGAGGAAAAACTTGAATCAACACTGCCACAAAAAGATTAAAAGAATAGCTTGGTCAGTACAAATCAAGATGCCATAATTCTCCCCCATGCTGCCACTCTTAAAATTTGGTCTCAACTGGCATGCTCATTTGTGACATTTTATCCTTAAGAGAGCAAAACCTTACTTTGGATGCTGTGGACTCTCCAAGAAAAATCAAGATATACTTTAAGACTTAAATCAGTCTGTATCCCAGACTCAACATATTTAACTAGATTAGATGTAAGAACTGTCATAGCACTTTAATCTCCCAAGCACTGCTGATAAACAACTACTAGAAATGAATGCTCTATAGCACACTGACCTGTCTATAATATATTTGATTGAAAAATGCTATATTTTGAGTTTAATACAGAGACTAACACAACAATAAAAACATAGAAAAGTAATTACTGTTTCCAGTGTAGTTTATAATTAATGTCTAAACCTGATGTCTCTTCTGTGAATTCTGAAAACCATTTTCTCTTAATATTAAAAATGTCTTAAAAAATCTTACCTTTTTGCAGTTTAATGTTTTTTTTTTGTTTTGGTTTGGTTTTTTTGTTTTTTGTTTTTTCCTTAGATTAACTTCTTTAACAATTTAAAGCAGCTGAAATTACTGAATTTCCACAATGAAATTGGTGGTGTGTGTTTAGCTATGCAGTCAGGGAGTAGTCAGGCAAAGAAAAAGGGACTTGTTTCGAGAAGGCCGAATAACATCTGTTCATTTACACTGACTGGGAATATTAATGCTTACAGCAAGTTTGGTGTTGATTCTTCATAAAAAGTTGCCTACAGTTATTTTGCTTTTTACAAATTCACTGCATTTTTGGAAGCAAATTTGCAACACTTCTATAATTCTACTTTTTCTTGTGTCCGATATCATTATGAATGTAATCTATTGAGACCCAGTAGTCACTGCTGTTAGAGTGATTCGAGTTCTTTTCTCTCTTCCTCTTAATTTAACATTAAACATACTCCATGAGAAAATAAGCAAGTTAAAATCAGTAGTGACTGCATGTTACATGCAATTTGTCTTGATAGTTTTATTACGCTGATCTGCAAGTTAGCTGTAAATTACCATGAATGTGAAAATTCACACAGACATCCAATGGAGTTCAAAAATACAAATAATTTTATTTTATTTTATTTATCCCAAAGGTCTTTCTCTTAACAAAATGAAGCATCCATGTGTGGGCAAACTGCATTTTGTTGAATTTGTGTTTAGTTTCACAACTTGGGAGCTAAAAAATCACAAAATAAATAAAATCAAAATATGCATGTTAAAAATTATTTTTTAAGTAGAGTAGGTCTATGTATTTAACAGCATTTTACATTATTAAAAGTATAAAACTATATTTTGCTGTCAAAATACCTTTTGCTTTCTGTATAAGAAGATTTTGCTTCAATAAGCCCTTAAATATAGCTTTACTCTTAGCTCTTTAGTTGTGGCAAAGCGTAGATTTGCATTCTGGACAGCTGACAGGGTGCTTGCACCTCCCTAGTAATAAGAAAATATATAATGCAAATTCAGTCCAGTTGAAAAAAGATAATATCTATTTTGTACAGATGGAAAACAGGAGCAAATTTCCATTTATTTGCTGCCTTATAAATCTTCTTGGAGGTTAATGTACAACACTTGATTTGCTGGTTGCTCAGAGTCACATTGTGAACCTGTATGTAACTATGGATTTCAGAGATTAATATATTTAATTCAGGCTAAATAAGAAAGCAATTTAATGTCACTTCATTTGATGATAGTTGAAACAATGTAGGCAGTAATAATATTTGGGATTTTCTATTTCCATAAGATTATCTGACTCAGGACATTGTCAAGCAATAACAGAAACAATGATAGGACACCAGCCTAGTTAATCACACTAATTGTTGCGCTGTCAAGGAACTGTAGACATCAATTTAAGTACTGCCAATGTAGATATGTAGATTTAGCAAGTGGTAAGTACATATTTTTCAGGTTCTTGTATATTGGGGATGGGGGGAGGGAGGTTAGTTTTGGCATGTCTTAGAGTTACATAAATTTGTGGGAGAATGTTCAGGAAGTCAGGAAGGAAAAAAGAAGGAATGGACAGAAAGAGATAGATATAAAAACAGTTACATCTGAAAAGGGGGTATTTAGCACACTTGTCTGAGCCTTGTGCTTGATCAGATCAGCCTGTGTAGTGGAATTCCAGGGTCACAGCCTGAACCAATGTGTGAGCTACAAGAGAAGAGTATGTGAGTGCCTGGAGCAGCTGGGGGTCTTAAGCCACCCTAATTCCATGCAATCTGAGTTTGCATGGGTTCCCCTCTTCTGCCCACCCCTTTTCTCTTCTGCAGAGGGACAGCACGAATGGGGGTAAGTTAATTCCTTTTGATATCTTTTCCTACATTGCCTACTTCTCAAATAAAGGCTCTGACATTGCCCTCATTTGCCCTACATTTTGGTGAGTGAGGCAGACAAATATCTTTAAAGGTACCCAAATATAAGACCCCTAAAATAATAACCATTACATTTTTGAACAGTGTCATGGGATGGTTTGCATGAGAAAAGACTAGCCCTATGAGTGAAATTTTGCCAGGGCACATCCTGGGATTCTTAGGATCTCCATATCACAGGATTGCTTATATACTTGAAATATGGGATCCTCTATGGGACACAGGAAATGTTCAGGAGTCCCCATCCTGCCTGGCTGAGTATTTCAATAGTCTAAGCAAAAATGTACTCACTACTCCAGAACGCCAGTTTGCTGCCTCCACGGTGGCATGGCCACTGCAGACAGATTGAGGGTGTAGATACTTCTGGCCTGTGGTGCCAGATTCTGGAACAAGTAGGAGTCTTAGCCCCAGCCACTGGGCTAGGAGCAGTGTGTGTGCCTAAGAGCAGCTGCTGGAGTGGACTGAAGTCACTGAGGTGAGAGAGGGATTCTCCCTGTTTTAAAAAAGTTTTAACAAAATGCTTCTTCATGTTCAGCATAGAATTTTTTGCCAAAACAAGAGAAACATAATGAGTCAGATAATGTCCTAGAGTCATGGATACCCTTATGGAACTGGGTAAATGGATAAAGAAAGGACATCCATTTCAATGTTTGAAAACTCTATTGTTCACATTCCTGACTTATTCTGTCATTTATAACAGCATTTTCTCCTTCTCTGGCTTCCAAAGCTTGGCATGTCATCTCCCCACCAACTTCTACTCTGAACTGCAATGGATAATTAGTAAAAGTCAGAACTCAGAGTGGTGCTATATCTGTCAGAAACTGAAAACTTTGAAATCATAAAAATAAAGACAATTTCCTATATTTTTCTCATCTTGGTTTTAAGCATTTGAATCAGAGTCCATTTCTTTTTATCTTATTATTAGCTAACCACGTAGGTTTAAGTGCTGTTTTAAAATAAATAAATAATGCAGGAATCAGTATAGAAATTATACATGCCACAACAAAAACTCTAAGTGTATGATTCCTCTGATTTCTCTCCTTCATGTATTAGGCCTGGAAAAATCAGTAATACATGAAAAAATGTCTGCATGTGACTGGCACAGTTGATCTTACCCAAATGTGAAGGACAATCAAGCAATCAAGAGTATAAAAAGTTAGTGTTGACAGTCCCTGTTTTTGTTTTTGTTTTGTTTTGTTGTTGTTATTTTGATTTCTTTTTGTTTGTTTTGTCTCTGAGCTTCTGTACATCATCAATAAAGATATGACAGACATTTACGTAAATCTTTTCTGAAAAAATCAGATACTTATCACCTCTCATTTTTGTAAAATATGCTCTTAAGACTTCAGAAAATAAGGACAAATTTTCAGCTGGTTCTCTTTATTATCTGATGTAAACAAAAAAAAAAAAACAACTTTATAATGAATATGCTCTCAGCAAATTAATTAACATATTTAAAAGGTTGAGACAGTATAGTTTGCAAGCAACATTTGCAAATTACAGTATTACTATTCTAGTCTAATGTTTCAGTGACAGTTATTTTAATGTGAAATGGAAGTTACAGAACTTGAAATGCTCTCGTGACAGTATACGGAAATGAAGGAAATAGAAATTAAACTTGATTTCATGATGGTGTCTCTTGGCTGTAGTGGACCTTTGGGTTTATTTGTCCTTTATTCCCCACTCAGAAGTGAGTCTTGTTATACATTTTTAATTCATATTTGCATTTTAAGCTAAAACTGAGCTGTGTGCATTCATAATCCAATTTTTCCTGACTCTATAATCTTAATATTTGAGATATGAGGCTATTGTTCTACTAAATAAACCATACATATTTTAGACAATCTGGTGTTGAACATGTAGTGTCCATGCCAGCAGAACTCTTTGCTTGATTTTTTTCAGTATGGAAGGCATTAAGGGTATGGAATCATTTTTGTACAATCAAAAGACCTTCCTACTAAATGGTGTCTTTGGATTCTGTAGATCTTAGATTACAACAGTGGTTATATATATATTCATTTGCATAGGGCTTAAGACTTAACTGGTTTGATACTTCTAGAACAGTCTTGTTAAGAGGACTATTTCTGTGTTAAAATGTGCAGTACTTTTAACCCACAAGATACCATGTTTTTTGTTTGGTTGGCTTTTATCAGTTTTGGTGGTTTTTTTTTTGTTTTTTTTTTGTGCCTCTATAGACTAGACAATAAATTTATTTGCTGTACTTAATGAAATCCTTAATGCCATTTTTACAACTTATACAGTTAGTAAACAGTCTTATTTAAAAGAAAGATTTGCAGAGATTCCACAACTCCTATATTTTTCTATTAAAATATACTCAACTACTAAGACAAAAGCTGTAAAATTCTAAGTTACATAAGAAAGACATACGTTACCAACCTTGTTTTTTTCCATTATTTGGATTGGATGTATTTATCTGATATGTAATAAAGTTAATATAATGTGAAGAATGTTGAAGGTCCGCTAAACATCTCTTAAACATTTTTGTGCTTCAGTGTTTCTGGATAGCAAAGATTAATTTTTCATACACCAGGCAAGATTTTCAAGTATGTAGCTACAGTACTGAGAAACTTGCATGTCAGTAACACTGTGGTTTTCTTCCAATATCTAATATGGCAAAAATTTGTAATTACCATTACTTTGTAATGCTCCACCTTACATTTTCCACTTTAGTGCATAGATGCTGGAAAGATTCAGGCTATCATATTTACTCTGTGTCACACAACTTATTATTTCAAAAGATCTTTTAGTCTCTGCAGAAGGGTAACCTTTTTGCATAATTCTTTGACAGCTTTTGCCTACAAACAATAGATTTTCAAACAATAGATTTTCTTAATAGTCCTGTGACTATTAAGAATTAAAAAAAAAAAGTCAACAATATTTGCTTGAGTTTAGATATTTATTAATAGTTGTAATTACTTACTTATGCACACAGAGACACAAATGCTCTCTTGAGCAATCTTTTATTTTAAACCGAGTAGATAGAAATATCATGGATATTTCCATTAGTTTAAGTATATTTTTAGTGGATTATGATTTATTGCAGCCAAAATATACTCTTAATGTAGATTTAATTTATGAGCACATTGTATTTTTTTTACAGTTTCACATATTTATTGGTGAATGAATAAATGATAGTAACCCATGCCAATTTATAACTTCCTCCATAAAAAAGTGATGATTTCCAAATCATGTTCTGTGTTCAAATATTCTTGAAATTTCTATTCCAATTGTTTCAGAAATAATAATTTTAGAAAACACATACTAACTTTGAAAAGTTATGTCAAATATGAATTATATGATTCAGTAAACTCGATAACCAGTAAGAATTTTTTTTTTTTTTTCCCAAATCTTATACAAATTCAATGAAGAGACTAAGTTGCAGAGTTTTTTTGCATTTAGGCCTCGTTTTTAAATTCATTGATATACTGCCTCAATTCTTAGAATATTAGCTTCTGTTATAATGTTTCGATTATGGTATATTTTTTCTATCATTCCAATGATACGTATAGCACCACTTTGTGACTTGGCTTTACCCAAATAGCAACAGCAGCAAATTCTTCTAATGTGAACATCTCTGATTAAAACTTAACAATTACCCTTGATTCTCATCCTCTATAGTAAAAAATAAAAATAAAAATAAAAATAAAAATAAAAATATTGACAAATACAAATTTATATATCAAATATGTAGCAAAATATTAAAAAAAAAAACAAAGATGCTCATGACCAGCTCAAGAATAGATTTGTATTATAGAATAGTATGTCTAATAGAAACCACAGTACAGGAAAATGTTTCTTTAAGTAGTATAATCATGAGAAAAGGATGAAAAAAAATCAGAGGTATTCAGCCTAGCAAGAAATATCTGACATAGCTGACAAGAGAGCAGAATAAATGTATTTCTATCTCCAAAAATAATGCTCAAGGACAGATGACAACAGCAGCAGCAAAGTAACCTCCAGCCTCTCCTGAGAAATACCACTGTCTCTTGGATAACAAGAAACACAATCTTAGGCTACACTTTTGGAAGTAGGAATTTACAGTATATTATTCTCAAAATCTTGCTTACAAACTAAGGATAGTCAGCACCTTCGTATGCAAAGCCAAAAATGTATTGTTATTATAATTGAAGTTTTAAGAGCCTAATAAAAAATTATTAATAATGCAAATCTAATTATTACAGAAAGAGAAAAAGTAGAGAAAAAGTTTCAGAAATAGCATGATAACTAAGACTGTTATACATACATTTCTTTGTCTCATTTCCTTTTGTTATCCTCATGCTTCTGCTCTTCTAGATCCTGAGTCTGGTGTCTTCATTCTGCTGTCACAATAATTCATCAGCATCTGAAGTCCTGAAGTCTTCTGCTAGAAGGAATGTGATGTTCATGTTGATAGTTACTTTTTCCTAAAGATAGGCTCTACTTGAGGTCACTATTTTTGTTTCCTAGAAAAATATTACAAATGTATGCATTGCTCTTTGACTCCATATTATGTCAATATTTACTGCATTTCATTACTTTCACAGTTTGTAGATAGTTTATCTTAGTTTTTTGCTGCCTCTCCAACCAAATCTGCATTCCCTTAAGTTACCACATGTGAGTTTTTGCTGGCTTTGTGGTTTTGAGTGTCAGGCTTATTCCCCAGACATTATAATCCAAGGCAAGAACCCTTCTGCAATAGTCTCTTCCTCTCTAGGCCTTTGCTGTCATACCAGGTACATATTTTTCTGCATTGTGTCATTGTGTTAGAGTTGTAAAACCATAGCTGCACCACATTCACCACAGAGATGTGGACAACTTAAAAAAAAAATAAATTCTTCTAGAACTAATCCAAGTAAAACATACCTACAGGCAACTAGAACTTTTAGATAAAGAAAGCTTTAGAAGTCTCACCTTTGAAGCTTTGTAAACTGAGTACAGAAATTGTTAATTGTTACTAGCAATAATAATAATGCCTTTCAAGAGCTACTCAGATACCAGTGTTAGTCTATGAGCTCAGGAACAAGATGGGTAAATCAAAATATATTTGAAGTACAGAGCAGCTCTTGTAAAGCAAAGGGCAGTCTATGCATGCCTCTATGATTCTGCAAATATATGATAAACAAATAAAAAATTAAACCTGTTAACATGATTTTTGAGAATATATTATCCTACATCAGGGATCTGTACCCAGCAAAAATGATTACTGACATGAGAATTTTTAGCATGAACTGAAAATGAAAATGAGCCTTGTAATGATTATTGAATGTCAGGTATGCAGGGGTGATATGTGTTAACTGTACAATTATAAAGGGAAGGTATAGTCAGGAAACACAGGTTATCAAGCAGTTTACATTTTCTGTAATGGAGTCATTCTGTCTTTTCCTGGCTTCATAAAGGAACTAAATGACCAGAAAGCTGTAAGCCTAACACAATACTTATTTCTGAGTACTTAACAAAAATATATTTGAAAACCTCCTCTATTTAGATAGGTAGTTCTCCACTTCACCTCACAAAATAATCCCTATTCTGAATACTCAAAATTAGGCTTAGAAAATTATACAAACTACTTACAAAATATAGAATTTGGCAATGGCATCTATACCATATTAGTATGCATTTTGTTTCAAAGGTAGCTAAATACACTGGAGTTCATCTGTGCTTTTCATTGCTGGTTTATATATGCGTTATTTTGTTGCATTTTTTTCTAAACATCTACTAAAAATACAGTATTTTTGGTTTCTTCATTTATTTTTTTTTTTTTGGTTTGTGCATTTGTTTTGTTATATATTCTGAACCAAAGATGCAAGAAGCATTGGTACCAAATAACCTGTTACTGCCTTATAAGATTATCACATATACATGTATCCCCTAATTTGAAAATTCAAAGCTGTGTCCGGAAATATATATTTTATATACTTTAATTCAGCACTCACATTTATATGATTAAATACTAGTATTATTTTTAATTCCACTTAATTCAAAGATTTCCTGATTTTTATAAAACAAATAAATCCTTTTTTAAAAAAATAGCATCCCATTTTTGAAATAAAAGTTTCATTTCATACCACATACATAGCTCTGGCACATTCAACTGTCCTGATAGCTATTTACAAGAGATTATTGCTTAAGAAGAGATGCTCAGAACTCAGGAAGGTGAAGGTTTTTGCAGAAGGTTCCTCTTGTGTGAGAGTAACAAGAACTTGAAAGTTGATTTGAGATAAAGATCTATCTCAGTATATTCAAGGTTAATACAGCTGCCTTTTGCTCTCTTTCTACATAAATGATTCTCATTCTGACTTCATTCCCCACTTTACCAACACCAAGATATGAATTAGTCAGGGGACTTCATAAAAGTCTGCTCATGCCCAGAGCTGCCGATCTTCACTTTCTGCAGTTCAGCGGCTATTTAATTTTAATTGCTCCCCAAGCTTAGGCCAATTCTAGATGGCAAAAGCAGGGCAAAAATCATTCACTGCTCCTTTGAAGTTTGAAAAGACTGTATTCAGATTGCCTCAGGCTCTCATTCTTACATTTATGTGAAAATGTAAGCGGCTGAACACTTCTGTTGAACATCTACAACACTAACTTAACAGGAAATGTCTTGTAGAGTGTAGTTTGACTTTTTATTTTTTAATTTTTTTTTTCCTGTGGGCTTCATGTTAGGGATCTTATTAAAAATAATTGCAAAATGTAATAAAAAATTAAGAAAATCCATGCTAATGAGTTCACATAGGCGTAGATTTCAGACTGTATTGCACATGGTCCCTTCATTAAACCTCTGGGAGGACTACTATATCTTTGTATAGCCACAAGAGCATACTAGTAGCAAAATATGACTTATTCTGTATGCAGAAGTTTCACACAAAACAAAAGCAAACAACATTACTCTGCTAATGGCTGTGTAAAAAGGTGGAAGATTTTATTTTTTTTCCCCACCCCGTCTCTTCATTTCTTGTTTCCTCGCCAATAGCAAAATTCAGGCTTCATGAAGGAAATCACTTTGAGCTCTGAGAAAATTGAAAGAGTGAATCACCACAGGAGATAAACTGAATCTGATGGTGGTGCAGAAAATAACATATTCCCTTGTGGCTTCTTCTTCATGGGCGATGCTGTTCAAATGGCAAAAAAAGAAGGATGTAGCAGTACCAAGAGCTATCTTCTCTTAGAAGAAGAAAGTGATATTTCAAAATACACTTTTCTGTATGCATTGGCACTAAATTAAAAGTAGAAGAGGTAGTAAGGCTGCAGTTGTATCACTGATAAGCTAAGTCTTTGGTGATATTACTGAAATTCTGGACTTCAGAGACAAAATGGTGTTAGTAAATGAAATTTTTGTGTTTTCTTCCTGCACAACCGTATAATTAAATGTATTTATTTGTTTGTTTATTTATTTTTTATAAGATGCTGAATTGACTAGAGAAAACTACAGACAAAAGGAGAGCAGAGATGAGGGGATGAGAAAAATTAAACGCTTGGGTGCCTTAAAAATTGTGTTTATTTACTAAAGCTATTAGAGAAGCTTGAGAACAAACCAAATCAACCAACCAACCAAGCAACCAAAGAACAACTGCAAACTTCACCTTCTCCTTCCCAATTCAAGCACTAGCTTCTAAGTAACTAAATTCTAATTCAGCATAACCATATTCTTTCTAATCCCATTTTGCTATAGACAAAAGCCTGTCATAAACTTTCTATTTGGGTTTTCCACTCACACTGGCTGAAAGGGAGGCACTTCCTCATCATTTCTTGCAGCTTCTCATCCGCTGTTTTGCAGTTTGCCTATCTACTGGTTTTATCAGCAATGAAGTTCTGCAGAATAAGGCCTTTTAAAATGATAGATATAGCCATAAACTGCTCCTTAACTAATGTTAACCAAATATAAGGATATGTAGTAACTACTGTGTGATTCTATTTTCTTCTTCTTACTCCTGAAAAAGACAGTTCCTTGGATAACTGCCAATAGCTTGTAGTTTTAGGGTCTTTCAGAAACAGAATAGAAATTCTTCTAAATTTATTTCACTACGCTCTCTGCTAGAATTTTCCTTAAGAAAATAACTTAGAATTTTTTCTTGTTTATAATATATTGAAATGTATTGACCATAACAGAAGTTGTTTTTAAAATCAAACAAAAATATTTCACTATGAAGTAATTTGTGTTCTATCCACAGCAACTGAATCTTTTGCTGATTCAAAGGTGGTTTTTATTCTGTTATGTTGATTTTAAAAATAATTTCTATTCTTTATAACAACGGTAAGAAACTTCTATATGATCTAATTTAAAAGTCAAGGATGACATAAATCTATGCTAAGTTTTATAATTATCAAAATATCATAAATCCTTTTTGCTTTGTAGATGGCCTTGTCCCAGAAGCTTCTTTGTGCTGAGATACCAAGGACCTGTGTCTTTCTGTTCAAGTTGTTATCAGTTTCAGTGGTAGTATACTTCACAATATAATTTAGGAAGCCTGAGAAAAAAACTCAATAAAAAAAAAGCCCAAATTTCTCAATGAAACCTTAATTTTTATTATGTAATATGAAACATATTATGAAGATTTCTGAGCTAATTGGGTTTATATTGAAATTAGGATTTAGGTATTGGATTTTTGAGTGTTGGTAGTTATGAGATGGAAGTGTCTAAAAACATGACACATTATAGAAAAAGCCTTTTTTTATGAAATCAATCGCATAGTTATCAGAGAGAGCCATAACTTCCACACTTAGACTTGTAAATGAAATGACATATGCCCCATTATAAAAATAAGGAATAGTCTGTTTTTTTGTTTGTTTGTTTGTTTTGTTTTGTTTTTGTTTGTTTTTTTCACTTTCACTTACTACAGATTTAGTTCTCAGTGTTATTCATGACAATTTCCAGTTTTTAGGAAGCACCGGAGTGCTTCTCAAGGTTTATTGTTCTGCCATAAGAGTTTGGTTTCGCTATTGTTTCTGTGGGAATAGAATCATATCTGTTTTTTTCCAAGAAAAAAGTACTCAGAATTTAATATTACAAGAGTCCCAGAGACCTGTTATTAGATGACTTCCTTATGCATTTTTATGTTTCTTTTATTTTTTTTTCCCTCTCCTTTGACTTCATTTAGATTTTTAAACTTTGAAGAGTGTTGTAGATGCTAACGAGAAACAAGAGAATCTTTTTTGCCTTATTTCTATTCTCTCATTCATTATAAATAAATAAATAAATAATTATAAAAAAACAAGTATATTAAATTATTTTATGTGTTTAATTGTTTGTCACCTGCTGGGGCTTCAGTTCAATTTATACAGAGATTTGGTCATTAGTCCATGAGGTTATTTCACGCATGAGAAATATCATTTTTAATTTGGCAGAAGTGAACTAGTACCCCAGCATGTGTCCACAACATCTACCTCAAAAGAGCTATAAAATGGGTTGACTAAGTTGATTAAGACAATAAAACTGTCAGGATAGCTTTGGGTCTGGCAAAAATGCTTACTCTATCCCATTTAGTGTTTATAATTGTTTGTACTTTTTTTTTTTTAATGTCACTAAAGTAGACTACTAATTCAAATAGTAAATTAAAATGTCCATAAAGTAGTAATGAGTACTATAAATTTATGAAATTACCCCTTAGAATACTAATTATGGAAATATTTCAGTGTAGTATGTAACATACTGAACTGCACATATTTGGTTAAAGCAATCATTTTATCAATGTAGAAACTTTCCTGAGTCTTCTAGGAATGAAAGTGTAAATAAGTTGCTCACAAAATACATAAAGTTTCATAACAGACTCTTCATTTTCCACTGCTATTCATCAAATAGAAAAACTTATAAATATTTCATTTTAAGTATAAAATAATACCTCACTAATAATAGATTTTCAGTCTGTAATCATGTGGTTATGAAATGGACTTCCAGGATTAGATTTTTGAGGTAAGTGCTAAGATCTTATTCTTCCCAAGTATGAAGTATATTATAGATTCAGTAGTTTTTTATTATTACCAATCCACAGGGTTTTTTTTGTACAAAGTAAAGAAAATTTGAATCATAGGCATTAAGTTAATTTAACTGATCTTCATGTACAGGAGAAATTCACAAATAGTAAGTCTGCCAGTGAAAGACATTTTTTTTCAAATTCTTTATAAAAAATCTTCAGTACAAAGAAAAACCTCTAAAACATAACTTAGCAACTATGCAAGCAGTTGTTAAACATTTTTCAAAAATAAAATATTTTCACTAACATCTAGCTCTACCATTTCAAAGACAGCATTTATTTTCCTACTAACAGTGAACAGGGAGTACAAATGATGGCAGTTCTGTTTAATATGACATAACTTATTTGTCCCCTTATGATAGTGTTTTTCTAAACATGGTCATATTTTCCAGCTTTTCTTCTGCTTCTTTTACATGTATTCTTTTACATCAGATACCAAAAGCAGGACGCAGTACTCACTGAAGCTTTACAAATATAATTACTATAATTACTGTCTATTAGTAAATCACACATGAGACTCTCCTTTGTACTTCAACAGCATTGTACTGAGCTGGTATTCAATTATTCATTCATTAACTCCTTTGCCTTTTTATGAATACAATTTTACTACAACACTTCTCATTCCTCACTTACACGACTGTATTTAATTTATTCTTTCATAAACAGAATATTTCACAATTGAGGCTCTGGGGAGAACTGACTGTCACATTTCAGTATCTGAGAGTGGGTTGTCAGAAAGAAGAGGACAGACTCATTAGCAGGGTCTGTTGTGACAGGACAAGGAGAAATGGTTTCAAACTAAAGGAGGGAAGATTTATACCAGACACAATAAAGAAGTTTTTTACTATAAGAGTGGTGAGAAAATGGAAGAGGTTGCCCAGAGAGGTGCTGGATACTCTACCCTTGAAGACATTCAAGCTCAGGCTGGACCAGGCTCTGAGCAATCTGATCTAGCTGTGGAACTCCCTCTTCATAGAAGGGGAGTCGGACTAAGTGTCCTCTAAAGGTCCCTTACAACACAGATGATTATTTGATTGTATATTCAAAACTTGCCTCAATGTTTTAATTTGCAACCTACTGTAGAGAACCTGATTCAGCAGGTCCCTTCAAGCCCTTATGATTCTGTCATTCCATGACTCTTAAATACATCTGATATGAAGCGAAATGGTCTCTAGGAATGTCATTCTTCTCTGTATTATCTATCACTTGCACCTCTCCCCCATGAACTAATGTGTCTATTATTCTGCTGCCTTCTTACCAGCAATAGATGCCAGTGGTAAAAAGCTATTTAGTTATACTTAACTGGAAATTATTACTATTATTTTTATGAGGTTTCCATTTTGTAATAAAATTTGTTGGTGGTTTGTTTGTTTGACAGAGCAAATTATATTTTACCTTCTGGTTTTCCAATCCCAACATGCAGTGTATTCATAAATTGCATTTAACATCTATTTACAAGACCATCATAGACGTAACAAATGCATTAGCCAAGAATTTCTGAAAAGCCTACTTGTCCTCCTCTAATAGTTCACATGTCTGTATTTCACTAGACTAGGCAGCTGCCTTTGTACTTCTTATATGTGAAAAATAAAATAAAATAAAATAAAATAAAATAAAATAAAATAAAATAAAATAAAATAAATCTCTATAAGATCAGTTTAACTCAATGATTTCCACTGTTCCCCAATTCCTTATCACTTATTCATTACTATTCTACCGTAATTTGCAGTTGTAAAAAGCTACAGTAGCTTCTAAATTCTCACTGAAGAAATCCTGCACACAAATCTTTTCCAAAGAAGTTATCAATCTAATTTTAATTCCTCTATTTCATTATCAGAAAAGGGTAAAGATCTACCATCTCTTCTGTTGATAGCATATCTTTATTTGCATTCTAGTTCTGAAATAAATCATTGAGAACATGCCTGACATGCACTGAATCATCTAGAGAGTGTGTATCCTGCCTTGTTCATAATTATTCTTGCAATTTCTTTCTTTTAATTTACCTGCAATTATTCTAAAGACATATTGTAGATAAAAACTCCAGATCAGGAGTTTTCTTAATCATTAGTGCTTCAGCAGATAATCACCAAGGAAATAAGAAAATAGGAACCTCTGTTCTTCAGTCAGTGATATAAACAGTGCGATTTCCATATACCTTTCTTGTAAATAAATATGCTATGTCAGTTCTTTTACATGTTGTTTATTTTGGTGATTGTATAATATTTATTGAGATTTGGTACTAAATTACTTTTTAACAGATTCACTGTGTGACCTTAGCTGTCCTTCTCTGTCCCTGTTCTCTATAGCAAAAAGAAATACAATAGTATTTTTATCAGTTATGTCTCATGTGTACAGTCTCTAAGGACACTACAGATCTTATCATGATGAATGTCTAGAAATTGACTTTACCTTAAAAAAAAATCTAGAAGAACACAAAACAATCTGTGTGACCCATTTTCTTAGACACATCATGCAATAAACAGCCTTCTGATTTCTTTCACTTACTCCATCTTATTTGCCTTCTCTATATCTCTTTATATCTTTATCTCTATCTTTATATCTTTATCTCTACATAACTATCTCTCTCTTTTTTTTTTTTTTTTTTTTTTTTTTTTTGGCAGAACCAAATATTCGATGTATAAAGTGCTTTGACCACAGTGGCCACAGTTCTTGTTTGTTTGTTTTCATTAAATTAAATGCAATTTTTCATTCTTTTTTTCAGAAGAAAATAATTTAATGCAAATTATCAAAATCACCTTTGAAGCTCAATGAGAATGACTGATGTAATGTGCATAAGCATTTAAAGATCTATTGTACATGCATTTTTAGTGTTATCTGTAATAATATGATCTGTGGAATCTAACAGTTATTTTAAAATATTTAACTATAAAGAATCTACTGTCATTTTAAAATGTATCTCTCAAATAAGCAAGCTGTAATATACATCTGAAAATATCTTCAAAATATATACAAGATGTGGTTTATAATTACATGCATTATCCAAACTTTAATTTATTTTAATTGTCCTAATGTCAGTGAAGAATATATTTCAATATTGCTAGGGTTTTTTTTTTCCTTTTAACTTGAATGAATTCATAAGACAACATATATAGCTCTGAATTAGGCACTGGAGTGGGCTGCTGGGGGATGTAGTTGAGTCACCACCCCTGGAGGTGTTCAAGAAACTTTTAAATATTCTACTAAAGGAAATACTTAAGTGGGAAGATATTGCTGGTGAGCAAATGGTTGAACTGTACAATCTTGGAGGTTTTTCCAACCTTGGTTATTCTATGATTCTATGAATTGGCATTATATGGCAGACATGACTATAATTTATTTGAATTCAGATATAACTGTGTACGGAAGTACAGCTGGAAAGCTTAAGGATAGGACAGAAACAACAGTTTAACCTTCCCAAACCAGAAATTAAGAATCATCTTAACATATGTATAGGAACTGTTGAATCACGGCCTGAACCTTTGATTGACCACCTGAGGCAAGCAATGAGTCAGCTGTGGGAACACAGATGAAGGCAGTTCACCTGTGTGACTGGAAGGGGTGGAACCTGGCTGCACCTCTCCTAGGCCCCATTTAAGGGCTGACTCCCTCCTAGGGAAGGATCTCTCTCTGGAGATTGCTCTCCTTGGAGTCTTTTTTGGTGAACCCAAACTATGTACAAGTTAAAATACAAATATATGGTGTTTATGTCAGATAACACACATTTATAACCTTTAGTCTTGTGCTTATGTTCATCATATTCATCACAATAGTATCTTTTAATGATAATAAATCTTTCTTTGTTTCTCCTTCCCCCTATGAATCTGTAGAGCTTTACAGTTTCTACACTCTTCAATTCTGGTTCCCCTCTGGCTCACAATCCTATCAACTGCAAAGTCCAGGTTTAGATTCCTGGAAGTGGTACCTGTAGTTTGATAGCTCATCAACTCAGTGACTGGAAGGTGATTTTTCTTGTCATTGTCTCTACATTTGCCTTGTCTGGTCTGTGTCTTGTTATATTTCGTTTTGTTACCCCCTTTTTTCTTAGTTTCTCAATCTCCTAAATATTTACACACTCTCATATACCTTCATCAGTTATTGAGACTGACCAGGTTTGGTTCACATAACTATCTCTGTTGTCATTTGTTGGTCAGATTTGTGTCCCTATACGTTCTTGTTAATAGCTTTGTTCCAATCCCTTGTTGTATTAATACAGGTCTTTGACCAGATACTTCTATAGCTAATTGGTAAAACGAGGACAATGTTTATGATGACTGTATCTTTTCTATCACAACTGTGCTAAGTGATCCCAGTCAGAGACTTGATTGAATTCGCTGTAAATACAGAGGAAAAAGATAATCCATGCAACTCACAAGCATAGTGTACAAAATCAGTACATAGCTATAAATAACAAATAAGCAGGCAAGGAAATAGGACTGTCTTAGCATGAAAAAGTGGTCACAGTTTACTGATGTATTAATCACTTTTGCAAGCATCCTAGTAAAGGAGAATTTTTAAGAGGATCACTCTAGCACTCAAGTTTTGTAAATGCATTCAGAGCTTCTCTAGTATAGAAACACATCTTGAAGAAGAGTACAAATGAAATGTAAAATTAAAAATGAACAAAAGTGAGAGTGGGTAGACCAGACATTTTGATCAACAGCGTAAAAGTGCCAGAAAAGCAAACAGATCATGAAAAATCCTAATATCAAAAACAAAGTATTGAGGTTTGATCCTTTAAAAAAGAATTTAGGAGTAAGGATGAATGGAGTACTAAGCAGATATTCTAGGAACACTGTTCTGATTTAATATTAGTAGGTAACACAAACAGTAAAAACAGAAGCTGCTGTAGTCAAGTTGCGAGACAATGAGACAACAAACAAAGTAGCTGAGTAGGTATGCAAAAAGACTGAATCTAATATGATGTGTTTGGCTGGCAAGACTCAATAGACTGTCTGGATGTGAAAATGTAGTTAAAGTGCCAAACTGAACATATAATTTAACCGAAGGTAAAATCAGAATGGCAGTTTGTTTTGTAGTAATAAGAGTAAATTGGATATTATACAAAACACAAATAGTTCTATCTTGGAAGTCAAGGCTTTCAACAAAATGTTTGATGTCAAAAGCTACTTAAAGATTGTGAATTTTCAGCTCTTTGCTGCAAGAGTGTGTTTTTTTGGCTAGCGCTAATTATAAGGAAACATTACTGCCATGCAGATCTTTTCTATTCCAGACCTCAGTGTGGCCTCTGAATTTTAGTGACTGATCCTGTTATTCACTGAAAAAGCTAGATCCATGTTTTAGATATGTTGAGGGTACTCCAGTATACTGTTAGTAGAAAAACACCAGGAGAGAAAATCCTAATTTTAGTGAGTGGCTTTAAAAATACTGTGTTCAGTTTTGGGCACCTCAGTATGAAAAGAACATGAAGGTAGTGGAGCAGGTCCAGAGAAGGGCAACAAGGCTTGTGAAGGGCTTGGAAAATCAGCCCTATGAGGAGAGGCTGAGGGAGCTGGGGCTGTTTAGTCTGGGGAAAAAAAAAAGGCTGAGGTAAGACCTTATTGCTCTCTTCCAGTATCTGAAGGGTGCTGACAGTGAGAGCAGGGCAAGTCTCTTCTCACTGGTGACAGGAATAGTGAGACGTCAGCTGCTTTTAAGATTGCAGAATAAAACAATTATTGATTTGAAAAAGAAGTCCTCTTGCTATTTTTCTGTTGTACTTTGGAGTAAAAACAGGCTAAGCGCAGAATTCTGGACATCTCTTTAAATTGGACTTGCACAATTAAAAGATGCATGTTAAAAATACATATACATGCAGTCCTGTAGCTTTTTTCAGGAAATATATATATATATATTTGGTTCTACTTTGACCAGTTTAATCCTATTGCTTGCTTTAGGGGACGTTAAAATAATTGACTGAGATATGCTAGGTACATGAAGGGAGATTTTTGTTTTTCATTGTTGGTTTTTCATTTTTTGTCATCTAGTTTAGTTCATTTGCCCAACAACAGTAGGTTGTCCAAGTAGGGTCACAGCTACAGTAAGTTGTCCAGAGCCATGTCACAGTAGCCTCTGAATATCTCCAAGGACAGAGAAGCTGTGTTTGACTGTCCTCACACCATCATAATGCACAGTAAAAGAAAAAAACTCTTGTGTTCCAGTTGAAACTTCAGATGTTAGTTTCAAAAAAATTGAATTAACTTGTATATAATTCATCCTCTTTCTTTTCCCTCAAAGACAAACAGAAGATTCCATATCAAAGCCTTTGTGAAACTTGAGAAGGTCTAAGAATACTTTAACCGCTTGTCTATACTACTGATACATACTGATGTAGTGAAAGGGAGTTGGTTTTCCTTTGCTGTTCTTCGCCCAGTTCTCGGACTATACATCTACATCACATTTCCACAGGCAATGAAATCAGAGCCTGTTGCTTCTACTAGATGTGCACTGTGTCTACAGGTGACACAAAAGAGATTTCTATACAGTCAATTGTAATTGATTTGCTGTCATATTTCTGCTTTTGTTCTAGCAGGATAGGAATGGATACACTTGAGAAGGGACCGAAAGACTCAAAACAGTGAAACAAGTCAAATTCACATTGAAAAAAAAAAAAAAAAAAAAAAAAAAAAAAGATACTCCAGTGCACTAAACTGATCATTTATATATACCCATACCTGTGGGCACCATACAACTGTTAAAAAGGATACAGAGGATCTCAGACACATCAAAATTTAAAACAAAAAATTTTATAATATTATTGAGATACCTGCCTGCCCAATTCTCTAGTCTGCCCAGGTCTTGTTGAATGAATAGTACAGCCCTCCAGTGTCTCAGCCACTTCTCCCAGATGTCATCAACATTTCAGGGCTGATATCAGTATTTCAGAGTAATTATTTCTGTTGGTACACAAATATAAATAATAGAATAAGTGACTGATAATAGAAACATAAAATTAACTGATATTGCTTAACCTTTATCTACAGAAGCTAAAGGACTTTGAACAGTACATAAGCAAGCCACAGATTCCTGACAGAAGAATCAGTTCATTTAGCACTGAAAGGCAGCTACTGCTCAGTTGGAAAGTAAAAGGCTTTTTAAATGCACCAGGACATTTGAGAGATAATAAAGGATAAACCCAGTTCAAATTATATCACCTCTGTGTGACACAATGTCATGGTTTTGTGCTGTCAATATTCTACATCATGACATCATGTGCGGTATGAACTGTTTTGGTGGTATAAGAAAGTGTAACAGAGGGTATGTGGAAGTGTAACAGAGGGTATGTGGAAGTGTAACAGAGGGTATGTGGAAGTGTAACAGAGGGTATGTGGAAGTGTAACAGAGGGTATGTGGAAGTGTAACAGAGGGTATGTGGAAGTGTAACAGAGGGTATGTGGAAGTGTAACAGAGGGTATGCGGAAGTGTGGAAGGTTCATGCTCCAGATCTGTGGAATGGCAGCATCCCGAGTACTCAGCCCTTGGAGGAAACTACATATCCCAGGGGACAACGCGGCCAGAGATGAATCACCAGAGGAGGAGGACACACATATAATCTCGCTCCCAGGCTGGAACGTCCCTCTCTTCGCCCTGTCTTTCGCTTTGGAGCGCTCCATCCCTGCCGTCTCGCTCTATCAGCAACGTTCCAGCCTGTCGCCTAGAGATTGCAGTAGGCCCCCGGTTCTCCGGGACTCTTTTTCTCTCTTTCTTTTTTCTCTGCCTTGTTTGATATAGTAGTTGTAGTTATATTGTATCATATTGTGTCTCGTATTTAGTAAAATAATTTCTTTCCTTAGATTGCTGCCGTTGTTTTTGTTCATTTCTCCCCTTCTAGGGGCAGCAGCCTCTATCACGGATAAATCTAGATAACCCGATTACACACAAACAACTGAGGACAGCCAATGAAAAATATTGTCTCCGTCTACTTAAATCTTATGGAATTACAATGAACTGCCAAGGAAAGTGCGAGACAATAGTAGCATTCTTTAAGGTTCCCAAGATGAAATAGCATTCATTTCTGCAAGATGAGATAACATTCTTTACGGTACAGATGATGGAACACAGGACAGCTGTCCAGACAGTTAGCGGAACCTTCTTTGTAGAATCATAAGATCACAGAATCCTAGGAGTTGGAAGGGAACTTTTAAGGCCATCTAGTCCAATTTGCCTGTGAGGAACAGGGACGTGCACAACTAGATCAGGTTGCCCAGGGCATGACCCAGCCTTGCCTTGAAATTCTCCAGGGATACGGCATCCACCGTGTCTCTAGGCAACCTGTTCCAGTGCCTCACCACCCTCACTGCAAGAGATTTTTTCCTTATATCTAACTTCTATCTACCTTCCCTGAGCTTGAAGACATTTCTTCTTGTTCTGCAACCACAGACCCTGCTAAAGAGTCAGTCCTCTTCTTTCCTGTAGTTGCCCTTTAGATACTGAAAGGCTGCTATCAGTCTACTTCACAGCCTTCTCTTCTCCACACTGGAGAGCCCCAGCTCAGTCAGTCTGTTCTCATAGAAGAAATGTTCCATTCCACAGATCATTTTTGTGGCCCTTCACCGGGCATAGACTCTGGCCTGTGTCTCTCCTGTTCTGAGGACTCCACATCAGAACACAGGACTCCAGGTGAAGCCTCACCGGGGCAGAGTAGAGAGGCAGGATCACCTCCTTCGACCTGCTGGGCAACACTTCTTTTGATGCAGCTCAGAATACAGTTGGCACCCTAGATTGCAAGGGCATATTGTTGGATCATATCCACCTTTCCATCTCCCATTCCCACACCCAAATCCTTTTCAGCAGGGCTGCTTGTCCCCCAGTTTATATTGTGAGCTGCCTTAACCCAGCTGCAAGATATTACACTTGATTTTGGTTTGTTGACTCTAAGCAAGGTTCACCTGGGCCCACTGCACAAGCCTGTCTCTGGATGGTATCCTGTATCTGATGTATTGATCATAGAATCATAGAATCACCAAGGCTGGAAAAGACCTAAAAGATCATCCAGTCCAACCGTTCACCTATTACTAATAGCTCCCACTAAATCATGTCCCTCAACACAACATCCAGTTGTGATCACAGCGCACAGCTTGGTGGGCTGAGGGTGCACTCAAGCAAGTTTGCTGAAGACAAGTTTATTCCATGGTAATCTTCAAAATCCACCTGGATATAGTCCTTGAAAACTTGCCCTAGGCACCTCTGTTTGAGCAGAGGGGTTTGGCCAGATGACCTCCAGTCCTTCCAACTCTAATCGTTTTGTCATTCCAAAAAGTCAGAGAGATACTGTTACTGGTTCAGACTAGATCATCCCCAAGACACATAAAGTAGTCCATGTAAAAATTTGCAAGACATAATTTTGATAGAATTTATTTAAAAATCAGAGGAAAGTGACTTTTGAAAATCTGAAAAAGTAGAAATGATAGAAAACAATTTGTGCATGGCTGTTGTAATTTAAGTACAAAAGTACTTATGTAATTATTACAAAAGTAATTATGTAATTCTGCTTGCTAAGTCTTGAGTTAATCTTCAAAACTAGTTTTTCCATTATTATCCATTTCACATGTTCATTTTCTCTGTTGTCTATAGAATTGGAAAGTTGACAGTGTTTCTATTTAATTAGCTTGTAGAATCCTATCTGCAGAGCTGCTTGGTGTCACTGGGACTTAGGCCTTCCTGATGAAGAAATGACATAATTTCATTTCCCTTAAGATTTCTGAACTATAAATTGCCTAGGACTTTTAAAGCTCTTTAAAGCATTTCTTTTTCATAATAGGACTATGAAGTGATCTACATGCTTGTACAAGACATCACATGGGAATGTAGATAAAATGTATTTTGCAATGTAGAGCAATTTCTGACAAACCACATGGAATTTGAAACTGGTGCCATACACCTTTCACAGCAGTCTACATAATGTTCATATGGATCATAAATAGAATTAAAATCACATTATTTTCTTGATTATTAGATTTAAATGAGATATAGACTGATAGAATTGTCTAATAAACATCTGTTGTGACTTGACTCTGAGCTACACTGGATAATGTAGAGGCTGCAAAGTTCAATATCTCCTTGGGGTAAATCTATAGAATACTCTGGATATGAGTTAGTAAATCAGAGGATCTTCAGGAGGTCTTATTCTTTGCCTGCTGAAATTCAGGCTCAGTTTGTGAGATCTCTCCCGTCCCCACTAAATTTTCCTGTTAGAATTAAACAGTCTTCACAAGATAAGAAAATCATTTGTGTGGAATACCTTGCCTTTTTGAAGCATCTTCCTCCAGCTCCTCCTTATTTTGTTATTGTGGTCTCTTCTTACACTTCTGCTAAGTGTTTGCTTCTTAGTTAGAAACTTCACATTTGAACGTATAGTGGACAAACACTTAAAATAAGTCCACTGCTCACAGTAAAAATCTCTAAAATGTTCATGTAAGTTTAAACGTGATAAAATATACTAAAAATAAATTTCACTGTTAATTGTGGAGAAATTGGACTAGATGACTTTTAAGGGTCCCTTCCAAGTCAAGTAATCCTATGACTCTAAATATTTCTTTTTCATGGGAATCATGAGAAAAATAGCCTTCTAATTAGGTGGAATTAAAAAAAGTCCTGCAAGTGATTGTACACAATAGAACTATAAACACAATAGGAAGCAAGATGCATCTGGCACTTTAAGTTCTGTATGTCATATGTATTTGTTTTAAGTCTCTGCATCTAGCCTTGGGCATTAACCATCATCCATCTTCTGTTTCACGAATACATCATTTTTAAAAAATCTAGAGTGCAAAATATTGGATGGGATAATCAAAGTTATTTAATACTGTTAAAAAGCTTCAAAAGCAGTCTGAAAAGAGACCTATGTAAAATCATGTGTGTTATCTGGAGATAACGACAAAATTACTTTAACAACAACAAGAAGGAGTTAAGTTTCATCTTGAAGAACATTTGTATATTTGACTTTTTCATGTACTTGTGAAATGGAATATCTAAGCAAGGTTCTAACAGACTAGAGGCATAACTATTGCCATACCAACATTACATTAGCAAGGGGTATATATAAGAATGGGCAAGCTTTTTCTTTTTAACTTCTTTTTCATTAAAAGAAGTTAAAACCAAAAAAGTACTGCTCGTATAATCAGCTCAGATCTTCTTGGCTAAAAATATCATCTAAAATTTTACCCAAGTTCATGGAATCACAGTATAAAATCATAGAATGGGTTAGATCAGAAGGGACCATAAAGATCACACAGTTTCAACCTCTGCTGCCATTGGCAGGAACACCTCTAATGAGACTTGAGTTCCCCAGTGTAATTTTGAAAACAAAACTATTCTTTTTCTTTGAAGCTATTGTCTTTTGTCCTATTGCTACACTTCGTGACAAGGAGTCCTTTCCCATCTTTACTATAGTCTGTTTTTGGAGGTCTCTAAATCCCTCTGATCATCTTTATAGCCCTTCTGCTGACAGGTCCATGTCATTTTTATGTTGGAGGCCACAGAGCTGAAGGCAGTGCTCCAGGTGGGTCTCACAAGAGAGTGACAGAATCACTTCCTTGATAATTCTTTTAATGCAGTCCAGGATATGTCTGGCTTTCTGGGCTGCAAGAACACATTTCTGGATTATACACAATTTACTATATCAACTAATTGTTTTGGGGGTGCAAGAGAAATTGTGAGAAAAAGAATTTAAGGAGGAAAGGAAAAGAAAAAGAAATTAGCTGTCTAAAGCTGTGCTAAGAGTTCTTTTTCTCTGTCTTTCCTCAAATATGTTTCCCAGGAAAAGGAAGTCAGTTTGAGTATACATAGAGGCAACTAAGAAAAAAAGGGAATCCCAACAAAGAGTATGGTCCTAAAAGTTTAGCCTCTTACCCTGTTCTAATATGGAAAAATCCATATAATGAGCTATTTAATTGAGTTTAACTGGATGCTTTATAGTTAATCCTAAATGCACTAATAGGAAACTTAAGGCCTATATTTTCAGTGTTAGTTTTACTCCCTTTGGATGTTGTTCATAATTACATTTTGATCTTTAATTATTCTTCCTTGTGTATTCAGTTTATGATTAAGACTGACAGCTTGCCCTGGAGGCTGAAAGTGCTGAGGTGGACACTGGTGAATCAGCAGAGAGCAGCTTCTTTGGCAGTGTGCATCTACTAAGAAACAGCCAAAAAGCAGCTTTTCAATCTAGTCATGTATTGTGGTTTTGTAATTTTGGGAACCATGACATCATGAAATTCAGAACTCAAGATTAGGGAATACTACTCCAGCAAGGGAACAAGCTCAGGTAACTGTCTAGAAAGAAAGAATAAGGAAAATAATAATAATAATAATAAATCTATAGCTCTCTAACAAAAACAAATGTGCTTTTGTTGAAGAAAATTGTGCTGATAAATAGAAGAGCAGTTTCATCTACATACTGTGTCGTGCCATCACATGCTACTCCCCTTTTGCTTCTTCCATTTCTTGTTTTATTTTCCTTAATCAAGTATGTCAACTATTATGACATATATGAATACCTTTCTTTGTAGCTTCTATGAAAAGTAATTTAAAAATGAAATTTTGTTGAAAATCTGCTAGGGAAAAAAAAAATAATTAGTTCTTAATTAACCTTTACTGTCATTTGTAATGCAGAATATGTAGGAATTGCATATGGAAGTTTCAATAATACAAAATAGTAAGTTTCTATACCAGAAATATGGTGTTCCTGGCTTTGATTTTAAAACTACAAGACTGATTACAGTAGCTTTCTAATTTATGTTTCAATAATGTCAATAATCTTTTGGGGAGGAAATAATGAATAACTGTCCTAGTAGTAACAGAGATAGAAAGGAGTTTGTAAACAAAGAACAGGACATACAGTTGTGCAGCACAAAATTGGACAGGTCTTGAAAACAGTCTTGTCTCAAGAAAACTGCATATTCTTGTTCATCCAAAAATTAGAAAATTTTTAATTTCTGTGGACATGTATGAAATTTAGTTTTGAATAAAATATTCTGAAGACCTCAAGGTTTCACTCCTCGTGTTATGCTCTCTCACCTCTAATTAATTAATTAATTAATTAATTAATTAATTAATTTATATATCTTTATTCTAATGCAGCTCAAACAGATTTCAATATTAAGAATATAAAATCATCTCTCAAAAGGGGAGAACAAAATCCTTGGTAGTATCTAGTATGTGAAACCTGATGATTAATTATGAGATTGAGGACAAAAAAATAAAATAAAATAAAATAAAAATTTATAAGTAATTAATTTTATTTTTTTCATATAATGTTTGTTTGTTTTATTTTTTGTGTTGACAGTGTCACTAAAGAGTTTTCCATTAATGTGTTTGCTGTGGTATAACATAAACAAGAAGTAAGAACCATTCAGCTGCTCACTCACTCTATTCAAATGGGAGCGCAAGAAAATCGGAAAGGAAAAAATGCAATAACAGCTTACTGGGTAGAGCAAAATTGTATGCCCAAGTTACACAAAACAAGAAATTCATTTGCTATTTCTCATTGTCAAGCAGATTGTTCATTTACTTTGAAGAAAGCTGGGAATATTCTTGGGAAGGCCATAATTTGGAATATCACTACACTCCTCTTTCTTTACCCCAGTTCTTCTTGCTGAACATGAGGGAAATAGTCTGCTGGTCATTTTGCATCAGCTGTCCTGGCTGTGTGCCCTCTCAGCTTACTGTGCACCCCCAGCCTCACCACTGATAAGTCATGAAAAGCAGAAAAGTCCTTGACTCTGTGTAACAACTACTCTCCAACAACTAAAAATAGTATGTTATCATTGCTATTTTAATAAAAATTCAAAACATAGTATGATATCAACCACTTTGAAGGAAGTCAACCATATGCCAACCAAACCCATGAGAATTTGTGAGCTATTTCATAGTCAGAAAATAAGTAAATAAATAAATAAATCCCCCAAATTTGGTGAAAGTTGAAGTTAAAAAAAATTTTGAAATGACAGTCCCTATTGCTTAGAATATTTGATCTTATCCAGGGAATAAAAACTACTTGTTTAAGTCACTTGTTCAGTGATTGAATTATATTTAGATGAGCGTTTCACATTTTCAGTACAGAATAAAGCATTCAGACATTTGAAGAAGAAAGAAGTATTACTTTTCCTGAAGGACATATGGAAATTTATAATTTCAGCCTGAATAAAACTATTGTACATGGTCATATTTGTTCTGAAATGCAATTGGGTAAAACAAAAAACAAAACAAACAAACAAAAAAATGACAACAACAACAAAACAAACAAACAACAACAACAAAAAACACCTGAAAAGACTATTTTATTTTATTTTATATATTATTTCAACCTGACAAAAATTTATGTATTTATTTATGTATTTTCTCTTTTCTTTAACTTTGAAAGGTTTGGGTATATTTTCAAGACTTACATATGTTGAAGGCCAAATCTATCATAGCTTTTTCATTAATAACTCAGCTTTTCCTTAGTCTCCTCTGTCTATTAAAAAAGAAGAAAAAAACAAACAGGCATGATAATAGGATATGGTAAGTTATCGAGAAAAATATATGTATTGCAAACTGATTTTGCAATGCAATTATTGAGTTAATATATAAATCTCCATAATTAATAGGAGTTAATTTGAATTTGAAAAGCAGGTGACTGAATATATGCCATTTTATATTTTAATAAACCTGAAAGTATTTGAATGAAAGCAACAGAAAATAAAAATAGAAAATGAGAAGGTATGGTTCATACATCAGAAATGTATGTCTAATAAAATAATACAGATTTATAAAATATATGTATCATGTAATCACAGACTGTCTTGAGCTGGAAGGGAATTCAAGGATCATCAGTTTCCACACCCCTGACACAGGCAGAGCTGCCAGATCAATGTGGATCTTCAATCCAGATCCCTATGTCCTTCTCAGCAGGGCTACTCTTAAGGGGTTCTCCTTGAGAAGAATTTCAAAAATTCCTTGCTTTCTGTAAATACTTATCATACAGGCATGATATGAACATTAGAAATACTTCCTAATCATACACTAGTAAAAAAAAAATAAAAAAAAATTAAGAACTTGATTTCTAAATTTCTTGTATACTGCAGATTATTTGGGAAGTGGTAAAATATTTCTTAACTGCGGAGAAACAGTTAATTGGTTTCTGTAACACGGCTCTTTCCAAGCAGAGTATGAGGTATTTATGGCTCATAAAGGTCATATTAGAATTTCTCATTCAAACACTGTATGGTAAATTAGGAACCAGAAGTACATATCTGGGGAAAGAAAAGTGATTTTATACAAAAATGAGAATAATCATTATCTGTCCTGTTTGGAAATTGAATGGACAATATAAGGCAGATTAATAGCTTTTTTCTTATTAAGACTTTTGTTATCTTCATTTTTCTTATTTTTAAATGAAACTGTTCCATGACGCTTTAAGCACTTTACTGTTCTAGTGACTGAGTGCTGGAACAGGTTTCCTTGAGGCACTATGGATTAACCTTGGAAAAAGTCCTAACCTGTAAGGACTAAGGACAGTGTAAGGGCTAGGATCATTTTTAATCTCTGCAACACAAATAAAAGAAAGCAATCATATTAAGGTTTTCTTCTAGAGGTATATTATCATGAAATCATAGAATGGCTGAAGTTGGAAGGGACTGTAAAGATCAGCTAGATCCAACCCCCTCACCATGATCATGTTTGCCAACCATTAATTAGGCTGCCCAGGGACCTATTCAATCTGGCTTTGAGTGCTTCCAAAATGGAATGGAAATCCAAAGGTTCTCCTATGAGGAGCAGCTGAGATTCCTTGGTTTGTTCACCCTAGGGAAGAGGAGATTGCAGGGAGGCCTCATGGCAGTTTATTGGTTCCTCATGAAAAGAGTAGAAGGGCGGCATTGACCTCTTCTCTCTGGTGACCAGAAAATCCTGTGCTGACTCAGGTTGGACCCTGATCCCTGTGGGTCCCTTGCAGCTAAGGGTATTCGATGATTCTATGCTTCTCTAAACACAAGGTGAGTTTTCAGTACCATCCTGTTTTCAGATGAGACTGTACTATATCAAAGTGATGTTTTGATTGCTGCTGAATGACAACCCAGGCCAGTCAATGAGGGAGAGCCACCATTATGGTGCAGTGGCAATGCAAGAGACCCAACAGCTGTGCTGGATTGGCCAAGAGTTTATTTCATACTATGTGACATCATGCAGAAGGCTATAAACCTGCAGGGAGCTGGCCAAAAGCAGGGATTGGCCACTGCACGTAGGTAGGCTGGGAGTCAGTTCGCTGGTGGTAAGCCGTTGAATTGCTAATTGGGTGTCAGTTAATGGGTGGTGAGCAGTAGCGCTGTGGATATATATAGAGAAGGTTATCATTATTTATTTTCTTTTCTTTTCTCTGTTCCTTTTCTGTCTTAGTAAATAATTTCTCTCTCAATTCACAAGCTCAGTTTTGTTTCCAGTTCTCTCCCCTATCCATCAGATATGGCCAGAGTGTGTTCTAGGAAATAAGTCAGCATGATTTATACTGTTTAATTAGTTATCTGTTTATACCAGTAAGCTCCAGTAGAGTTCTGTTCTTTAAGAAAAGTTTTTATGAATGTGGATTTTTAAGATAGTTGTACATAAACCAAACTGGGAAATTGCAGATAAACCTTGGTCTAGATCATGAGTGCTTATATTCATTGCTTTTAGTGATGTTTGCTTCAACTGAATGCAAACTTTATTCCAGAGCAACAGATGGATTGTTTAGTATTTTGTGTAGGGAATAAAGGTAAAACTCAAAACATTCCAAGGTTAGTGTAGAATAGATAAAAGAGAGAAACTATTGCACACATGGTCACAAAAAATTAAGATAAGAATATGGTTAAATGACCTCTAGAATCATGAAATAATTCTACGTCTGGCAAAGAAAGCAGGTGGTAGACTAGGAAGTCATCATCTGCAGGAATCTTCTGTTCTTCAGCAAAGGGTGCATAGGGTGAAGCATAGTTGTTTTTTTTTATAGGTTCAGAAATCTCAGGAGTTGAAGGGCCTGATCAGTAATGTGGACTATGATGAGACGATAGGTCAAATGAAATTCATGTCATTATTTTACAGAATCAAAGAGGACCTAAGATGAAAGAAAAAAACATTCCACTTTTCTTTTTTTCTTTTTTTTTTTTTTTTGTACGTTACAACAGAAGATCATAAAATAAGAAAGATGAATTATGAAGTTTCAATTAATATTAAATTTTCTTAGTATTTCAAATCACACTACAATTCTTTTCAGATTCTTGCATTAGTGCCTTGACTCTTCTCAGGAACTCAAAAGACAAAACAATTTTTATTTATATCTTAATATAGGTTTTTTGATAACCAATACCTCTTTAATAACTCCCTGAGTTATTATCTTGAGTGAAAAAAAATGTAATCAAAGTTGGCTTTTATTTCCTTTATAACTTATTTTTGTAAATGCAGTGTACTGTGGTCTCTGATTATCAAGCTGGCTAAACTACTATCAGTTTAACAAGTGGTGTTATATAAGCCATCATATTTATATTTAAATGAAAAACTATAAGAGCTAGTGAATTGCATGAAAAATTCTCATTAAGAATCATTTTGGTAGAATATGAAATGCAAGGAGTATCTGTCCTCCTTTTCTCTCATTTTCTTTTTAGTTTGTATATTAGTCACTTCAATAACAGGATTTGTTTAATCATGCTTTAATTTTAATCAATTATTTTTTTTAAAATGTTGTATTTTTCCTAGGTTTGCTAACTACTTGAGGGTTTTCGAATTTTACCATTCTGCAGACAGGGAACCAAACCATTACAAGATCTTTTAGTAAATGTTTTAAGAATCAATGTCTTGATGATGTGGTAATACGCTGAAAATATCTAGTTACATTTCTTTTTTCTGATTAGGTAGCATTTTTTATTAAAGTAAGAAATTCCCTTCAGAGTTCATACATGTCATTCATATATTTTACAGGAAAGTATCCTGAGGGTTCAGGCCATCTTTGCCTTTAAAATCTCTGTAACTTAAACTAGGTACAAATGTTGTTTAAATAATACGGAGGAAATGAGGAATCTGATGATGGGTAGCATTAAAAGACTCACTGAAGTCAACTGGAGGGAATCAGAATTCTAAAAATAAATTTGTTTCATTCTTTTGGGAATATTCTTTTAAAACTCATTTCATGGAATACTTAAATTCTCACAGGATCGTGATTCAAAGACTGATGATATACTGGACATATAAAAAATGTCAAAAGTATTCCCAAAAGAAAATGGAAGCTTCAGGATACAGACATATGTACATAAGAGAAATGGAATAACTCTATTTTTGTTAAGCTACAGTTATGTTTTTCTTGTAAAAAATCACACAAATATATTGTTTAACTATATTTCATTTCTCATTTCTCTTGTGAACCAGAACTTATTTCAAAAGAACTGTTCCCGAGGACAAAATACTGAATGTAGTCCTAATTGTATTACCAGTTTTTTTTTTTTTTTTTTTAATTCTTATTATTTTTGTTTGCAAAATAAACTCTGATCTGAAAGTCTGAAGATTTCCTACATGCTGTCAGGCCTACAACTACTAATGACTGCTATTGGTAATTAGAAGGAGTTGTTCACTACTATTTTCTTTCCCATTTTTTTCTTTCTTTATTTATTTATTTAACATTTAAAACCTTTTTTGAGATCTTGAGAAACTTGATACTGCTGATGTTTTAAAATGGATTAGCTGATTAAAACACATATATTGCCCTCCAAATGGTATGAAAAGAAAATGGAGGTGGAAAAATCTAAACTGCCAAAATGAGATGATGAAGGATTCCGTCCTAAAATATGGATCATACCAATAAACTCATATTAAATATCTGTCTTTAGTAATGTAAATAATAAGTACAGGAGAATGTTGAATAAAATTTGTTACGAATTATTATAGGCTTACTTGCTCCTCAGGCAAATTCCTTAAGATTGTTTTATACATCAGGTATGTGAGATACAGAACTACTGTAACAGAATTATTTATTGCATATAAAATTCAGTCCATGGTCTTTTTTGTTTGTTTGTTTGTTTATGTTTTGTTTTGTTTTACTTAAATACTGAAAAGCTCTTAAATTTGCAATCATAAGGGAAAAGGTATCCAACAGGATTTATTCAAAGCCATCTTTGAATAAATATTTTAAACATTATTATTTACTTATTTATTTATTTAAAATATTGATAATATTTTAAAAATCTATAGTTCAATTGCTATTAGGTCATTTAAATGCCAAAGAAGTCCCAAATCTGAATGCCATTGTGTCTCACTCCAATTTTTAGGAGGGAGGGGAGGCACTTTGATATATCTATATCCAGTGTGAGATTAAGAAGTAATGGTTCAAATGTTGGTCCAACCAGTTTATTACAAGTCCTAGCCATTTAGGGAGATGGGGATGGGAAGATGGGCAATAAGAAAGATACGAAATATAAGCAAGGAGCATCTGTAGAGAGCAAAAGAGATAGTCACCACCATGGATTCAGTGAGGTACACAGTAGGTCTGTTGATCTCAGGAACTTGTCTGATCACTGCAGGGGATGGGAGAAAGCCAGGAAGCTCCACAGCAAGCACACACCAGGGGGTTCTTCTGAAGAAATTTTCCCCTCAGGGAATCTCCATCAAATGCGTCTTTGGAAGTTTGTCTCCAAAGGCCCTAGTTTAGTGAGGGCCTTTTATCCCCCAGTTCTGTGGGTTTTTTTCTTCTTCTTTTCTCTCAGTTTAGTGTGAGATTCCTGGCCAACAGATAAACAAGCAGAAAGTGATACCTTCGTTGCCATGCACAAGTGCTATCTCCTTTTGCAGTGGTCAGCTCCTTCAAGCAGTACCCCTGAAAAAGACTGCTTGTCCTGCTTCTGCTTATCTTTGCAATCATAAGCAGAGGTACTGTGGCATGGTGACACCCACCATCCACCCCCCTGGATAATTAGCAGTTGTCAGTCAGAGTGTTATCACCAGAAATGTCTCACAAAGAAAGCTTTGAGACAAAAAAGAAAAACATTTTTAGT
Organism: Excalfactoria chinensis; assembly: GCF_039878825.1. Taxonomy (NCBI): domain Eukaryota; kingdom Metazoa; phylum Chordata; class Aves; order Galliformes; family Phasianidae; genus Excalfactoria; species Excalfactoria chinensis. The sequence continues at coordinate 19,137,248 of NC_092828.1, read as the reverse complement.
ATTTTTAGTTCTGTCTTCAGTAGATGAAAATTAAATCACAATTGTGCTGTAGATGTAACAAACATATCTAGCATAAGCACAGTGAGCAATGAAAATTTACACACACATTTAATAATATTAATGAATTCCTAACGTCTGAAGATTTGCCTAAGCAACTCCATTTCACAGTAGATGTCTAACCTTATAGATATTTAGAAATAGAGTCTGAATTATGAAGGTAATTTTAAAGAAACCATTTCTTCAACTTCAGACTGCCTCAGAATTGATGCCACCAAAATTCTGAAAGGTTGGCTAGGACTACCCTGGTAGCTAAGGCCTCCAGAAGTGTCATTTAATGGCATAAGAAGTTTATAAGAGCTGGAACTGCTTGGAAACCTTCTGTAACTGCTAAAGAAAGAGTATGCATATGATTTAGAAAGTTCATGGACAATTTATTTTTCAGTTCATCTGAAAGCCAAGATTTTTTAGTTCAGCTGAAATCAAAATTAGAAATTAAAATAACTTAATGACCTTTGTTTTTCTTTTACCTTCTCCAGCTGAGGTAATATAAAAAAGAAACCCATTTTATTCAGAAAAATGGGGAAATAGGAAGCAAAAAGATAACCACAAAATTAGAGAGTTGTCAGAACCAAAACTGAATGCTGGTAAGAACGAGTGTGGTACGTATAAGGTGGAAACAAGAGAGAGCAAATAATAAGCCCTTGATAAGGAATAAGTAGTCAAGCTAGTGCACAAAATGGTGTGTTTATTAGCTTCTATATCCCCGAATACAACAAAAGATTCCTGTAACCCATCATTTCTCTTTCTACAGCCAGTATCACTAAAAATCCTCAGAGAAGTGTCCATCTTTTTCTATATTTTAAAGCTAAAATAGTAGCAGATTTATTTAATATATTACATACGCAGAAGCAGACATACTTTCAGACCTTAAAAAGGCAGTTAAATTTGCCAACCCAACTTCTAATTTATTAGTAAATACTTCAATACGTTTTAAGATATATTACTATGGAAGATAAAAATATATAATTTGGATATTTATTTGTCTATGATTCAGATATCCTCTGCAAAGCATGTAATCTTACCTCTTTCATGCTATGGCTATGAAATTTCCTCAGTGTTTCAAAACAATCAGAAACTACAATTATGTTAAATACTATAGAACATTTATCTAAAATTTCATCTTTAAAGAAAAAGTAGGTAAGATCCAGGGCTACACACTGAATAACATATTTGAATTATTATTCGAGTACTGGTTATTAGGTGATCATCATCCACTCTATGCATCAACAAGGAGAAGATAGATATACATTAAAAAAAAGATATTGTAATACAATATACATGTAAGTGAGGTAATGTATTCCACCTGACAACTCAGTCTTTTTTCACATTTATTTCAGTTGTACACTACTGAACACAAATTTTGGTGGCCATAAACACTGGCAACAGGAACTAGACCTCAAAGACAAATGCATTATTGTTATTAGAAATACTTTAGGCTTATATTTGACATGTGACATTCCTGATAAACTCTGGATTCCACATTAAACACAATATTGGGCCTGTGCTGAAAACAACTGAAATTTAAAAAAAAAAAAAAAAAAAAAAAAAAAAAAAAGGGTGTGTTTCATTATATCATTATATGACTTAACTAGCAGGGAAAATTACTGAGTTAGGGCTGACTAGTATTACAAGATCAAAATGCGGTACAGCACAACCAGTTGCCGTATTAATAAAATTTGTTGCAAGAAGAACTGGGAAGCAGTGTATAAATCACAAAAAATTGTTTTGAAGTCATCACTTAAAATAGTTTTTTTTTTCTTTATATACTTTGTATATATTTTTATCTCTTTATATACTATAATATATACTATATTATCAAAATGAGGAAGATAAAGTAAATCAAACTCCTTCTTAAACAGAGAAATTGCACCTGTCAGTAGATCATGACAGTGGAAAATTACCTAGTTGAACATTATAAAAATACATGGTAGCAGCTACTGCTAAGAGTGCTACCTATGCCACTCCATATGTACTTTTTAATGCAGGAGTTCAGCCTTAATAATGCTAAAGTCTATGTTAAGTAAAAAAAAAAAAAAAAAAAAAAAAAACCATTAACAAAAATAAATAAATCTGTCACTTTCTGTGCTTATCATTCCACATTAATATGCAGATATAATATGATTATGATTATTACATAGCTGCCTGGGTTGCTTTCTTTGTTTTGTGTCTGTGTGTGTCTGTGTGTGTCTTTTAGATTCTTAGGATACTTCTACACTATAGGTCACCATGACAAGCACTGTTACTTGCAGATGACAGAGCTGGTGCCATTTCATTATTTAGAAAAAACATAATCCTAACTTACACAGAATTTGTAATGATGATGGTAATAAAGAAATAACGTGCTTTTGACGGTATATGGCAAGATAGCTTTATTATCTTCAAGTTCCCTAATTCCCCAGTAGAATGTTATCATTTAATTAATTACGGAACAGGAAGCAATATGGTCATATCAACAAAAAGAGATTGGGTTTATTACCTCAGGCATGACATCACTGTGCTATTTGGTCTGTCTCTGTCATTAACATTTTATTTCAGAGTATCTGAAACATTTCTCTGAAAAGTAGATGTAAAGTTCAAATCTGCAGTCTATGAAGTGAAAATCTATAACTTGCAATAAGAAGAAGTTCAAGTAAAAAACATGACAATTTAGGATCCTTTACATCTGGTTAGCAGCAAAGACAATTAGATTGTTAGATAGATGAGAACTCTCATAATAACTGATACTTTATCTCTAGTCCCCTAAAAATGTATTTATCTGAAACTACTAAAAACAGGACAGAAGTAATCCCCAACAGCACCTTACTTAAAACAAACAAACAAACAAACAAACAAAAACAAACCTAACTCTGCTTGCCTTTTCATCAATAGGAAAGAATTTAATAGTAAAACTGGTGATAGGAAAAAATATTTTATTCAGTTTGCTGATTCTACACTGATCTGTGAAGAGCCATATTCCCAGGATACTAGAACTGGCTAAGCCTATCTATCTCTACATAGCAAAAAAGCATAGTTTTCATAAAGTGAAATAGCTCGTACTGAGAACGAAATTTTTTTTTACTTTGGACTAATTCTACTTTGGTCCATTGAACGCAATACCCAACAGCAGTCAGAGCACATTCATTGTGCTCCTAGAGACCATCTTCATGTTTAGTTTCATTCAAAAGAAACCCAGTAAGAGAACTGAAACTACCCCATGATGGAATCAAAGTTTTATAAGTAGAAATGATCAGAAAAGTCACTTCAAAAGCATACTTCTCAACAAAACTAAGACACTAATACAGAGGCACCCTTCTTTTCCCCAGGAGACACAGCATCTCTTCAAAGAGGCAAACCTTTAAAGAGTCCTCAGTGCTCCCTGTGTAACATCACAGACTCCTTCATAAGTTCACAGCTGTGTCAGAGATGTTCCACAAGTTTGACTGTGAGCAGACACAAACCTACTGTGCTCTGAGTTAAAGAAACATAGACTGTCTTTGAACAGAAGCCATACATATATATTACAGTTCTCTTGTCTCTTGTCCAAGCAGGAGGACCAGTAACAGATGCTGTAATCAGGCCAGAACTATATGCATAGTTTTGTTTTAGTGATAAAACATAATCTTTTTACCACTTTCTAATGCTGTTTTTTTGTTTAGGACTATGATAATGATGCAAGGCTATGTTCATACATTCATATATTATTTTTTTTAATGTATAAATAATATACGTATATATATATATTTATCATATTATTATATTATCCGTTTTTCATGCATCCATAAGTCACACAGAAAATGTTTTTTATCTATCTATTTATTTATTTATCTATTTACTTTTGCTATATACCATTAGGAACACCAGCTACTGGAGTGTTTAGGAAAAAAGGAATTATCTAACCCAGTCAATTTCTTCCACAGAAAATGTTTCTATTGATTTCATTTCATAATTTGGACTAGACTTTGCAAATTCTGTGATTATGAACATCATTTTTCAATGCAAAATTTTGCTGAATGTCTGAAAGAAAATATCCCTGTTGTCACAGGAAACAACAAATATATTTCATTCAGTTATGTTATGTGGCAAATTAAGATTTATTGATAGAATGAGGTAGATCAAAAGATTCAATTCTAACAGCTCTTAATCATCCACCAATTTGGAGATTATTATGGTGATTTAGTAAAATATGTGATAATTAAACAACAAGTTCATTACAGATTTACAGATGACAAGATTCACACTAACTTACTAACAGGATGTACAGATGCAAAATATGTTCTTAAATACACACATGTACTGCACAGATTAACAGAAACACGTGGATCCAGTAAAATATCTCGCAATTAAAAGTAACACATATATAATATCTCTTAAATGCTTCTTATATGTTTTTAAAATGCATTGAAGCAATATTATAATTATAGGAAATGTTCTTCTTGAAAACTGCATTTCAGGCCATGAATGAATCTGCCCTTCACCCTGGGGGTTTAGTGGCCTGAACTCATAGCCAGGGTACGGCTGATGCCTGCAGGGAAAGGCTACCAGAAAGCTATATTGGAAGGCCTCAGGGAGTGTTGACCCTTCATTCTCTTGGGACGTGATATTAGGCTGTGGCTCTCATCCTGAGACACTGTTTGATCTGTAATCAACAATACCACAAATGTGTTTGCACTTGGCCCATTTATCCAAGTCCAGGCACACCTTGCACACTGATGTCCTAACCTAACCTCATTCACTTCTGTCCCCATGGCCCCATCCAGCCATAGTGAGCTGTATCTGGCCTTGGTACCAGGTCTCATCCTGACCTCCACCCCTGGGTTGATGGTCCAGCACAGCTCTGTTCCCTGAGAGGTGCATGATGCCCAGAGATGTCCCTGCTGCTCCTTATCCTACCCCACTTTGCATTCAGGGCAGTGGGACAGACCTAGTTCCTAGTTCCTAGTTCCTTCCTTGGTAGTCTGGGGGTGGGCTTTGCTGTTCCCAGTGTTCCAGCTCCAGGGAGCTTCCAGCCCAACTACACCCTGACACTGAGAGTGAGAGTGATTTTCCATTGCTCTTTGAAGACTTCTGCACCTAAGACTTTTTTTTTAGGTTTTTTTTGTTGTTGTTGTTGTGGTGGTTTTTTTTTGTTTGTTTGTTTGTTTGTTTGTTTTTCACTTGTGCTAATAGAGTAAGTGCCTGTTCTGTAATTTTTGGTTAAATGTGAAGCCAACTTCTCAACTATTAAAACAGGGGATTTGGGAATCCTAAAAGAAAAACTCAATCATAATCTTCCCCACTCATAAAGTCACTTTAATCTTTTTGTAGCTATTGCTACTTGTATTACCTCTCACGAAGATTACCACAAAGTCTACTGCAGAAATTGATGGAACAGAGGAATTTTCTTTTAATCAGCATCTCCATGAAGACATTAACAAGCAGCGGATGAATTATGTATATGTCTAGCTTTTAGCAAAGAAAAGAAGTTCGTATTAAAGTATATCTTTAAATCTCCTTACATCTTGTAGATTTTTTTTTTTCTTTCTGAATCTGACTGCTGTTCTAACCCACTTACATGCTAATAGTTTATCTCTCTCTTGAAGATCCACAAATTTTCACTGGACTGGAAACAATATCAGCAATCCCTATTGGCTGCCTGCCTAACCACTTCAGTTTCAGTGACTCTTCATTTTTGACACAGCACTTTGAGGTCTGTCTATCAGGGATACTATGGAACAACACTACTGTCAGAACTAATACATGCTCTGACAATAGAATGAAAGATCTTAACAGGCTTAACACCTTTTATACAAAAAAACCCACAAAAGTAAGATTGTCTTCCACTAGTTATTGTATGGATCCAGGGATTAAGGAAAGATAGGCCTTCTCCCCTATATATATGCCTGCACAAATCCAGAAAACATAACTGAAGACATTTAGTTTAAAAATAATTTAAAGATAAGTTATTCATTAAATATTCATTCAAGAAAAAACTCACTGAAAATTATTAACTTGTACCACAGTAGGAATTAGCATACATTTTGTAATTTCATTTCTTTACTAATAAGCATCAAATATCTAAAATCTTACTTCTTTAATTCTGCATAATCCGAATGTAACTCTTTCTTTATGCAGCATTACACCAAAGTCCAGCACAATGGCTAAAGAAAAGTAACTGTTGAGCGTTCATAGGATCTTTGTGGAAAGAGCCTTTAAACTTAAGCAAATTAACTTACCTAAAAATTGCTTTCTTTGTTTGCTCTCTTTTGGAAGTTGCTTTAGCTCATTTTCATGCTTGAGGCAAAATATTGTCTCAATGTGATGAGAAGAGGAAATAACTTTTAACATTTAAGGAGCATTTTTTTAAAATGCTAACAAACCTGCTTTAGAGGATAATTCCCCTCTCTTTGCTTCATTGGATCCACTTTGAAAGCAAGATGATGATCCCAGGAAAAGACTGACAATAAGAAAATTGAGTACACCTTAAAATCCTAAGCATAGCCATCACACAGATACAGTACATTCTGCTTTTGGAATTTTGCTTTACCATTGCTATTCTTCTGTCTGTGATATGAATATTGTGTGCCTGAATATCTACAGGACAAAGCAAACAGCACAGCAGCATACTCAGCAGGACTGTTTCGTTTCATATATCATTCACAGCTTGCTACTGTGATTCCAAAACTGTCCATAACTTTCTTGCAATTTTAGCAGGATAAGAATTTTTAATTGGTTTTTAATCTTAAGAAAGTTTCACAGTTTTTGTTATATCTTTGTTTTTCCCTTGGGAAGATGAATTTTTGAAGTCTGATTTTCTAATAAGAAAAGGAATTGAGATAGAAAACTGAGATCCAGGAGCATACTCTAATACAAATATCATGAGTTTTCAGAAAGATTACTGTTTTACTTTTGCACAACAAATGGTGCTGTGGCTATGGATACAGTTTGCACTTAACAGACTAAAAGATGTGCATGAATCAACACACAAGTACCTGCATAATCTGTCTGTCAGTATTTGTAGCCACTCCATTATTGGAACGAATAATCTTCTTACTGTCTTTCCTTGGGAAATAGGGGAATCTGTAAGAATTCAGATCTACAGCTATTTAGTTATCTAATGAAACTTTGGAAGATTAAATTAAATTTCAAAATTTAGGTACCAGTCTTCCAGGAAAAAGGAGACTACTGCCACAGAAAAAAGTAAATTATATATGTTACTCTGGAAGTAATGGAATTTTCATGGAAAGTGTAACAAATAGAGAGAACAAGAGAACACTATTTGATGTACAAAATCCATAGCCACAAAACGTTGGTTTTCCACAGCATCACCACCATTAGCTGTACACTTTCACCAGTGATGAGAAGAGACTGCATGCTGTACTTGCTGCAGTCTGTACCAGCAGTGCTAACCCACTATCACTGTAATCACTGCTGAAATGTGCCACCTATCCCCTCACTGGTCTCACATCCATTGTTTGATCTTCATAAATGTTCAGCAGGCATTGACAAATGTCAATGGGTGCCATTTTTTTCTGCATAAAAATATTCAGTGGCACAGCACTTTTTTGGCAGATGCCATTTTGTCAGACTGCCCCTCCTCTGCCATCTGTCACATGGCAACAGAAGGTAATAGAATACTGGTGGGAAGTTTCAACCTCTACTTCTGTTTCAAAAACATCATCTTCTGGCATCATCGGCCAACATAATAGGAGGCATGACTTTCAGAGCAGCCCTTGTACATTCATGTTGCTGTTCTGAGGTTAGCATGATGTAGTTTTTAGATGCATTGTTAGCTAATAAAAAAAATAAAATAAAATAAAATAAAATAAAATAAATAAAAAAAAATAAAAAAAAAATAAAAAATAAAAAAAAAAGGAAGTAAAATGGCAGAAGTGAGTACAGGCTACATACCAGGAATACAGACATACTGTCAACTTACATTGGAATAGAGTCAGGAAAGCCAAAGCTCAGCTAAAGAGAAGAATTGAAGAACACTAAACAAGGATTTCTTTATGTAAACTGCCAGGAGAATAAGGGCTGAGAATGTTGTAGGCTCAATCTTTGGCTGAGAAAGGGACCTTGTGATTAGGTTAATGGAAAAGTCTGAGTTACTCTGTTTTTCTTTTCTTTTCTTTTCTTTTCTTTTCTTTTCTTTTCTTTTCTTTTCTTTTCTTTTCTTTTCTTTTCTTTTCTTTTCTTTTCTTTTCTTTTCTTTTCTTTTCTTTTCTTTTCTTTTCTTTTCTTTTCTTTTCTTTTCTTTTCTTTTCTTTTCTTCTTCCTCTCCTCTCCTCTCCTCTCCTCTCCTCTCCTCTCCTCTCCTCTCCTCTCCTCTCCTCTCCTCTCCTCTCCTCTCCTCTCCTCTCCTCTCCTCTCCTCTCCTCTCCTCTCCTCTCCTCTCCTCTCCTCTCCTCTCCTCTCCTCTCCTCTCCTCTCCTCTCCTCTCCTCTCCTCTCCTCTCCTCTCCTCTCCTCTCCTTTCCTTCTCAGCTTTAATAAAATTCAGCCTGTTAAGTACACTAAGATGATGTCAGCACAACTTTTGTGTAAGCTGACTGCAATCCATGCAAGAGTTTTCATGATTTCGTTTGTATCTGTTTTATGATTTTTGGTTACTGGTATTCCAAATCATAACATCATGTAGTAAACTGGGGGTTAAAGTGTTAATGCTCCAGTTCCAGATACCTGTCTGGAAGAGAAGAAGAACTACATTCCCCAGGGGGCTTTGAAATCAGAGAGGAGATATAACTCCTGGCAAGGTCACCTGATTGTTCTTTGCGCTCTCTTCTCTCTTCTCCTTCGCCTCTTCTCACTGATGCCCATACCAACTGAGTACATCACTTCAGTATAACTGTAAGGCCTACAGCTTTCAAATACTCTCTCATTATATTTGATTTATTAGCTTCAATTCTAATTATATTGTATTATGTTTTGTTATCTTGCATTCCAATATCATATATAGTAAAATTATTTTTTTTCTCCTCAGATCATTGCTACCATTTTTAATTTTTTGGGGGTCACCTGTTTCCTTTTTCTGGAGGCATGGGTTTTGAGAAATCCCTCTGCAGCACTAGTCACAGAACCAGGTCAAACCAGCCCATCAACTATTGACAAGTTTTTTAAAGCTCTGGAATTCTATTTGTCTGAAAGTTGAACTCTGGTTTTCCAGGAAACAGCAACAGTGAAAACCCTTTCGGGATTGTGTATAATTGTTTACTATTAATCAAGTTTATATTTTGGAGTCATCAAAAACTTTACCAGGGATTTTAAACTTAGAAACTTAGATTGTTTTGTAGCTCCAGTCCTAGATGACTTTTTAAAACCCAGTGGGTTTTAAAAATGGGCCGAATATTAAAAGAGAGCTTTGATAAACAAGGAAATAGTTTGAGATCTGTGATAAAGAGGAAAACTTTTCATTCATCTAAACCTTTGATATCTTTTAGAACTTAATTCAGTGTTTCATTCTGAAATGCACACAGTGAATTTCCTGAAAAGAACTGTGCAATCCCTACTCTCAGTGTGTTTTCAATATGAAAATACCTTTTGCTGTATTAGAATTATCATATTTTCTTTCTGATTTTACCTAAAAGATTTTGGCAAATACATAGTGTTACTGTTGAGGGACACATGACGTTTGGAGCTTCAGGTTTTGGTTTGATAAATGAATGGATGTTAATGCACATTATTTTTTACTGTTTGTTCCAATATTTCTTCACTCAGCATCCACATATTTTTACAGCACCATAAAGATCACTAATAACAGTACCATCACATCATACATCGTGCTTGCATAAGAAGGAATAGAGGAAATAGCTATCTTACAGTTACTATTAACTCCAGTAACGGCACTTCACATTCATGTTGAAATGTTGGTTATCTGATGTAAAGCCGCCTGGAGCAGAATTCAGCACTGATGTTACTTATTAGATAAGCAGTAACATAGAGGACATGGGGTTCTGAAAAATAATCCCTGCTGTGTGCCTAAGGGCTCTATGGAATCATGAAATTCAACATGGCATAGTGTCAGGGGTGGGTGACTCCTTTTAATTATATGTGCTTTTGGATCAAGGCATCACATAGAACCCTTAGTGATAGAAACTGGAGGATGAAACCCATAGTCCCAGACAGACAAAGAATTGTGTTAACACAGTGTGACTTTGGATAATCTACTGTACGTATGAATTTGGGTTACAATGAAACCAAAAGGCTTATTGACTGCAGATATTAATATCTCAAATCACTTTGTATATTACATAAATTACCATTCCCTTAGCAACCACCAAGTGTAATTGCTTTAAATACCTATTTAAGAAAAACAACAATAATAACAAAAATCTTTCAGAATTTCAAATTATAATTTATAACTTAAATGAGATATATGCATTTTAGAAAGGTGAAGTAAATTCTTTTTGAACTTGAGTCCTGGCTACAATGCTTTTTTTTTCTTTCTTTCTTTCTTTCTTTCTTTCTTTCTTTCTTTCTTTCTTTCTTTCTTTCTTTCTTTCTTTCTTTCTTTCTTTCTTTCTTTCTTTCTTTCTTTCTTTCTTTCTTTCTTTCTTTCTTTCTTTCTTTCTTTCTTTCTTTCTTTCTTTCTTTCTTTCTTTCTTTCTTTCTTTCTTTCTTTCTTTCTTTCTTTCTTTCTTTCTTTCTTTCTTTCTTTCTTTCTTTCTTTCTTTCTTTCTTTCTTTCTTCCTTTCTTTCTTCCTTTCTTTCTTCTTCTTTCTTTCTTCCTTTCTTTCTTCCTTTCTTTCTTCCTTTCTTTCTTCCTTTCTTTCTTCCTTTCTTCCTTTCTTTCTTCCTTTCTTTCTTCCTTTCTTTCTTCCTTTCTTTCTTCCTTTCTTTCTTCCTTTCTTTCTTCCTTTCTTTCTTCCTTTCTTTCTTCCTTTCTTTCTTCCTTTCTTCCTTCCTTTCTTCCTTCCTTTCTTCCTTCCTTTCTTCCTTCCTTTCTTCCTTCCTTTCTTCCTTCCTTTCTTCCTTCCTTTCTTCCTTCCTTTCTTCCTTCTTCTTTCTTTCTTTCTTTCTCTTTTTCTTTCTTTCTTTCTTTCTTTCTTTCTTTCTTTCTTTCTTTCTTTCTTTCTTTCTTTCTTTCTTTCTTTCTTTCTTTCTTTCTTTCTTTCTTTCTTTCTTTCTTTCTTTCTTTCATTTTTATTCTTTATATTTTATATTTCATATATTAATAATAATACTAATAATAATTTTATATATTTATATATATATATATAAATTTATTATGCAGCATAGTTAGAAATCATTATCTTTCTGATTCCTACATGGAGTGTTGTCAAAGCAGAACCATCTGAGAACTTTATATTATAAAGACAATCAAATTAAAATGTTACTTAATCAGGATGCTAATATCAGTTTTTCTTAAATAAAAATGTGATAGTAAATACACTAACATAGTGTAAATAACAACAGTATGAAGTAATCTCTTCATGACAAAATCAAACATAGTGAAAATACGAGTGTGAAAGAAATATGACCATTTAAGGGAAAACTCTATGTGCAGCTGCACATAGGAAAAGAATAAGGAAGAAGTATTGCCAGTCAGAGGGAAAACTGCAGAATAAAATCCAGAAAATGCAGGCTGAAAATTTCTCTCTAGATTTTTAAATAATCACAGGAATAAGCAGATGTACTGATTTCTGTACAAGTTTAGTACTCAATACTTCCACTACACGATCATAACTGAGAAAAAAAGGATAAATAATCTTTGTTATTTATTAGAAGAATTTTTAGTGCTTTTTAATTATCTATTTAGTATGCAAGATTACTTAAATGAGTGACAACTGAAAGATAGCAGCAGGCATTTCTTATATTATGGATTACCATTTATCACAATTATGTTCTGACAGAGTTTTGAAGACCTCATTTTCTTACACCTTGTGTGGTTTGATCAATGACAATAAAGCACTCTGCAGGTAGGACAGAAAATGTGAACAGTGGATGAGCAAATAAAGCAAGATAAATATTTAAAATATGCGTATTATCAGAAAGGTGGTTTTCACTTCAATAGTGTTTTTGCCAGAGCAGTGCACTTAGGTAGTATCACCTCCTTATGTAACAAAGTGAAAATGGCACTTAAAAATCACTTTGATACTTGGACGTATGGCTTTACCACACTATAATAGGTATGAAAAGTCAATGCTAAAATGTTTGGGGGGAAAAAATTAAAATTTTCATAGATCATTAAATATTAGATATTTTCATGCCACTTTGCATCTGGCATAGTTGTAATATATATGTTTATAACTCTCTAGAGTTAAGAAATCATCATTATTGATCCTGCTTTAGTTTTAATGTATGGTTTTATTAAAAAAATTCAGAGATTTTGTATATCATTTTTCTTTAAATAAAATTTGTATTGAGTCGAAGTCCTCCATCCCCTATATTATATTTCCTTCTGGAAAAGGTTGCATTTGTTGAATTGAACTGGGGAAGAAAAAAAAAAAAACAAACACAAACACACATACAAACAAACAAACAAACAAAAAAACACTTTATTTGTTCATGTACTTTTATTAGTTAGAAATCCTTTTCAGCATGAAAAAAGTAAATTAATGTTCAGAGAACTGAACTTTTTTTTTTTTTTTTTACTTAGTGAAAAATTGTGTGAAATAGTGAAAAACACAGCATTTCTAAAACTAGACTTTTGTTTCTTTACACTAAAGGTGATTAAAAAAGCTAGACATCCACACTTTGAAAACACAGTTAATAAATGACTCAGTCTCTTTCAGAGACTTCCATAGGCTTCTTTAGTTTGTTCCCGAGATCCAATCAAATTAAATTTCCAAACATTATCTGCTTAAAAATGTTGTCTACAGAATTAACTCATATTAGGCACATTTTTTGTTTCATGTCTGTATGAACGTACATTTGTTTGTGCAATTATATACAATTTTTATAGGTAGAAGTTCACATTATATGACTGAATAGGCTCTACAGAAATTTAATTCTTTTCAAGATCCTAATATTTTACAATTTCAGTTCATTCTGACTGTCTAATTTTGGGAGTTATGAAGACAATGTGGTTGAATTGCATTTTATCATGAAAATCTTTTTTTTTTTTTTTTTTCCTTTTTTTTTTTTTTTTAATTGCTAAATTATATGCCAAGCTTTGCAAAAAAATGCAGTTGTGGACTGCTAGATAGCATCTTTTTCTGAGATATATTTCCAACATGGATTCAGAAGCAAGGACATAAACATTAAGTTATCCGTGAGATTGATGATTCTACAGTCCTTAGTTGGGATGCTTTTGTGTGATTGAATTTGAGGTTTTGCAAAATATATAAAAATAAATGCAGGTGTTTATTTCCAGTGATTTTTAAAAAATTACTGAAGAAACCATATTTTTCCTGAGTTAGATGGGACAGCCAAGTCACTCTTAATTCAGTTTCCAAGTGAAGGGGAAAAAAGATCATGGCTGAATGGAAAAAATGTCAAATCAAGTAATCTACATTTGCTGCTGGAATAGGACAGTGTTAAATATTAGAAGAGACCAAGGAGAAAATCTCAATCATATGAAATTCTTAATAATCTTTCTACCTTTGCAAGTCTTTTAATTTTATTTATTTATTATTATTATTTTGTGGTTTTAGGTTAATTTTGACATAAAAATACCAACAAATTAGATTTTGTAAAACCTGTAGGACTCTAGTATGTAACATGAACCCTAAATATTTTGTGGATATAGACAACTGTATTATAAAACAGGATAGATTTAATTTTAAACTACTGTGTACTCCTAGGTGAGCAGTACCTCTCCTCTGCATACATAACAATGAGAACAGTGAGATTGTAGTATTAGTATGAATACATTATGATTCCTTTCAAGATTAAGGCAAAGCCATGAATGTCCAGCATTTGGTAGCTGCTACTTCAGAGTGCTCATGCCATGAAGATAGTTGGTAGAAGAACCAATTAATCCATAGGAACCCATTAGGGATCAGTATATTCTGCAGAGCCCTAAAGAGAATAAACCATTCTAAAGACCAAAATCAGAATATTTTTCATTTATCAGTTTTACCTGGACAGAAAAGTACTATGGTATTAGGATGTATCTAAACACAAAGTCTACTCTGTACTTCTAAAAAGAACAGCAGTATAGAAAGGATAGCTAACAACATATTTCTTTACTTTTGAATATATCCCATTCTTGCCTACTTCTGAAGTTCCAGCAGAAGCTACCTAAATTTAAGCAGCCTGTTCTGAACTTGATTTATTCCTTATACCTTCCATAAACTCCAGAATTTTCCTATTGAAAACTTCTACTTTAAACACCATTGCATTTTGGATGTCTCCATTTTATGAAGTAATCCTTGCAAAATTTTTCTTCACTTTGATAATTTTCCTCTGTTCATTCTGTAAAATGATTTAGTAACTTTATCTTACAGGACTTTTATTGCCTTTATTGTCAAAATGGAGCAATTTCATTTTGTTCTAGTGACAGAACAGATTTCTGGGTTGAGTGTGCAAAGAAACACAGGGAGCAGAGGTTCTTTTAGCCATGTAGAACATTCAGAGCATAGCAGGCCTTGTTCGCTCTCTCCTTCACAATAAGCATTCTCAGAACACAAGTGATGAAAATCTTTATTCTTAGCCTATCCAATTAGTGAGCATCTTCTTTCTTATTCTGTTTATCCTATGTCCTCTTCTGATACACTCTCTCCATCTAATTAAATCACAACAGCAGTTCCATCCTTCTATCCAGGAACTGTTTAGTGGTGCTTTTACTTTCTCTAGCTGTACCTCTCAGTTTCTGTCGTGTGAAAAAGAGCTCTGTTGATGAGTATCTCCTGCCATGGAAGAAAGGGTGGTATACTGCAAAGAGAATTGCAGTGCAAGCCTTAAAGAACTGGCCATACAGTTCCTGTAATTGCAAAATAGGCTATAGACCATTCTATCCTTTGGAAAACAATCCTTGGCAACTTTGCTGTGCTACAGTATTTGCTAGAAATATATACCACTATTAAAATAACACAATGTATCTGCATTTTTATATCCTAGACGGCATTTTAATGCCTGTGCCCTGTTTGCAGCCCTATGCACCAGCCTGCTCTTCTGACTGGGATGGTGGAAAGAGTCCTGACTGCCAACCTCTGCCTAGCTGCCCTGGGGGAGATCCTGGCTCTAGGAATTACCTTATCAAACAATTTTAGAGGTATCATCTTTTTGAAGGTGTCAATTTTAGAGTAATTTCAGTGATAGTCAAAAGTGTTGGGATAAAGTTAGAAGTACTTCAGTATTCACACAGTTCTAATTGATATGCATCATTAAAAATTTACTTTTTTACAGTTACTTTTTATGAACTGTTGTTCTTTCATTTTATGTAATAAAGTGAAGTCATGTAGATAATTTGACATAATTCATTGTGAAATATCAAAATATGTTTAAAAAGCACAATCAGTAATGTGAGGTATTACAGCTTTCTTAAAGTGTACCAGAATATATATTTTATGATCACTGACTTTTTCCCCACAAAGTTAAATAACACCCTCTAAACTGATACTGCTGCATGCTTCTTCTGAGAACATTTAGAACTATAGAATTTAGACACTACGTCTTCTGATTCCAGAAAGAAATAAAATGAACATAGAAAGTTTCCAATAGCAACTGTTTTTAGTTGCACTATTATTGAGATCCTGCAGCATTTTAAATGCCACTCACTAATAAATAAAGGGGTTTAACAGGCTTCTTCCTAGAACCATTACAATTCTGTACCAATTTGTTTATTTAAGCATGTAAGGAAAAAATAGTATGTTATTGTTTATTTGATTTTTCTGTTCTTAACATTTTTCTTCACTCTTTTGAGAAAGTGACTGTTACTTTTCTATGAATAAAAGCTTACTGCTTGAACTGAAGCTTCATTTCAGAATATGTGCCTTTGAATTCTCCAACTGGGAATATGTTCTGTCGTCTCTAGTCACAGCCTTAAGCCACTCACAGGAAAAGTAACATAATGCTCCATCTCTCTAAAAAATAAATTTGTTAGCATTCAAATTTGTCTGTGTAGCTCAGCAGCTTAAAATGCAAACCTTTTGTCATCAACAGTTTCTGTCAGGGGAGATAATAGCAACTCTTTGTTAATGGTTCGAGGAAATAAAATGAGCCCATACAAGCACTCTGATTTCATTTATTCTATTCTAATATTTGATAACGTGCAGTTTCATTTATGGGACCGTTTATCATTATGTAATGCATTATAATTCATCACAATTCATACTGGTTTTGTTGTAGTGACTTCTAATGGTCATCTGAAATTTGTTTCTAAAACTACTGCTTTGAGAATATTCAGGAATATTTGTAAAACCTATTCAACCACTCAATAAATAAATAAATAAATAAATAAAAAGCTACTCACAGCCATGAGATTTCAAGACAATGTTCTGATTTTAGCTATATTGCAATTACTCTGGATATATTCTAGAATAATTGACAGGTGAAATGGCTCTTATCAGCCTTCACATTGTGGATTCTGAGAATCTTAGTAAACGGTTTACCAGAAGCAACAAACTCAACAACAACAAATAAATAAATAAATAAATAAATAAATGCACATTTTCTCTGCAAATAGAAAGAAATGTCTCCAAATTTCTCACAAGAGACTCAGTAGCATTTTAATTCATAGCAATTTACTGTTAAACGGTAGTTATTCAAAAAGGACAAAAAAAGTCAGTTTTCAGACAGATTCTGTTTTCTGCCTATGTTTTGTTTTTGTATCCTTTTAGATCACTGTATTCCATGCAGCAGTAGTTCTATTTTTATTTTTTCTAATTTCTTTTCCTAGCAGAAAGATATGCGTGCATTGGTGTCATATCCCATCCATTCAGGAAGGAAGGTGTAACCATATTTACAAATTCTACTCTGCCAGATAAAGGTGAAACTGATACTCAAAGTCCAAACACAATCATCAGTTTTAATGAGAATCTTTGCAGTACAATTATATTAAAACTACTGGCATTACAGTTGTCTCTATCTCAACCATGAGACTAAACTATGCAACTTTATAAGAAATAAAACTAAGCTGTGCTTTACTTAACAAACTTAGAAGAGAAAAAGAAAGAAAAAGTGGGGTTGGAGAGAAAGAGTTGGGCAGAGAGAGAGACATCAGCAGTCTGGGTTCCAGTGTTTGTCTGGCAGACTCTTGGGTTCTGGATCCTGGGTGAAAGCATTTGTCCAGAAGTTCTGAAGTCCTGAGATAGCAAAGTCCTGAAGTCCCCTCAAACTTCTCTTGGGTATCATTTTTATACCTTCTAGATTTAAGGGTTCACAGTCAACAAATTCATTGCCAACAAGTTCGCCACCAATAAGTCCATAGTGAAAACTTTACAGGAAACATGGGAGTTTCGAATGGAACAAGGCTGTCCTGCCTCCACAGGGCTCCTGCATCCAATCATGTCTTCAGTCTGTAGCCTGTTGTCATGGCAATGGTCTTATCTTCCAAGTGTTTGAAGCAGTTCCAGGCATACCACAGATAAAGTGTTTTTCATTGGTCTCCTACAATAATGTATATATAGAGACAAAATTATGTGAAGTATTTTCCCTTATGAGTTGCTGATTTTAAAATTTAGATACAGCACCCAATTTAAGTCACAGGAGGATGTGCCCCGGTGGTGCAGTGGTAGAACTGCCGCTTGCAACATCGGAGGCCAGGGGTTCGAATCCCCCCTGTGGCACAAGTGGTAGAAGTGCCGCTCTGCTACACAGAGGGCTCGAATCCTGGGAGTTGGACTTGATGATCTCTAAGGTCCCTTCCAACTCGCACGATACTGGGATACTGTGATGAGTTTATATTGTATACCATACTATTTATATTATGAATTCTCTCAATTTGTTAAATGAGAGAACAGGGTAATTCACCTTCTGAAGCTTATACCATTTGTCTCAGCAACACTGTTCAGAGAAAACTGCTCTCTGGCTTGTCATCTTTAATTTTTGAGAGACCAGATTCTCAATCCAGCTTTGAGAGTGGAGATTAGGGCTTTTCTTTCTTCTGCTAGCAAAAACCATCAAGTGAATAGAGCTTAAACTTGGAAGAAGTTCAAAAGTTCCAGGCTTTAAAAATGGCTGGATTAATAGGCCAACAATCAAACTAGTTTTGCAGCCCTAGGAGAAAACAAGTGCAGAAACAGATAATCAGCATGGGGTAGAAGCAAAGATCTGTTGTTGATTTGTAGCATATGGAATAATTGCACAGAAATAAGACTGAAATAAATTCTGCATATTTTGGAGAAGCCCAAATGAGACGTGGTGAATATTTCATATAAATTCTTTTCTTGCAGTTTCATTACTAAATTCCCACTAGTGTGATTACTGCCATGCTTCAAATCCAGTATTGTCTGAGATGTCTCCTACTTATCTGAGTCTGGTCAGAAAGATAGTCTGGAAGCTCACACACAGTAGCTGTCCCTTGGCAAACAAGATGAATTTGGACAAGGAATCTCTAGGAATAAAAACATCTCAGAAGTAGAAAGAAGCAGAGCTCTTCAGCTCAGTGCCTTTATAGCCAAATCCCTGGTAGATTATTTTACAAAAGGCATTTTACAGTATAGAATATTAAAACTGTACCAATCAATGAACTCAGTAGAACTTCCAACAGAAAAATACTAGAGGAAGACATACACAGTATATGTCCTGACTGTTACATTTCTCCATATAAAGTAGGTATGGAAACTGTATTAATTGTTTATCAGTTCTTCTTTGAGCTGAGAAATTCTGAATAGCTTAGATCTGTAGAATCTAACAGGTCCTCCTGGAAGCTTCTCATTGGGATTTTTCTTTCAAATAGAATTATAATTGGACCTATCATGCCAAAAGTAAAGTAAAAATGAGAATAGGGACAGCTTAAAAGTATAGTGGTTCTTTGAAATTACTCTTATGTTCTGGAAAAAAAAGAAAAAAAAAAAGAAAAAAAGTATAGTGTTGATTCTGGAGATAAGCCTAGTACCTGTATGTTGGTACAATTATTTCTTTAAATTAGACTGTTTGACTGTATTGGACTTTGGATGAGGACTTTCCTCATACTGATTTTTTTAAAGATGTAAGATTTTTTGGTTTTTGTGCTGTTTTGTTTTTTGTTGTTGTTGTTGTTGTTGTCATTGTTTTTTTAACCTGTATGGAAATATTATGAAATAGTATTAAGATTACCTAGAAGTACACACTTGTTTTAAACAATAATAGATTAGCAATGCCATGAATTATATTAACCCCATAAAGTGAGACAATTTTTGCTCCTTATGTCAGTTAAAAATATTTATACAGTAAGAAATACTGCCCAGGGCATTTCCTGGGGATTAATGAACTAATCACCACTTGGGAGAGTTAGTTGCTTGAGGCAAAGCTTCTCATTAATTTCTTACAGAATATGCAGGGTTGTAGGTGTTATACAATTGGGAGATTTTTTTTTTCTTTTTTCTCAGTTCACCCACAGAGTAAACTCTTGCAATTTTGCCTAGGAGCAGCTTCATTCTTCCACTGTGCCAAAAGTATAGTGAGTTTTAAAAGGTGGTACTACTATATTGGGTACTCATGCAATATGTATAGCTAGCACAGCACTATGAGGATTTTTTTTAATTATTATTATTTTTTTAATTCTTAGTATTCTGTCAGGAATTTTAATGCTAATAGATAATGTTCCTGGTCCTTTCCTATGGGTCCTTCCCACAGCATTTATAGCACATTAATTGTTATCAACATAGAATAATTATTCTGAATCCTCTGAGCAATGGAGGAAGTCTAAATAGGGTGGATTCTAGGGAATATATATATGTTTATATATATGTATATATATAATCTGAGAAGATGCCAAGGGATTAACAATTCCTCTGGTTAGTTATGAAAATTAAAGGTTGGTTACTGAAACTAAGTTCAAAATTTTTGTGACAGCAGATTTCATGGAGCAGAATTTTGTTACTCAGATACTCAGAAATGTAGGTAATACAGGGAATGGTACTCAGCAGAAGCTAACAAAAATGATTCATAAATTAAATCCAACCCTGAAAAATTCTTCTATTTTTGGAAAAATAAATAATCTCAGTGAATGAGACTGGATTTCTCATCCAAATAAAATTAAATAGAAAGTAGTTGTAGCTTTATTAGTAATTGTATATCTCAATAGATACATTAGCTGTCTTTCTTGTAAGCACAGTAATAAAAATCAAATAATATTTATATAATAGAGATTAAATGAATGAATATGAATTTCCTATGATGTAAAGTTCTTATCAATAAATTTAACTGGCTGCTTTGCAGCACACAAAGATGGAGTTAAAAAAAAAAAAACAACAAAACAGTCTCCCAGTAAATTTTGTCTTACAGTGGGGATATGCATTCATGTTTCAGTTTCTGTTTAATCTTCCTATACTGTTGGGAGTTTTATTATGCATTACTGTAAATTACACACAGTTCTAGTGAGCTGGCTTAATCTTCCCTGAGAAAATGTGAATATAGAAAATTTTAGGAGAAAATAAAAGAGAAATTGTACTCATGCAGATCAGATTCAATCTGATTAAATTTTCCAGCTAATAACTTATCACCCAGCTATTTCAATACCATTTTTCTGTTCTTCTTTTCTCAAAAGCTATTTTAGGAGTGGTGATTTGAGGAACAAAAGCAATTCCTAAAAAAAATTATTAGAAGGCAGAGTGGAATCATCATACTGCAATATCCATCATTTTAAGAGTATATTGAAAAAATACTTTGTAGTAGAGTAGCTTCAGGTTTATTTAATACGTTTTCTTCTTTTTTCTACCTCATACCTCTGTAATCACTGGACTGTTACAAGAGTATATCCTAACCTTTACAGACTTTTGCCAATTTTTCAACCTAAAAACTTTAAATTAATAAATTAAGCTTTGATACAGTTCAACACACTAAAAATTCTAACCCTTAAAAAAAAAAATCAATAAACATTCCTTGTTTACACTTTACTTAATATACATATATATATTGTTCACAAACAAACTATATATATTGCATGATTTGAAGACTATACTGTAAGTCTCCGACCAGGTGGAGAAAATCTGTGTCTGTAATGTAAATTCTCTCACTTGTAAGAAACTGACTAGAGGCTGATAGTAAAGATACAGGTAGATACTAAACTTTAATATATTTCAGCTGAGTGCAATGACGATGTTGAAATGATAATGTTTCATAATTCTGGCTTCTGCCTCTTATCTTGTCCGTGCCCAGATATCTGTTTGTATATTCAGAGAATGAAAACATCCAGACATATTCTTAAGAAAGAATTAGAAATGGTGTGACTAACTTTTGTAACTTTGTGAAATTCCCCTTTATATACATCTCTAAAAGGAGAGATTTAGTAGAATGATAATTTGTCAAGTACACTGATACAATGTCATTAGAAAATGCTCCCTTTGTTTATATGGCATATTTTTATAATATTCTTAGGCTAATGAGCCGTCTGAGAGCTTAAATCAAACCACTGTCAAAAAGAAAACTAATCTCTAGAGATAAATTTGAGTGTTCAGAAAGCTTTAACCAGAAACAGTGAATTTGCTACTAGAAACACTGCATAGAGGTTTTGTTAATTGATGAAATCAATTGGAAACTACAGAAATAGAAAGAAAACAAAACAAAACAAAACAACAACAACAACAACAACAACAAAAACTTTATAAGAAGGACTTTAAGGAGGATCTGAGGAACTTCAGGCCTGTCAGTCTGACCTCAGTGCCAGGAAAGGTTATGGAGCAGATCCTGAGAGAGATCACACAGCAAGTGCAGGATAACTGGGGGATCAGCCAGCATGTGTTCATGAAAGGCAGGTTCTGCTTGACCAACATGATCTCTTTCTATGATCAAGTGACCCATTTTCTGGATGAAGAAAAGGCTGTTAAAATGCTCTACCTAGACTTCAGCAAAGTCTTTAACACTGTCTTCCATAACATCGTCCTACAGAGACTGGTAGACCATGGCTTAGACAGATGCAGTCTTTTCTGGGTAAAGAACTGGCTGGATGGCTGGGCCCAGAGAGTGGTGGTGAATGGAGTTAAATCCACCTGGCAACTAGTTATGAGTGGTGTTCCCCAGGAGTTGGTATTGGGGACTGTCCTGTTCAGTATTGTTATTGATGGCCTGGATGAGAGCATTGAGTGCAACCACAGTAAATTTGCTGGGTAGATCAACTACCAGGTCCAGCACTTTGTTCATAACAACCACAGACAATGCTCCAGGCTTTGGGCAGAGTGGCAGGAAGACTGTATAGAAGAAACAGAACTGGGGGTGTTGGTCAAATCTTGGCTGAGCATGAGTCACCAGTGTGCCCACATGGCTAAGAAGGCAAATGGCATGTTGGCTTATATCAGAAGTAGTGCTGCCAGTAGAGGCAAGGAAATAACCGTCCCTCTGTACCCAGCACTGGTAAAGCCAGACTTTGAGTACTGTATTCAGTTTCAGACGCATCACTACAAGAAAGACAGTGAGGCACTAGAGCATGTTCAGAGAATGGCAACGAAGCTGGTGAGGGTTCTGGAGAACAGGCCTTATGAGGAGCTGCTGAGGGAACTGGGATTATGTAGCTTGGAGAAGAGAAGGCTCATGGGAGATCTCTACAACTACCTGAAAGGAGGCTGTGGTAAGGTGGGGGTTGACCTCTTATCCCACATAACCAGCAATAGAACTACAGTTAATGGCCTTACATTGCTCTAGGGGAGGTTCAGGTTAGTTGTTGAGAAAAACTCTGAAAAAGTGATCAGGCACTGGAATGGGCTGCCAATAGAGGTGATGGAGTCACTGCTGCTGGAGATGTTCAAGAAATGTTTACATGTTGTACTGAGGTTAAGTGGGAAGTGTTGGTGATAGGCAGACAGTTGGACTCAATAATCATGGAGGTCTTTTGCAACCCTGATTATTTCAAATATGTTTATATACAGATAATGTAGGAATTACTCTAACCTCCAGCAAAAACTAAAAAAAAAAAAAAAAAAAAAAAAAAAACAGAAAAAAAGCAAAAATATGGAGAGTGGAGCTGGTTGGGAATGGACATGGCCAAATTCTGTGATTAACCTGCAGGGATGGGGACTTAATAATACTATTGGAACTGATAATGTATCTTGCTTTTCTGAGGCAACCCTGAGCTAGCAGTTTTCTGTCAAAAACTTGTTTTTTGAACCAGCTTTGCAGAATTGTGTTGTTGGGTCACTCAAGTTCCACCTGAGAGTAAGACAATTGCATAAAAGTGGCCTAAGAAAGAAGAAATTTTTTGGAAGATACAAAGACAGGTTGGGAAGACACCACTGGCAGATGGGCAGAGCCTCTTTTTTTCCTCTATAGGGACATCTATTGGGTGAGACTTGCACACTTATTATACTGAGTTATACTCAGTTATACTGAATGCTTCCCACAGAAAACTTAGAAATCTCTATAGAATTTTTTCATGATTTAATGGTTTGTGGTTGGCATATTAGTCATATCCAAAAGAATCTGTAATCTGTTGCATTGATAAACTCTACTGATCTAGCCAAGAGACTTCTCATTAGCTGCAGCCACATTCCTTAATATTGGTCATGAGTGCCCATCCAAATGCAATTAAACTAATTGGGCAGCATGCCATTTGTGAATCTGTAATTATGGTAGTTCATATATTGAACATAACTGGACTTATAGCACCAAACAGGGTATCACTCAGAATCTAAGCATGGCTGCTGCCAACCCGTCCAACATCTGAGAACAAGGTGGAAAGCAAAGGAGTATCTTTGCTACTAAACTTCTCTACCTTTTTCATGCAACAGGATAAAATACATTTTCAGCTATACTCTAGGCAATCTATAGCAGATGCACAGCTGGGTCACTAACAATGCAAACAATTGACTTCCATTCAAAGTACATTTTTCAGACAGATCCCATCCTCAGTTCCTGTGATTTTTAGGCATTTATTTCTAATGTTTGAACTGATACAGCTTTGCACGTCAGTTCTGCTTTCTCTTTGTTCTGACTTAAGCTAGTCTGAGTGAATTTTATTTCATGTCAGTAACATTATTATTAATTGCTTTGATAAGCCGCTTTTGGGGTTTTGCCACATCAAAATGTGTGGCAAACACCATTGCTGCAATACAGTCACTCTTTTTTTTCTCAGAATGTTTCAACCCCTATACAGTTTATCAAATTCAGCACAGAGACTTAGTAATGTAAAAGATGAACTGCAGTGCTATGTGTCTACAAGTGCCATAATGATGATCAACAATATGAGAACAGAGATCTCTTTTCACACTGCACTTCAGTACATGAATATGGTAAAACACATACACATACACAGTGATGTTCCCCACTGTGATAGCAAGGAAAGACCTTAGATAGATAGGGACCTTATGGAATCTTCTGGCAGGAACAAACATAGCTGTCCACTACAGAAGAGTATGAACTCAGTAGGAATATTTTACCAAAAGATCTTAGACAAAAAATACATCACAATATCAGGCTGAGGTGAAGAAATAAAAGGCTTACACTATGTATGATGACAAAACTGACAGTGAAAGAGAGAGAATAATGTTCAGGATGAAAAAGCAGTTGTAACATGAGGCAGCTCTGCAGGCTGTAGCAAATGCAGAGGCTTCATGCTGATTCAGATCCTGCCAGGAGATGTCAGTTTTTAGTTGAATCAGTAACTGGACATGTGTGTACGTTATGTTCAGTTGATTTCTGATTTTTGTTCAGCAAGGACTTCAAAACAGCTTTTAGCTTTCTTTTTGATTCAAGAAAAACATAGCTATTCAAGAAGATTTACAGTTGATGAATGTATTTTTGTAAAACCTCTTTTCCTTCCAGCAATATTCTTTCTAACCTCTGACCTGAGAAGAGACAGGCAGTAAAAAGACACAAAGAACTAGATTAATGTGTGAGTAATAGTAGAACTATTTAAAAGTTCAGTAAAGCTGCTAACATTTTTAGCTTCCTTTCCTTATTTAACATCTCACTCCTATATCTTCCTTTTGCAAAAATAATATTTTTTACATGTAAAAAAAAAAATTGCTGTCTTGGGTAATACAAATCTGTCCCCTTTAGAATAATCAATATTTGCACCCAAACAATTTCAGAGATTTCAAGAAAAAGAAATATATTGTGGCTAATACTGAATATTTTCTTTAGTCTAATTAAAAGCTTCTGTATTCTATATCATACTAATTAAAACCCTTTTAATGGAAAATTCAAACATTTCAGACAAGTTTTCCAGGTGGGCTACCATTTATTCCTAATAATGAATTTGCTGCAGTGTTTTCAGCGACTAGGTACTATGATTGTAGCATTAAATACCATATTTTATTATAAGGCTGTAGTATATCCAGAGTGACAGTTTCACTATGCTAACATTTAGTATTTCTGTAAAATAGAATGTTGAATTTATTTCTTTTTTCTGGTGTAATCTAAGAACTAAGTTAAAATGCTTTCACTATATGTTATTATTTATTATTATTATTATTTCAGAATAAAAAAAACATTAATTGGACATTTACTGGTATTTCACATTGTAAAATTCATTCATTCCTTTTAAATGTTGATATTTCATTCAATCTCAGAAACCTTCAGCTGAAAAAAAAAAAAAAAAAAAAAAAAAAAGATGTTCACTGCAACATGACTCATATTCTCATGTGCATAAAATTTTTGCAATTTTCTTTCATGAGATTTTCTTAAAAAATAAAAAAATAAAAATAAGAATTATAATAAAATCAATAAATTCCATAGTTGAAAACTTTAATCAGCATTTATAAATTCTAAATATTTGCTTATTGTTCTCTTTTCTTTACTTCTTACCGATCTGATCCTGGCATCTCTCTACTCATACAACCTTACCTGAATCAACATTCCCACATTCTATCTGACTACTGGTCAAAAAATTTCCTCTTGCAAAAGTTATTAGAAATCACAGAAATTAAAGCTTCCTTTTCTGGTTTTTGAAATGACGAATTAAAAAAAGAATAATATCTAAATAATTAAACTGAAGCATGTATTTATGCAAATAAGCACATTACAGATCTACCTAGAGGGTAACATTTTAACTTTCATTGGCATTTCCAAAAAACACTGAATTAAATTCAAGATTTCTTTTTAGGAAATCAGTGACATGGTAATGTTTCTTTTTGTTCACAAATTTACTTATTCTACAAAAGCAAATCAGAGGCACATACTTTGATCAGATACGTGACAACATTTATCCTAAGAATCCTAGGGCATAAATTTGAAGTTTGGATATTTCAGATACTGATATTACACACACACACACACACACAATATATATATATAGATATAGATAGATATAGATGATATAGATAAATATAGATATAGATATAGATATAGCTAATGAATTTAAAAGAATTTACGAGGTATATAAAATTAATTAAACTATGCTACTCTTACCATCATTATAAAGAAGTAACCACAAAAGTCAGTACTAAATTAGAAAGCCTCAGTGGTGAGAATTTGCAGTTTTCAAGGTGTATGTGCAGCTACTCATTACAAAGGTCAGATAAGTACATAATGAGATATTACACTGTCCAGGCAGACATCAGCAAAACTATCATTACATGTATCTGTTGAACAAACTAGAAAAAGAAATTTCAGCAGTGAAAGAAAAAGAATTAAAATAGAATCCCAGAAAAAAGAGTGATTGACCGGGTGCTATGGAGGATTTCAAATGCCCTTTCACATTCAGCTTTTAAATCCTAGGGCTTATATTGAATAAATTAACATTATCTCTACCATAGTATTATCTTTAACATACGTGTTTGCTCTTAACCTATTGTCCTATTCAAACTTACAGTGTGTCAACATCTGACATCTTGTCTTCAAGAGATTTGCACTTTTGTGTGACAGTGTGTAATGATTTTAATACATAAGTTATTCAACAAATAAGGTCTCCTATTTGAAGAGTATTTAAAGATGTCTCAACGTGGAAGAATTTCTATAGATAAAAATATGTTTCCTTTCTTCTAGATGCCTGTGTGTCTTCAAAACAATGAGATTACAGTATTGGTGAGATTCAGGCAGGAATTCTCCAGCTACAGTTTTCTTACCACTTAAAATGGCTATACCTTCAACAGTATTCAGTTTCTCTCTCATAAGCAACGTTAATGACTATATTAATGACTATAAGAAGGAAGGAAGGAAGGAAGGAAGGAAGGAAGGAAGGAAGGAAGGAAGGAAGGAAGGAAGGAAGGAAGGAAGGAAGGAAGGAAGGAAGGAAGGAAGGAAGGAAGGAAGGAAGGAAGGAAGGAAGGAAGGAAGGAAGGAAGGAAGGAAGGAAGGAAGGAAGGAAGGAAGGAAGGAAGGAAGGAAGGAAGGAAGGAAGGAAGGAAGGAAGGAAGGAAGGAAGGAAGGAAGGAAGGAAGGAAGGAAGGGAGGGAGGGAGGGAGGGAGGGAGGAAGGGAGGGAGGGAGGGAGGGAGGGAGGAAGGGAGGGAGGAAGGGAGGGAGGAAGGGAGGGAGGTCTGTAGTTCCCTAGATCCTCTTTACAGCCCTTCTTGCAGATGGGAGTGTTGTGTATTATGCGAAATACAGGGAGCTTATCATGATGTTATGTGGCAGGCCCTTCCCCAGTTCTGGAAGACTCGGTGATGTGTAATGTAGTAGGCGTACACGAAAGGCATAGTTTATATAAGTGTGTGTTTGCTTCAATAAATCGCCATTTTACTGCTCACACACCTTGCTGTCACTTCAGTAATTGGCCCAGCTGCGGGCTTCTAGGGAGTCAAGATTGTAAAGTCATTAACGATCGTAAAGCCTTCATGGGAGTCACATCAGCAAGCCTCCAATCCTCCGAGACCTCTCAAGTTAACCAGGAGCGCTGGTAGACAGTGGAGAACAGCTCAGCAATTACCAAGCAATTATTTATGTGTTTTGTTGTTCTGTGTTTTTATGTTTGTTTGTTTTCACATACTATAAGACTATTGTTAATAAAAAACAGTAACTGTTTTGTTTTAGAAATCATAGAATTGTCTGGACTAGAAGGAACTTCTGTATGTAATCTGATCAAAGCATCTACTGAATGGACATCCCTAGACCACGCTATGCAGAGCCTTACCACTGCTGAGTCTTTCATATTTCCACCATATCTATGGACAGACTTTTCCAGTGTTTGAGTGTTCCCACAATAAAAAGTCTGTATCCTAGCAGATTTGCTCTTGAAGCAACTTTTGCCCATTGCTTCTTGACCTCTCAGCTGCAGAACTATGAAGACTGTGCCTTCATCTTCTTGAATGGATTTTAGATACCTAACTACTGCAACTAGTTCCCATTATTCCCTTGAGTTGAAAAAATACAGTTCCCTCACCAGCGAAAAACAGTACTCAATATCCAAGACAAGTAAGAAGCTGTTTGTTCTAGAAAAACAACAGAATCTCCAGGGTAGTACACTACCTTCAGTGTAAATGAAATATTAAGAAAAAAGTCTGTTTGAAACTGCATAGTTGTTGCCACCTGCATTATGTATTTTCAGCAGCAATGACTTGGTATGAATGATATACATATGATCACAGAAATTATGCATTTGCTACACTAACATTGAGCAAAAATCGGTTAAATCATTATAGTCAGAAAAAATACTGGAAGGAAACCTTTGACATATTTTGAAAGATTTTCCTTTGAGCAATAAATGAATTTAGAGGCAAGACCTCTAGCTATTTGCCATTTTGAAGTTATGTATTTGTCTGCCTATGATTAACTGACATTTAATTCAATGGATTATTAAAAAACGTTCATGCTTTTATTCTTCTGCAGTTGTATAAGTTTTATGTGGGACTCCAATCTAGCACAGTTTTCCATTCAGATTTAGCACCTCTTTGGGATGCAAGGCAGTTGATAGATAAATTTAATTAGTAACCACACTGTTGAAGAATTTATGTCAGGAAGAAACCATTGCATATTTAAGAACATTTACCATCTACTGAAATATTTTAAAAATACACTTCCTACGATTAGACTATTTAGGAGTTCTGGACTCTCATAGGACCCAGGAATGGAAGACTGGTCAAAGAAAATTTAAAGATCTCTTATCGATGATCAGGGGCCTGGAGCACCTCCCCTATGAGGACAGGCTGAAGGAGTTAGGCTTGTTCAGACTGGAGAAGAGAAGGCTGCAGGGTGACCTCATTGCAGCCTTTCAATACCTGAAGGGAACCTACACCCAGGAGGGGAGTAAACTCTTTGAAAGGGCTGACAATAGTAGGACTAGGGGAAATGGATCCAAGTTGAAGGAAGGAAGATTTAGGTTGGATGTTAGGGGGAAGTTCTTTACTAGGAGAGTGGTTAGGCCCTGGAACAGGCTGCCCAGGGATGCTGTGGATGCCCCGTTCTTGGAGGTGTTCAAGGCCAGGTTGGACGGGGCCCTGGGCAACCTGATCTAGTAAAGGTGTATGTTTGGTGGCCCTGCTAGGCAGGGGGGTTGGAACTACATGATCCTTGAGGTCCCTTCCAACCCGGGTCATTCTATGATTCTATGATTCTGTGATTCTATCTGCTTTCCGCATATTTCTGTTCTGCTTTTTAAACTACTTTGGAAAGCTGCTGATCCATTTAGGGTTATTTATTTATTTATTTATTTTAAATGGATAATTAATTATTAATGTCATTACAAATTGAGGATCTGGATCAAAGGCAATCTTGACATTGTTTCCATTTTGTCTAAACACAATAAAAATAGATAGCCTCAGACAATTAAATGTAAAAGATTTGTGCTTTGAATTTTATTACACATATGTAATGATTCATACATAAGCAAAGATTGTTAAATTAGGTGTGAAACATACTCAGATAAAGAATTCACTTTTATATCTTATGAACACTGAGAAGGATTAATCAAGTTCTATTTTTAGTTATGGATAATAGCATCCCCTTTTAATGGGGGCAAAGTATTTAGCAGATTTTGAGACTAGAATTGGAATCACGTAGAAATGTTCATTCCAGCAGTCTATTTTGAAAAGCAAACACAGAATTTCTTAAAATAATATGTGTGATTATTATTTTATTTATTTATTTATTTATTTTTTTCAGTTTTAGAGGAACTTTTAGACCAAGATTGTGGTTCATTAACCTTGACTAGAATGGGGTTCTCTAAGGGCTTCAATGTGGATATCTGCTTCAGCATGGTCCTTTTTATGGGAAGTAGGGAAATAAATACTCCCTTCCACTGACTTCATGGGAATCCCTTCTCTCCCCTTCTCTGATATTTGTATTTGCAGGACTATTTCTCACACTCTTTTTTTTTTTTTTTTTTTTTTTTTTCCCTTAGTTCTTACTGCTGTACAGCATTTTGCCCTTTCTTAAATTATTTTCCCCAAGCAACCACCTTGGCTGAGAAGCTCAGCTGTGTTCTGCAGTGGGTCTACTGGAAGCAGCTGGAACTGCCTGTGTCTGGCATGGGACAGCCTCTGTCTTTAGAAATGCTCTGCAGTTAATTTAAACATTTTCTGGGGAATTACTGTAATTTTTTTAATTGACTTAAACTTCATTATTCTCTACCCATGTTGAATCAATATTTGCTGATTTGAAAAGACACAGTGGCAGTGACAAGAGGAACAAGGATGCATGGACACAGGACATGGCGTGGCATGGCATGATGTTTGTATGCAGTGTGACTATATTATAGTATCAGAGCAAAGCAGATGCCACATGCTGCTGGAAAGGTTATATGTGGGGTGGGTCTCAACCCGCTGAGAACCGTGTTGCAGTGGGCACTATGTAAATGCTACAAATGTAACAGCAGAAGTCTCGATTCTGTCAGAGCTAGACTGTTTGAAAATCTGGCTGTATCTCTTTGCATATTACATAGGCAAGTGTCAATGAGAAAAAATATCTATTTCTTTAACTTAGTGGTACTGGTTATGATATACTTCAATGAAATGCATTTGGTTCGTTGTCATATTGAATATATTACCTGATTTATTTTCAGTTTGATAAACTGGAAAGTATACTTGAATTTATATTTGAACACCCTAGCTAATCATCATAGTTTTACCTTTGCTGTAATCATAAAAAAACCACTCTACAAATTAAAAAGTATATAAATACTTTTCATTTGCATGCTTTTAATCACAAAATCCTTTGGTCTATAATATGAAAAAAAAAAAAATAAAAAAATGTACAACTTGAAAAATTGAAAAATTTAAAGACAACGAGATAAAAGATAAGGAGAGACAATTAAGAAAAAAAAAATCAGTTTTCTAAATCACTGTCTGAAAAAAAAAATAAATAATAAAAACATGTACAAGACCTGCAATACTCTTTTATATATATACCCTACAGCGGTCCTGATTGTTTGGAACACTACAGAAAATGAATTTGTTCTTGGATTTAGTTCAGAGAGAATCAGGGGAGCAATTTGCTTCTGATGCAGTTCCAGTAAAAAGCTATTACACTGATTGCCTTAAAGTTCATAAGTTTAAATATATAACTTTTACTCCTGAGTCATCATTAAGATAAAAATCCTCATTCGCTATGACAGAAATGTCAAAAATAAAGGTAACAATTATATGAGCCGTATGTAGGACATGTACTAAAGCTCATAGAATCCAGTATCTCTTAAAATGAGAGTGGGTTCAGGAGTTTTTGCCAACAGTCAATCAAACTCTGTCTCATTTCATAAATACAACTGGTCTTCTTCCCAGTCATCTCCATGACATGTCTTTAAATGTTTTTTTCTGATATTGTTTCTTACTATTCAGGCAGTGAGCGACTACATTCAGTGTAGAAATAAGATCTTATTACAACCTTTCATGTAACTGAAAGCAGATGAAAATGGCATAAGAATCTATTAATAAAATCATCATTGTGTTTCTAGTTGGTTGCTAACAGATACCAAAGACAATACATGATGAAATGGAGCACAGATTGTTCACAGTGAATCACGAACATCATACAAATTATAGGGTATTCTCTGGATAACTGCCAGTCCACAAAGAGATTGAGTAGTCCTTGTCTTTTGGAAAATACTTTGTTAGAATATTTCCTTCAGCTTGTTTCTAATGACTATACTGATTAGGACAGTAATGATGGAGCTTTTAGACTGCATCTGTCTAGTGACCATGAAGTAACATGAAGTTCAGACATCTCTCTAGAGCTTTGTATTAGAAAATTATCTGTCACAACCAGGTTGATTATAGGATACTTTAGAGTCTTAAAGTATACAAGTATCAAGAATGCCTGTAAGATATATAGGGTAAAACCATAAACAGAAGAAGAAAAATAACAAAACAAAACCATTCCCTTATTTTCCCATTTTTAAAGAAAAAATGACATTCAGATAACCAAAGAAGTTATAAGAAGTTATAAATATTTATGATATATAAAATATATTATTTCTGATATATAAAATAAATATAAAATATTTATTATATATAAAATTGGCTTTAAATTAAAAAAACAAGTTTTCTTCAATTTTTCCACATC
Organism: Excalfactoria chinensis; assembly: GCF_039878825.1. Lineage (NCBI taxonomy): Eukaryota > Metazoa > Chordata > Aves > Galliformes > Phasianidae > Excalfactoria > Excalfactoria chinensis. The sequence continues at coordinate 19,104,844 of NC_092828.1, read as the reverse complement.
ATATCTTTGGCATCTACTTTAACAAAGTCTCCATTATTAAATACAATCATATCTGACATTGATTGTAGTTTAATAAAGTTATGCACCAGACAAATTCATATCATGAGATCATGATCTTTAAGGTTCCTTCCAGTCTAAGGTGTTTTATTGTTTTGTGAATCTGTGACATTAAAAACATCTAAAGCTTTGTTGCACATAGGTTGCTCTAAAGGTAATGCCTCCTATTTCTTTTGTTGGAAACTACAACAGGTACAAAGAACACAAGAACACTATCTGATAGAGAAAATTCTCAGCAAGATAACACTATTTCTCAACATAGCCAACACAAGCATCTATGCATTTTTTCCAGTGATTATCTGCATTCTGTCCTCATAAAAATAAAAATATGCACCAGTGCACCATCCACTAACTAACTTAATGTGTTCTCATCCACCATCCACTGTTTGTTTTTTTTTTGTTGTTGTTTTTTGCTTCATATGCACTTCCATGTCAGATTTCATTTTGCCAGGCCTCTCCTCTGCTATCTGTCAGAAGGCAACAAAATGTAATGGTGAGATGGTGGGAAGGTTCATCCTCTACTGCCATACCACCAACATCATGGCCAAAAATAATGGTATAGGTGAACATTGCTTTTAGAGTGGCCCTCGTATGTACTAATATTTTGCCACTACATTTGGAAAAAAGCAAAAAAAAAAACAACAAACAAACAAACAAAAAAACAAACTAAAAACACAAACAAACAAAAAAAAACAACAAAAAACAAAACAGAAAATTAACTTCAGTAGCAATAGAAGTATGTGAATTATCTAAACAGCAGTTCTCCATATTTAATATAAACCATCTGAATCATTCAAAGTCCTAGGAAAAATAAAAATCAAAATTGGATCTCATCATTAAAGTGTGTCCAGGTATGACTGTCTATTGCTTTTAATTATTGCTTTCATTTCAATTACTTAATGTCATTTATTTAAAAATATATCTAATATTTCTAATATTTTTTGAGCATGTAGAAACAGATGGCAAAACTGACTTTTGAATAGATTTTTTTTGTTGTTGTTCTTTTGTTTGTTTTTTTTTTTTGTTTGTTTGTTTGTTTGTTTGCATTTAAAGGGCAACATTTTCTCTGCCTGCAGCATCAGAAAATGTTAGAGCTCATATCCATTTTGCACCTCAGCATTATGAATGTCCTAGCTAATAGCAGGTATTTAATTAACATTGTCTTTGCAAGTAAAGGGCCACTTCTACACAGTTTCCTTCATTGCACAGGTTTATTTGAGAAAATAAAAATATAGATCTATTTGTTGCAAGTGGGATGATGAGCTAGGGGTACTACCAATTAATCAAAATGATAACAGCCCTATTTATGGGTCAATTAGGAAGCTCATCAGAAGAGATGGGGAATTACAACTTTTAGTGAAATTCAAAATCTTCATTTCTTGAGTGGAAATTTGGCAGCTATTTGTCTGCTACCAGCTTCCTCAGTTTATTACTGAAGTCTTAATTAAGATCAAAAAATGATACTGAGCATTGTACAAACCTTCAGCCAGTGCAATTCAATGAAAAATATGGAATGCTATATTCAGACTTTGTGATTGACAGAGGTTCACTGGGGAACACACATACTTACTGGATCACAGGTGATAATAATAAGACTGTGTGGAAGCACTTTTCTGTATACATGGTAGTTGCAGAAAGAAAAATGAGCCATAGGGAAGATATGCAAGACAGTTACTACATAACGATACATCCAAACATGCAAAGAAAATTAGTTATTACTTTGTAAAACCGGAAATGAAAGTCTTATAGCACAACACTAAAGTCTATGGTGGCTATTTAGAAGGTGAGATTCACTATAATAAGAGATTTATATATATATATAGCATATTTAGTATTTAGTAGTCTCTGACACAAAGTACAGAAAAATTAAGACCTTTCCAACTACTGCGGTGTTCAAGAACATGCATTCCTGAGGCAATCCTGACATTCGAAAAGGTAATTAATTCAAGACTGGACAAAGATGTTACAAGAATAAAATCAATTGTTGTCAAAGGATAGGTAACTACTTTATTTTGAGGAAGGAAGTTATTAACTTTAGTCATAGCATAGGCAAAGATAACAGAATCTGATACAGACAAAATGTTGTGGCCATAAAAAAAACCTAATTCAGCCTGGGTGCAACTTAGTGTTGGGCGGGCATGAATATGAGCAAGTAAAAGGGTCCTCAGAGCTAAAATTGGATCTCAATTGTTTTTGGAAAACAGCTTTCAGGATTCAGTGTGGTTACTAAAGTAAGATGGAGTTAGAACAGAAGATCCAGGAATATGCCATCTGAGATTAAAAAAGTTTTTGTATATCTAGATGAAAACTATTTATAATCTTGTAGAAGGGTTCAGTTAATCATCAGAATATACACAAATTCAAAGTGAGAAATTTAGCATTTTAGCCAATGAACAGGAAGGTTCACAGAATTACAGAATCACAGAATGACCTGGGTTGGAAGGGACCTCAAAAATCATGAAGCTCCAACCCCCCTGCCTGGCAGGGCCACCAAACTTCCATGTTTACTATATCAGGTTGCTCGGGGCCTCATACAACCTGGCCTTGAACACCTCCAAGGACGGGGCATCCACAGCATCCCTGGGAAGCCTGTTTCAGGACCTCACCACTCTCCTAGTAAAGAACTTCCCCCAAACATCCAACCTAAATCTATCCTCTTTCAACTTAAAACCATTTCCCCTTGTCCTGGTATTATCGGCCCTTTCAAAGAGTTTACTCCCCTCCTGATTATAGATACCCTTCAGGTACTGAGAGGCTGCAATGAGGTCACCCTGCAGTCTTGTTTTCTCCAGGTTGAACAAGCCCAGCTCCCTCAGCCGTGTTGAATGTCATTAGGTTCACTCAGGCCCACCTTTCAAGTCTGTCGAGGTCCCTCTGAATGGCATCCCTTCCTCCCTCCTTATCAACCGCACCACTCAGCTTGGTGTCATGAGCAAACGTGCTGAGGGTTCACTCGATTCCATTGTCAATGTCATTGATAAAGATGTTAAAGAGCACCAGGGAGCCCTGGGGGACACTGCTTGTTACCGGCCTCCACCCGGACATAGAGCCATTGACCACCACCCTCTGCCTGTGGCCTTTCAACCAATTTCTCATCCATCAAGTGGTCCACCCATCAAAACCACATGCCTCCAATTTGGAGATGAGAATGCGGTGATATAAACTGGTCAGACCAACATTTGAGTCATTGTTCCTTAATCTCATACTGGGTATACATATATCAAAGAACCTCTTATCTCTCCTATAACTTGAATCAAGACAGGAGGGATAAAAAATAATGAAAGATCTGCAAAACTTGCCCTAGGAAGACTGAAGAAGTTAAGTCTATTCTCTATCAAGAAGTGTCAGCATGTCTTTATCACAGTATTCTAGTAATAGAAAGGCAGCTACAAAGAGGACAATGTCTCTTTTCTCAAGGAGCCATGTGGAGAAGACAAAGGGTGATGGGCACAAGTTGCCCTGTGAAAAATTTAATCTCAATACAAGGAATAATTTGTTGAGAGAACAATAAATCACTGAGGCAACCTCCCAAGAGATGTATTAGGATCCCCAATATTGGAAGTTTCCAAGATTTTATCAGACAAGTTGCTAGACAATCTCATCTAGGTTACCACTTCCCACAAAAAGTTGGATCTGACAACTTTTTCAGGTTCCTTCCAGGTTAGCTGTCGTGGGTTAGCCTAAAATCTACCTGCACCCATGACAGGGGGGCAGTCGGCCCGCAGGCCGCTGGCCCAGAAGGAAAAGAAAAACAGGGAAAAGGAAATAAATACAGCGGCAGCGATCTAAGGAGGCACACTTATTTACTAAAAACTATATCGGAATACAGAATAACACAATATAATACAATATAATTGGAATTAAAGCTAACGAATCAAAGTAAAATAAGAGAGAGTGAGTCCCGAAACCGAGAGGCCTACTGTAACTCTAGGCGAAACGGCTGGAACGCTCCCACACGGCTCTCCCCCTGGCTGGCAGGATCCAAGAGAGCGAGTCCAGCACTGAAGTGAGATTATATAGTCCTGGTCATTTGACTGACCGTGGTGCTCCCTGGGACATGTAGTCTTCCTTCTGTGAGCAGCAGATTCGTCAAAATTATCTATGCTTAACATGATGTTATGATGTGGAATACTGATAGCAAAATTACAACATTGCAAAACCATGACATTCCACCCCTTATTCTACATCATTACATTATGCTTATTATACACACACACACACATATATAGTTGTGAGCAATCAGCAACCTTATGTTCTTAACAATTTATATCTATTTTCATGCAAATCCTTAGGCTGAAAAATAAAACTTTATAACTTAACACCCTATTATTTACTAAGTTGAGGAAAATGGCAAAACTGCCAGAAAAGGAATATGACAGCGGTGAAAGGGAAAGGCAGCGCTAGTGGGGCGTCCCCCACATCAAGGTGCACCCATCCTTTCCCAACCACCACAAATTCCCTTTGAATTAAACTTCTTTCCACGTGTGCTCTACACATGCATGGCCAGTGCATGATATAGAGCCCAGATGGAAAAATTTACTTATAGGATGCCTAGCTTACGTATACGGAAAATGTTTTCTTAACATTAATTCATCTATCTTAAGTCCTGCACCATAATTGGACATTCGTCATATATCTTTAAGGCTCTACTTATATATACAAGAAATTATTGGCTGCACTCCCCCAGCATCAAATTCCCTTGTGGAACACATTGAACATCCCCATTTTTGTGCATCACCCACCAAGTACATCCAGGTCCCTGGGCAAAAACAGTACCTCGGAGAGGTTTTCCCTTTCCAGATGCTGGAAGGACCCAAACCGCTTTTCCTAACACGCTCTTTACGTGTACTACAGGAACCTTATCTCCCTCTACGGTATGTAGGGAGCTGGATTGGTTGGGACCACCACGATTACCAGATCCTCGAGTGTTGACCAACCAGGTGGCTTCTGCTAAATGGTTTTCCCAATTTTTATATGTTCCGCCGCCCATTGCTTTCAACATAGTTTTTAACAATCCATTGAATCGTTCAATTTTACCAGACGCCGGTGCATGATAGGGAATATGGTAAATCCACTCAATGCCATGATTTTTGGCCCAAGTATTTACAAGGGAATTTTTGAAATGAGTTCCATTATCTGATTCAATTCTTTCTGGAGTGCCATGCCGCCACAGGACTTGCTTTTCCAATCCTAATATGGTGTTTCGGGCGGTAGCATGGGGTACTGCGTATGTTTCAAGCCACCCAGTGGTCGCCTCGACCATGGTGAGTACATACCGTTTACCATTTCGGGATCGTGGCAAGGTGATATAATCAACCTGCCATGCCTCCCCATATTTATACTTTTGCCATCGCCCTTCCCCCCAAAAAGGTTTCATCCTTTTGGCTTGTTTAATTATAGCGCATGTTTCACAGTCATGAATGACTTGAGCAATAGCATCCATAGTTAAGTCCACCCCTCGGTCTCTGGCCCACTTATATGTTGCATCTCTTCCTTGATGACCCGACGTCTCATGGGCCCACCGAGCTAGGAATAATTCACCTTTGTTCTGCCAGTCCAAGTCTATCTGAGCCACCTCAATCTTGGCAGCTCGATCAACCTGATGGTTGTTTTGATGTTCTTCAGTGGCCTTACTTTTAGGCACATGCGCATCTACATGGCGCACTTTTACAACAATATTCCTTATTCGGGCAGCAATATCTTTCCACAGTTCAGCAGCCCAAACAGGTTTACCCTTTCGTTGCCAGTTGTCTTGTTCCCACTGCTGCAACCACCCCCATAAGGCATTTGCCACCATCCATGAGTCAGTATAAAGATGAAGCATCGGCCACCTCTCCCGTTCAGCCACATCTAAGGCTAGCTGAACAGCCTTTACCTCTGCAAATTGGCTTGACTCTCCTTTACCTTCAGTAGCCTCTGCAACTTGTCGTGTGGGACTCCATACAGCAGCTTTCCATCTGCGATGTTTCCCTACAATACGACATGATCCGTCTGTGAATAGGGCAAATTTCTTTTCATTTTCTGGTAGCTCGTTGTATGGTGGGGCCTCCTTAGCACGTGACACCTCCTCTGCGGGCGATGTCGCAAACTTTTTACCCTCAGGCCAGTCCATGATCACCTCTAGGATTCCAGGACGGCTGAGTTTCCCCATCCGAGCTCGTTGTGTGATTAATGAAATCCACTTACTCCAAGTGGCATCAGTAGCATGATGGGTGGAGGGAACCTGTCCTTTAAACATCCAATTTATTACTGGCAAGCGAGGTGCTAGAAGGAGCTGTACTTCCGTACCAACTACTTCAGAAGCAGCCCGAACCCCCTCATACACGGCTAAGATCTCCTTCTCAGTTGGAGTGTAGCGCTCTTCAGATCCCTTATAGGCTCGACTCCAAAATCCTAGGGGTCGGCCTCGGGTCTCTCCTGAGGCTCTCTGCCACAAACTCCAAGTGGGACCTTTTTCTCCAGCAGCAGTGTAGAGGATGTTCTTTACATCCTGTCCCGTCCGTACTGGTCCCAAGGCCACGGCACGGGCTATCTCTTGCTTTATCTGCTCAAAAGCTTGCTGCTGTTCAGGACCCCATGAGAAATTATTCTTCTTCCGTGTCACCTGATAGAGGGGGCTCACAATGTGGCTGTAGTTTGGGACATGCATTCTCCAAAAACCCACTACTCCCAAGAAAGATTGGGTCTCTGTCTTGTTGGTGGGCGGAGACATAGCAATGATTTTGTCAATCACATCTGCTGGGATGTGACGACGCCCATCTTGCCATCTTATACCTAAGAATTGAATTTCTTGGGCAGGCCCCTTCACTTTGCTGCGCTTAATAGCAAAACCAGCTTGCAAAAGAATTTGGATTATTTGTTTTCCTTTCTTGAAAACGTCTGCTGCTGTATCACCCCACACGACAATATCATCAATATACTGCAAATGCTCAGGAGCATTACCCTGCTCCAAAACAGCTTGGATCAAACCATGGCAAATGGTTGGGCTGTGTTTCCACCCCTGGGGTAGACGGTTCCAGGTGTACTGAACACCTCTCCAGGTAAAAGCAAACTGTGGCCTACATTCTGCAGCCAATGGGATGGAAAAGAAGGCATTAGCAATGTCAATGGTGGCATACCACTTGGCTTCTTTTGACTCCAGTTCATACTGGAGTTCTAGCATGTCTGGTACGGCAGCACTCAATGGTGGTGTGACTTCATTCAGACTGCGGTAATCCACCGTCAGCCTCCATTCTCCACTGGCTTTACGCACTGGCCATATGGGACTGTTAAAAGGCGAGTGAGTTTTGCTAATCACTCCCTGATTTTCTAATTGACGAATCAACTCGTGAATGGGAAGCAATGAGTCCCTATTGGTGCGGTACTGCCGTCTGTGCACCACTTTGGTGGCAATTGGTACCTCTTGATCTTTTACCTGGAGCAACCCCACAGCAGAAGGATCATCTGACAGATCAGGTAAAACTGACAGCTGCTTAACACCGTTTGTGTTAACAGCAGCTATTCCAAAGGCCCATCGATACCCCTTGGGATCCTTAAAATATCCCATCCTGAGGTAATCGATACCCAATATACATGGAGCCTCTGGACCAGTCACTATAGGATGTTTTTGCCAGTCTTTACCAGTGAGGCTTATTTCAGCCTCCAACATAGTCAATTCTTGGGAACCCCCAGTCACTCCATGGATATGTATTGATTGTGTCCCTTGGTGACTGGAGGGCATTAGTGTGCACTGTGCACCAGTGTCCACCAGGGCCTTATATTTCTGTGGTTGAGATGTGCCAGGCCACCTAATCCACACAGTCCAGTATACTCTATTATCCCTTTCCCCCCCCTGGCTGGGGGCAGGGCCCCTCTATTGGTTACCTCGACGGCTTGCGGCAACTGGAGCCTTCCCCCTTCTGGAAGGGTCCGCCTTGATGACTAACTTGCGTTGTAATTCTTTCACTCGTGCCTGGAGTGCAGAAGTGGGTGAATTACTCCACTTCTTTATATCCTCTCCATGGCTACGCAGGAAAAACAACAAGGCAAAACGTATGACCTTACTGTTGTCATTTGCTCCAACACGAAGACGTCTCTTTTTTATGGTTGAGATCTTCAATGATACAGGACGGGAGGATCTTGCTTGGTTTAGTTTTCCTGATAGGTTGTCGTGGGAATCCTGGTCCCCATCATCTTGTACCATCATGGATCCATCAACATCGGGCACAGTAGTCAACATATCTATAATATCATTCTGTGTGTCTTCCACTTTATCTAACCGTTTAATTGTATTTTCCACTTTATCTAACCCTTTAATTACGGCTGAGATGCAAACTCCTATAGTGTTTATAAATAACTCAATTCCATGAATTTTATCAATCAGTTCACTCACAGGGGGTTCCCTTGCCCCTGTGCCATATATTATTGCTAGTGCACTAGCATGCTCTCTTGGTGCAGTCCTTGTAAATGCACGCCACATAAGGCGTGAAACACGGACTGTCTCAGGATCATGTAATTGGTTGGGATCATCATGTCTGAAATTAGGGCTGTATAGCATTTCCACCACAGCACGTTCTCTCAAATGTCGAATACCGGTCTCTATATCAGTCCATTTCTTTTCCTCAGGTGTCAGATCCTGTTTAAGGGGAAATCTTTCTTTTACTGCTAACAGCATCCTCGTCCAGAGGGTGTAGGACTCATCTTGGCATGTGCCAATACCTCTATCCACACGTGAGTCCCTGGAAACACTACCCAGTTGGCGAGCTTCATTGCCATCGAGCCACACACTGTTGCCCGCATTCTCCACCAAAATCCTGTCGTGGGTTAGCCTAAAATCTACCTGCACCCATGACAGGGGGGCAGTCGGCCCGCAGGCCGCTGGCCCAGAAGGAAAAGAAAAACAGGGAAAAGGAAATAAATACAGCGGCAGCGATCTAAGGAGGCACACTTATTTACTAAAAACTATATCGGAATACAGAATAACACAATATAATACAATATAATTGGAATTAAAGCTAACGAATCAAAGTAAAATAAGAGAGAGTGAGTCCCGAAACCGAGAGGCCTACTGTAACTCTAGGCGAAACGGCTGGAACGCTCCCACACGGCTCTCCCCCTGGCTGGCAGGATCCAAGAGAGCGAGTCCAGCACTGAAGTGAGATTATATAGTCCTGGTCATTTGACTGACCGTGGTGCTCCCTGGGACATGTAGTCTTCCTTCTGTGAGCAGCAGATTCGTCAAAATTATCTATGCTTAACATGATGTTATGATGTGGAATACTGATAGCAAAATTACAACATTGCAAAACCATGACATTAGCTTATTCAGTGATATTAGATAATAGCTGAGTGATGTTGTTGACATAATGGAAGGAAAAGATGCTATGCAGAGGAACTTCAATGGACTCAAAAGGAGAGCCTGGGTGGATCTAATGAGGTTCAGCACAGCAAAGTGCAAGGTTTTTGCACCTGGGCCAGAGGAATCCCAGGAATATATACTGACCGGGAGGAACAATTCTTCAGAGTAACCCTTCAGAGAAGGGCATGGGGGTCCTGGTGAATGAAAAACTAAACATGAGCCAGCAGAGTGCTCTTGCAGCTCAGAAAGTAAATGATATTCTGGGCTCCACCAGAAAAGGGGTGGCCAGTATGGACAGGGAGGTGATTGTCCCTCTCTACTCTGCCCTTGTGAGCTTCATTTGGAGTAATGTGTCCAGGTCTGGAGTCCTGACTGCAGGAATGACAGGAAATTGTTGGAGAGGGTTCAGAGGAGGACCACAAAGATGATTAGAGGTCTGGAGCACCTCGCCTACGAAGATAAGCTGAAGGAGCCAGGCTTGTTCAGCCTGGAGAAGAGAAGGCTGAGGGGTTGCCTCATTGCAGCTGTCCAGTACCTGAAGGGAGCCTACAAACAGGAGGGGAGTCAAATCTTTGAAAGGGTAGATAATAGCATGACAAGGGAAAATGGTTTTAAGTTAAAAAAGAAGATTTAGGTTGGATAACAAGGGGAAGTTCTTCACCAAGAGAGTGGCAAGGTGCCGGAACAGGTTGCCCATAGAGGTTGTGTATGCCCCAAGCCCGGAGGTGTTCAAGGCCAGATTGGATGGGACCCTGGGAAGCCTGGTCTTGTGTTAAATATGGAATTTGGTGGTCCTGCCTGAGGCAGGGGGGTTGAAGTTTTATGATCCTTGAGGTCCCTTCCAACCCAAGCCATTCTGTGATTCTATGATTGTATGATTCTACAATTCTTTGATTTCCAGACCAACACCAAATTTCTTACAGTCCTGGGTTGCTACCTTGCTGATAAATACTTTTAATCACATCATTTTCTGGTAGTATATAATGCTTAGCAATACTCAACAGTGTTATTTACTCATGCTGCTCTACATGTCTAACAGGGTTTCTTGACAGCTCTTTATAAGATATCAGTAAAATGTCTTTTCTCTAGTCTGGAAAATATTTGCATATCACTGCACTGCTAAATTTAAAGGAAATTAGAGTTATTATTTCAAATCTCTGTTATATTGAGTATGTTCCTAGCCTGGATTTTCATGTGGAAAGATCAATCTAGGTGTTTGTTACTGACATAAAATAAATTCATGAGTGTATACTCTTTAACAATTTGAGGATAATGTCATTTAAAAAGTCAGTGCCAAAACCCAAGTTATAGAAAGAAATATGATTGTTTTGAAGACAGGTAAAAAGAGTAAATGTAGTTCTTCTATCGTCTATGATACCTGAAAAATGTTGAAGATTATATGGTATGCAGTTTGCTGTATGACAAAATTCAACAAAGACTTGTCATAAAAGCACTGTAGATGTATCCCCTACTAGTTATAATACATGTCCTAAAGCTAAAATAGAACTAATGAAAATAATAATTTTCATTTAACATACTGCATTGCCCTTTTATTTATTACCACAAATTAAACATTGAAATGTTTTGCCATTTTCAACATTGAAATGATGAAAAATTTTACTTTTTAATTTTTACAAGTTCCAGAACTTAGAACTTTAAAAAGTATTTTCATTTTATTTCAAGAGAATCTGAAGTTATGAGTATAAGTACTTATAAATGCAACATAAAATAAAAGTATATATAAAAATACAATAAGTATCTGTAACCAGTAACGACCAGGTTTTATTTCCATCATCTGCACAAAGGGTTTTTAATTTTAAAATATTTCTTTGTGTCACTAATGCCTCAATTTGAGAAATAAAATAATCTCACCAGTTAAGATTACTTGCTGTCAAACCACCAAATCTATATTAATTCAACAGGATGTCACAGAATCAAAAGGGTTGGAAAGGACCTCCAGCAATCATTGAGTCCAACTCCCCTGCCAAAGCAGGTTCCCTACACCACATTGCACAGGTAGGCGTCCAGGTGGATCTTGAATATCTCCAGAGAAAGAGACTCCACCACCTCCCTCAGCAGCCTGTTCCAGTGCTCCACCACCCTCACCATAAAGAAGTTCTTGTGCACATTCATGCGGAACTTCCTATGCTCCAGTTTCTGGCCTTTTCCTCTTGTCCTGTCTCCACACATTGCTGAAAAGAGTCTAGGCTTGCCACTTTGGCCCCCACACCTTAGATATCTATAGACCTGGATCAGGTCCCCTCCCCAGGTTCTTCACCATCTTTGTGGCCCCTATGACTTTTTCTTCCCTCCTTTTTGTGTATGCTGGTCTTTTATTATTATTATTATTCATTTATTTTTTTTTCCTCACCTCACATTGCATATGATATATTGGACAACACAACAGGATTTGAACTGAAGGCATGTGTGACATAATAGCATATAAATTACATTTCCTCCACTCTCACATGTGGAATGTGAGTTTTAACACAAGGAAAGTTTCAACAGTTTGGACACAACAGACTAAAATATGACATTTCTTCCCTGTCTGAAATATTTTACTGTAGACTTACCAGACTGTCTTTATAGATTTATAGTAAGATCTTGCTTAAAAATCAGTGCAACTCAGTCATGTTCTACTTCCTCCCTGGAGGACCATTTGCTTATCTCATCAAAAGGATGATAATTCCCTCTATCTGTCAGTTGATATGATCTTTATCTGGACACAGACTACATCAGCAGACTGAGCTGAGCTTCCAGCCTTGCTGGTGGTAAGGGATTCAGAATTCATGTTTATCATATGCAGAAGATAGATGCATTAGCTAGCTTTCGGCACTACATTAGCACTAAAGTCCATTAATTCTAATTATGTTTTGCATATAGAAAATATTAAAATGTTTAAATTAATAAAGGGGAAGGGCCATCCCCTTGGCACTGTTTTTTGCATATTAATTTATTATGCTGTGAAGTGATCTGTGCATACAAGGAACATTCCTCAGGCCACTGAAATGTGTATGTAAAGCTATTCTAGCGGGGGGGAGGGAAGGGGGGAAGGGGGGGGGGGGGGACGTGGGGGGGGGGGAAGTGCCAACCACATCTCATAGCATCTATGTTCATTACTTCATGGAATTTTATTTTATAGGCTTTGGATAAGACAGAGAACATTAGCTTCTGGCATGAAGGTAGTATGAGAGCATGCTCAGCTGTGCATGTCATAAATGTGGGTATACATAAGATTGCATGAAAGAAATGCTGTCCTTTACTGTCTTCTATTTAAGATGATATATAAGAATTATTTATTTCAATACTAGTTTATCTCTTGAAAATATGTTGGGGGACAGGACAATAAGAGCAAATCCCTGACAGTGAGTCCACACTTCATTTAAGTATAGATATTCTTAGGACTTTTGAACCTGTCTTGAGGGCTATTTGATAATTTCTAATTCAGCAATGACATGAAACAATTTTGTTTCAATTAATGAAGTCACTCTGCAACATTTTTCCTTTGTTGCTTGTTGCTTTGTTGCTCTGTATTTGTACTGCATAAACTCTTAGCTTTTACTTTCATTATTTAATTAAATCCAAATGTGTAAATGTTCAGGTACTATTTACTAACAGTGGACCCCCAAAGTCAATTCCCTTCTGTTACCTGCCAACAATATCAAGTAAGAATAGTCCTGTTAATTATCACTGAAGGCAATAATTTAAAGCATCAATTAAAAACAAACAAACAAACAAAAAACATCAAAATATTTTTTATCATTCTTGGATCTTGAAAGTAGTGACCTACAAAACTGTCAAAGTTTAACAAAAAATAAAAAATGAATCTATATTGTTCTATATATCGTCTAGAACTTTGAAACAGTGCTCAGATCCCTGCAGCAGCTGTTGAGATTTGCCAACAGGTTTTGAGATCTTTTATAGGTATGTTCACACAGTTTTCTGAAAGGCAAATAACTGCTTGTTCTGTCTTGTTCCTGCTGAATGGAAAGGTAGGTAGCTCTCCTCATCATATTACATCATACATGATCTAGGAATCCCTAACAGGAAACTAGTACTTCAGCTCGCGATTTGTATAGTGTTAACATAGTAGTCAATCTGTTCTATCATGAGCCTAGGTCAAGCTGGAGTGTGTTCACAGGCAACTAATACCTTTCAAAAAATATTTCTAGGTCTGTCCAAGTGTTCTGAATGCTCTGTGATACATTAACAAGTTAGCACCATATCTTGTCATTCAGTTAAAGCATTCTGTTCTGGCTGTTTCATCTTTTTAAGCTCATTTGTATGAATACAATTTGCCAATTTGTACAATGAGGATTTCAAGATTAGCCTATGGCCTTCCCTTCCATATTTTATGCCAACTGTGGCTTCTTAGAGGATTTATATCCCTACACAACCCTCTTCGCCTGACTCAGAATCATTTGAGTTGGAAGGAACCTCTACAAGTCATATAGTCTGACTCCTCTGCAATGAACAGGGACATTACAACAGCTAGATCAGGTTGCTTAGAGTCCCATCCATCCTGTCTTTGAATGTCTCCAAGGATGGGGAGACTCTCTGGGCAACCTATTCCAGTGCCCTTACTACCCTTACTCTAAAAAACTTTTTCCTTATGTTCAGTATAAATCTCCCCACTTTTAGTTTGGAACCATTTCCCCTTGTCCTATTACCATAGACCCTGCTAAAGTTTGCCCCCTTCCTTATTACAGCCCTCCCTATAGATACTGAGAGGCCACTATGACCTATACTCAGAACCTTCTCCAGCACCAGCTCTCTCAGCCTGTTCTCAAAGGGGAGGTATTCCATCCCTTGTATCCTTTTTGTGGCCCTCCTCTGGACATGTACCAACAGGTTGAAGTCCCTCCTGTAGTGAGGACTTCAAACCTGGACTCAGAATTCCAAGTGAGGCCTCATCAGCATAGAGGGGAAGAATCACCTCTCTGGACCTGCTAACCACATTATTTTCTGATGCAGCCCAGAATACAGTTGGCTTTCTTGACTGCCAGGTCTCACTGCTGGGTCATGTCTAGCTTGACATCCACCAGTACCCCCTAGTCCTTTTTGGCAAGGGCCGTGCTCCATTCTTACATCCTCAATGAAGGCAAATATGTTTATATACATTATTCAACAAAATAAAGTTTTTATGGAGACTTCAGTTTCTCCAGCAAGAGCTTGGAAAACTTACAATTGCTTCTGATACTGATTGTCACAAAGACTGTCTGGTTCATGTTAGAACACTGCATATTTCTGGGATTATTATTATTATTTGGTCAAGATTTGTCTACTTCCCTTTCCCTTTTCTTAATCTTCAAAAGGCCTTTTTCTCACTGCTGTTGCTGTGCATCTTCTTATGCTGGATTCAAGATGAACCTGGACAAATGAAGAGAGCAACTAACTCTCCAGTTTAATAATTGAGTGGTGGAATATGAAATCAGAATAAATGCGGAAAACAAAACCAGAAATACTACTGGGTATTAGAACCTGTGAATTGGCAGTATGCTTAATAATAATATTAAATAAACACATTTCTTCTTTTAGTTTGATATAGTTAGAAATTTGGTGCACCAGAAGTACAAATTTAGTATTTCTAAATACCTTTTCTTTTCTCTTCTTTTCTTTTCTTTTCTTTTCTTTTCTTTTCTTTTCTTTTCTTTTCTTTTCTTTTCTTTTCTTTTCTTTTCTTTTCTTTTCTTTTCTTTTCTTTTCCTTTCCTTTCCTTTCCTTTCCTTTCCTTTCCTTTCCTTTCCTTTCCTTTCCTTTCCTTTCCTTTCCTTTCTTTTCTTTTCTCTTTTCTTTTCTTTTCTTTTCTTTTCTTTTCTTTTCTTTTCTTTTCTTTTCTTTTCTTTTCTTTTCTTTTCTTTTCTTTTCTTTTCTTTTCTTTTCTTTTCTTTTCTTTTCTTTTCTTTTCTTTTCTTTTCTTTTCTTTTCTTTTCTTCTCTTTCCCCTCAAGAACTGGCAATTATTGCTCTGTTATAATATTGTAACCCCCTACAGTAAAGGTACTGGAAGAAGATATCTTAACAAAGACTGATTACAACTAAATTTAACAATATTACAGTAAGAATGATATGCATCATGGTAACCATAGCATAAATATCATTATTAACCATGCCTTGCAAAGTAAGAAAAGCAGGTCTTTCACAGTATTTTAAAGATATATTCCCAATGTATATTCCGAAGGTTTGAGATATACTCAAATATAAGTCCCTGCTCCTTTAATAATCAGTGGAAATTCACATTTTAACTCTTCCTTTTTGTTCAATTTGTTTCTAGCCAAACTGAACAAGATATTTTTGGCTTGTTTTATTCAGAGGTACCCTAGAGGAAACTGCTGTGGCAGATGTACAGCTTATCTACATATTCAACTAGGAATCTGGCACATACCTTTAAGAACTGCTATGTCTGCCCACTAAAAATGTCAACATTAGAGAAAATAAAAATGGGACAAACCAAGTGAAAAATAAGTGACATGATGTAATTCAACAAGATAATACTACTTAGAAAGTGATCTATGCTTGAGCATGGTGTAAAAGCATGGTGTAAAAAGCCTTTCTTTTTTTCCACATGTAAATTATGGGGATATCTAAAAATCAGGAAGTGCAATTAAATAGTTTTATTTTAAAAACTCCAATAGAATAACAGAATATTATATAATAATATAATAATAATAGAATAATAGACTAAAACTGTCAATAGAATGCAGAAAGACCTGAAAAAGTAATACTAAATAAAACGTACGTATCTCTAGGAACAGTGGCTCAAATATGAAGCTTCCAGCTGTTAAAATAGCATGCAGAAGCATTACATGACATCACTTCATGTATTTACTTCATTTTAGTATCCTTAAAGGCATGCAGTCATACAGTATCAGCCTCACAATGGAAAAAAAAAAAATGCAAATTTTGCCTACTGCAACAATTTCAACTTTCTGGCAGATTTTTTTTTATTTTTATTTATTTATTTATTTATTTTACCTATATGCCTTCAAAACTACAAAGAAGCAGATTTAGGAGGTAGGGAGCACTGATATATTCCAGATATTTGTGAGAACCCTTCTTTGTTTTCTGGCTCAAAGCTTGCTTCCTGAGGTGTTTTCTAGTGATAAGACTCTCACTGATTTATGGAGGAGGCAAGTGAAGGGTGCTACCGTGTGACAATCAGCATCACTTTGTGGGCATCTGAAAGCACCTTCCTACATAGCTGTTTGCCTCCGGAAGAGAGTGCTCAGGAGTGTTTATGGGTGGAAGTTCTGGCCTGGAACTAAATAGCTCCAGCTTGGTATGGGAAAATTGGGGAATGATGCCATTGTGTCCTATGAAAAACAGGATGAAGATGGGCATTCCTGCTCCCTCTTATCTGCTGGCAAGGCCCGGAAGATGGGAACAAAGGAGTTTCTGCTGAGATCCCAGAGCCAGAATTTTCTACTCCAAGGAGAGCTGACTCAACTACTTTGGATTTGAACTGTCACTCCAAAGAGAGAGCTGACTCAACCACTTTGGACTTATAAATAAGTTGGTACTACCATTGGAAGTCGTTGTCGTCATCATCATCATAGTCACCATCATCATCAGTGGAACAACAATGCCTGACAACCCACCACTAATGAAGATCAATGACTGAACTACAAACCTCGCTGGATCCATGGTGGTGACTATCTCCCTCTTGCTTCCTACAAAGACTCCTTGCTTCTATTTACTATCTTTACTACTGCCTGCATTCCCTTCCCCATCACCCTACATCATAATAGTGTCCATCCTCTCCTTCCCCATCTCCCCGATTAAGATTTATAATAAACTGGTTGGACCAACATTTGAACCGTTGTTTCTTAATCTCACGCCGGTAAACATATATCAAAGAACCTTGCCTTCCTCCTATAAATTGGAGTAAGACAATATTTTACCCAGTTTATCATGGAATTTTGATGTTTAGGGAGCAATTAAGAGGTGCATAAAAAATACAAGTGACAAAATAATATTGATGCACAAGAGAAATGGCAATGATTCTTACCCTTCTTTCCTTTCCTCCTTTTCCTCTGTCTTACAGAATTGCCATTTATCGAAGAAAAAAAAAAAAAAAAAGACAAATGCTACATGCCACAAAAAATTAAGCAGAATTCACGTATACTAAACAAGCCCTTTTTTTTCCAGTTCCAGAGGATGTTTTGTTTCTAGAAACTGGTACACCTTTTACTCAGTTAATTTCAATTAAAATGGGAAAACAGACCTTGGAGTCACTTGAGCTTATGAATTAATAACAGAAGATTCCAATAGACTGCCCTGGATATGGGCCAAAATTGATTTTATTTGTGTGGGGAAGCTAAGACCAAATTTGGCTTTACCATAAAAAGCAATCATTATAGGGCTCTATGGAAATATATGAGATAGAGATGAGATAATAATGAGATAGAATCACTGGAATTACTTTTCCTTTTCTGCAGATTGACCAAAAGATCACCAAGAATTGTTAGCATTGAATAATTCATCAAAAACACTTTTGTGTTATGAATGACACATTTGGAATTCAGTGTTTTCAAATCTTAATTCACAGTAACAGATTGTATATGTCATCCAATTACAAATGACACAAATAACAATTACCATAATATCCAAAACTAGGTGAATAGAAAATGTATAATTTTCATATGAAAAATACAAATGCTTACTTTGCAAGCTGCCCAAACAACTCAGAATTTAGTTATAATATATGCAGAATATAAGCAGAAATTAAATTAAGAAACTGAGATTGTAGTTCTAATTCTTAAGCATTTGTAGTTTACATAATATTTATACATGAGTTGAGAAGATAGTGGTACAGAAATAGAAATAGCCTTGTGAGCCTCTACCTCTTTCAGGTAAACAAATGTGAGTGTTCAAAATGTATTTTTAAAATAATTCATGTTGCTACATCTGCTGCTGCTGTTGGGTCTTTTTCCTCTTACAAAACTTACATGGGAAATTTCACTGCATCTTGTATCATTCATGTATTTTTACACTTAGATTAATCTTAACATAAATAATTATTCTTATTTATGATCCCCTCTTCTTTCATTTAATTAATTTTCAAAGATGTTATTCAACAGTATTTTGCTACTTTTTTTGTTGCCTTTTATGTGTTTTTTTTTTTTGACAAGTGTCAAAGTTACTGCTACTACTTCATCATTATAATCATTCAATTCTTAGAATAGTACACTAATAATCCTTTCCCAAATTGAAAATATTTCCAATTTCTGTCATTAATATGTTCAGCTTTTATACATTTTTTTTTATGGTACAAGAGAAAATATTAAATAACTTCTCCAAGAAATATAACTACAGATGTCCAAGGCTTCCATATGAGCCACTGACAGGTTTTGTCTGTCCTTGACAGTTTCCTATGAACTTGTTTCCCAGCTGAAGGAATTATTTTGGTCTTGTGTTTGCCAGCAACCTGAATCAGCTCCTCCAACAGTTTGGCAATTAGCCTGTGTTCAGGGTAAGCAAGTTACAAAAAGAGCTGTTGTGTAGACAGAGCTAAAAAGCAGCTTCCAAGTAGGACTTCTCCTTCACACAGCTGCCATTTTTTAGTTTGTAGTCATATCCAAATGTGTTGCATGTATTAGGTGAAACATTTTGCAACATAACATATATTTTTTCAGTCATTACAATAATTAATAATAAAGAACAAATGAGTCAAAAGGAGAATTATGGTCCAATCTTTTTTTTTTTACTAATTTTTTTACTAACAAATGTCTATAAACAAAGAAAGTAAAACAGACAAGCACTGAAAATTGGAATACTACATTCATTACAATTATGGTTTTGAAGGAATTTGGCATGCTTTAAATATCCTATATAGGGTTGATTCTGCCTTCTGTATTCTAAATTAATGCAAATGTTACCTCTTTGATTAAATGGTGCAACACAGTCATTTCAGTAATTATTCTAGTATAGAAAGCTTTCCAGAGATTTGCCTTTGTTCATATTTTCATATCTGAATGAAGAATCTTCTGATAAACAGCAACTGTAAAAATTTCTACACAAAAGAAGATAGAAGACCACTTTGCTACAATATGTATAGTGTGTCATATAAAATATTTAAACCACTAGCTAAAACCAGTAAAGCTCCTTCCCCTTTGATGATAGATGTTTGTGGTCAGTTTCATTACTCTGTAGCACTTTTTCTTTCTTTTTCTCTTTTTTGTTTTGCTTGCATATACAGATAAAAACACATGCCCTGTTTTCCTGAAAGCCCATGTTATCAGTTCCCAAGTCTGTTCATTTCTTAGGAAGAATACAGTGCTTGAAGGCAACAGAAACAAATTATTTCTGTGTTGCCTCTCTGCAGTCACAGGACTAGGCTCTTCAAAGTTTTTTAAACTGAGCTATTCAATTTTCTTATACACTGTGCATTTTTGCGTGGTAGTATTTTCAGATTATTCTCTTAAAGCGGCTGAACAAAATACATTCTCAGCCCATCAGTTTTGTATATTCCTGTAGCAGGAACAAAAGTTAATAATTATAATCCCCAAGATTTGTTCATTTACCTTCTCTAATCTGTGGCTTTTCAGTATTTCTGGCAATACATTAGTTTGTGCACAGGCATCCAAGTTAGAAGTACTTGATTTTGCTCCATTTGCTTTTATTGAGATACTGTATTCATCTTCTGTAACAGAGTTGTCTATTTGTCTAACAAATAATCCAGCTTTTTAAATGCTATGTTCATTCTGCTGTGCTCATCTCTGTGTGAGATCAGGTAGCAAGCTGACCATTTCTTATGATCTGCTGACTGCATGACTATCAATGCATTAATAATGAATGCTCAGTTGCTATGGTCTGGATAAATGGTTAACATAAATGGTATATAAATGCCTAGGCAATTCTTACATGTTGAAATAGGGTATAGAAATAATACTGCACATCTGCCCATAAAGACACTTCGAGGACACTTTTGCTCACACTTGGTTTAGCACCAAAGATTTTGATGTGCTTGCTTCAAGTAAACAAGATTGAAATGCCATAATAACAACTCATTTTAAACAACATTGCTTGAGCAATTCAAGAAAGGCCATTCATAACAGAGGGAGGATGTGGCTGCAGACTAGCTCGCTGCACTGATGGGTTGTGTTCTGAAAGCATATCAGATTAAAGGTACTTACTTATTAAATGGAAGCCATCTAAACACCAGCAAGGTTTACCCAGCAGCCAGAGATCATTTATAAAGTAGCTAGAAAGAATATTACTGCATTGCCACTTTTTGATGATTCTTACAATATTATTTAATTGCTTACATTCCCAAACATTTTTCTATGTATTGTTTATAGTCTACTAATTAATATATGAAGCTTTTCATATCTGATTTGAATGATTTTTTATTTTATTTTATTTTATTGTTTTTTGTTTTTTGGTTTTTTTTTTACATTTGCCATTATTTATCAGCTTTCTATTCTCAGTCCTGTTATCTCTGCCAGACTTTTCCATCAGATTCTCACTGGACCTGGTGACTTCTGCTTGAAAAACTTTAAGAGCTTCATCACAGTTCAATTTCTCTGAGCCCCTCCTGAACTTTTTGTTTCATACCATGCTCATTTTAGGAATTTGATCCATTAATGTTGTAAAACTGACCCATCAGTTCAAATTAGCAATACTTCTATAATATTTACTTTGTTAGAATCTAGTTCTATCATCTTTGCTGTGTAATCACTATGCTATAAGTCAAACTCCCTTATCCTTAGGGTAATCAGGTTTTAAGTATAAGTTCCCTATTCACTACTGAAGCATATGGTGTAATGATTGGGCTAAATATAAGAGGAATATTTGCCATTCCTTCAACTAAGTTTTCTGAAGGAATGTGGCTATGGCTGCTCTGCTTGGTGGGGTAATAAGGGGTGCTGATGTATGATAAGCATGTTCTAGTGCTGTGACAGACATCATCAGTTTTGCTGGGTGGTAGCTTATTGTATGGAAAATGTATAGTCTTTTTAAAATGGAATTTCTGGAGAAAAGGAATAGAGACTAACTTTGCCTTGTCTTGGTAGCTCTGCATTGTATTACATATGTCATCAATCAGGGAAAAAATATTTTCCCCTGAAAATAACAGAGTAATTTCAGCTAGTGACATCTTCTAGAGTGTGAGAAGCCAGATAAACAAACAAACAAACAAACAAACAACAACAAACAACAACAACAACAAAACAGAAGGCAGTGAAATTGCAACATGTGCAGAAGGCAAAATGCTCCACTGATACATTTCTATGGAAATATTGAACATGGCAACCATGGATGTAATAAGAAATAATGGCGGGTTCAAACAAAGCCTGAATATGTTTCCTTTCAATATGATGGTCATTTTAACTTACAGTTAAATAATTTCACACTGGTAATTCACAGAAAGTGTTATGGGCAGTCGTGGGGGACATGAATGGAAGAAAGTTTTCTTTCTTCTGTTTCTTACAAAGTGTTAAAGATTTCTCCTGAGGCCTAGTAACAATTTGTGTGAGAGTAGTGAGTCAGTGAAACAGGTTGCTAAGAGAGGTTGTGTTATGAAAAACTACTAGAAGTTTCACTTGAACATATTGGCAGAAGCTTTTTCACACATCAGCAGAGGTATTAAACTGGTCACTCTCCCTTTTTTATTATTATAAAACTTATCTCCTCACACTTTGGTGCTCTAAAAGCACTCTAAAAAAGAACTTACTATCACCTTTGATGATGTACTCCCACCACCACCTTCTCCAGTCTGGCCATTCTCTTGCTGGCTATCGCATCCAAAACCTCATACAGATAACAACCATAATAGAAGTTCAAACTGACTGCTGAAAGGACTGGCAGGCAGATGTCCTGTTCAGCAGCTGAGGACCAATTGAGCATGCACCAGAAAATATCAGTTAATCATCTGACCTAGTAAATACTGAGACACCCAGAAGCCACTTAAAGACTCCTTTCATGACAGCTGGCTGCACAACAGGATCTCCCCTTGAGTAGGAATGCCTTTCAAGGTTAGATGTGAGCAGAGATCACCTGCATTTCGATGTCAAGAGATACCTTGCCAATAGATAGTTTCAGTAAGTGACTAATAGTTTAAGATTCCAGAGCTTTTCTAAGATTGTATTTTATATTGACTGTGCCATACAGTCCTTCAGATATAAACCATTGACCATGTTTGGGACTAAGTTTTGATTCAGTCACAGTGTCACACCAAATTCCTCTGAGAAGGGGCTGAGAAAGCAAAGGCATCTACTCTGAGCCTTGTGAGGGTCACCTAGCTGAGTGCATTTATATTGCACGCAGTGAATAACGAAGTGTAGACTGCTATCTATAATCTAATTAGGTCACTCACTTATTTATGATTAAGCTTTGTTAAATCACTTAATTTATAAATAGATGTATTTTTTATTTTCTCTTGCAAATGAAGTGCATAACTCCATTTGCAAGAGCATCAGTGTACGTGCCTAATGCCTTTATGAATACAGAGATGAGTTTTCTTGGCCTCCATTGCACTGCCTGGATCATAAATAAACTGAAACATTTGAAGACCAGTTTCTGAAAGTTACCATTAATAGCTCTAATTAATGATTGATCTTTCTAAGGTTTCTTGGTGATTTTTGTGTTTATCTATCTTTTATTATTATTATTATTTTTTACCTACAGAACAAAAACAGATTTTTTCTCTTAGATAATGTATGTTTCCTGGGTCAAGTGCAAATGTACATGCCTTTAGAGATTCTTCTATCTACTCTTATGAACTAATTCCACAAACCTCTGCCACAAGACTTTCCCTTTCTCCTCTCCTCACATTTAATCTGCTTTAAATTCAAATGAACTAAATGCTGAAAATTAAGCAGCAACTCATTCAACCTTACAAGATACCCGCCAGTGGAATGAGCAGCAATTTCTCCTTTAAACGTTATTACTTTTATACCTCCGGCATAGTTTCAAAGGCAAATTATAAATATTTTTTTTCTTCCTTGGATGTTAAACTCATTTCTTAAACAGACTGAATCATGTTTTCCTGAGCAAGTTTTGCCTATTGTTTCAATATAGTCCCCATTGTGTTTTGAAACTAATAGAATAAATTAAAAAATAACAAACACTAGAGCAGGGAAAGAGTGAGATGAGAACCAGGCAAACATGTTCCTTTGTTAGCCTTTGTTATTAGTCCCATTATCTATTTTATTAGGAGAAAGCTATCAACTGTTGGGTTTTTGTGTGTGTGTGTGGTTTTTTGTTTACTTTTTTTTTTTTTTTTTTTTTTTACCTTATCCTTTCTAAAGTGTCTGCTGGCATCTGGCAGAAGGTGCATCACTGTACATTTAAAAGAGAAATTATTCACATATTTTTTACTTTAAAACTGAACAAATTAATTGTTTCAGTTATGATTTTTCTCTTAAATGCAGTACATAAATGACGGCTTTCACAATACAGAATATATTTAAGCACCATATTTTCACAATGCTTTTTTTACTTAAATTATTACTTGCTTCTAATCCGTGACTTCATAAACTAGACATAAAAAAATGAAAGAATAATTGCTAGAATAAAGAAAATGTTTTCTACTTTTGCAAGTCAAGCAGTGTAATTTTTAAAAAGAAATAAGCTTTGAAGTAAAACACATTGGTAATTAACCTACAGTCATTATTTACAGTACAAGCAGATGTAGAGACCGGGAGAACTCCATGAGAGCAGTCCTGTGGAGAAGGACTTGGGCATTCTGGTGGACAAAAAGGTTGACACAAACCAACAGTGTGTGCCTGCAGCCCAGAAGAACAACTGTGTCCTTTACTGCATCCAAAGAGGAGCTGGCCAGCAGGGCAAGGAAGATGAATGTCCCTCTCTACTCTGCCCTCATGAAGCCCCACCTAGAATACTACTTCCAGAACTAGGGCTGTGAAAGTGTTGGAGTGGGTCCAGAAGAGGGCCATGAAGATAATCAAAGGGTGGAAGAAACTCTATTGTGAAGGAAGGTTCACAGAATCACAGAATCACAGAATGACCTGGGTTGGAAGGGACCTCAAGGATCATGAAGCTCCAACCCCCCTGCCTGGCAGGGCCACCAAACTGCATGTTTACTAGATCAGGTTGCCCAGGGTCTCATCCAACCTGGCCTTGAACACCTCCAGGGACGGGGCATCCACAGCCTCCCTGGGCAGCCTGTTCCAGGACCTCACCACTCTCCTAGTAAAGAACTTCCCCTTGTTATCCAACCTAAATCTTCCCTCTTTCAACTTAAAACCATTTCCCCTTGTCCTGGTATTTTCGACCCTTTCAGAGTTTACTCCCCTCCTGATTATAGATACCCTTCAGGTACTGAGAGGCTGCAATGAGGTCACCCTGCAGTCTTGTTTTCTCCAGGCAGGTGCTCAAGCCCCCTCACAGGGCAGGTGCTCAAGCCCCCTGACCATCCTCGTGGCCCTCCTCTGGACCCTTTCCAACAGCTCTATGTCTTTCTTGCACTGAGGGCTCCAATACTGTTTCCAGACACAGTATTCCAGATGGGGCCTCACAAGAGCAGAGTAGAGAGGGACAATCACTTCCCTGTCCCTGCTGGCCACCCCTCTCCTGATGGAGCCCAGGATACTGTTTGCCTTCCGAGCAGCAAGAGCACACTGCTGGCTCATGTTAAGTTTATCGTCCATCAGTACCCCCAGGTCCTTCCCTGCCGAGCTGCTCTCAAGGATCACTCCTCCCAGTCTGTACAGATGCCTGGGGTTCTTCCGACCCAAGTGCAAAACCTTGCACTTTGCCGTGTTGAATCTCATTAGGTTCACCCAGGCCCACCTTTCAAGTCTGTCGAGGTCCCTCTGAATGGCATCCCTTCCTCCCTCTGTATCAACTGCACCACTCAGCTTGGTGTCATGAGCAAACTTGCTGAGGGTTCACTCGATTCCATTGTCAGTGTCATTGATAAAGATGTTAAAGAGCACCGGTGCCAAGACAGATCCCTAGGGGACACCACTCATTTGAGGGAACTGGATTTATTCACACTGGAGAAGAAAATTCTCCAGGAGATCTCATTATTGTCTTCCAGTATTAAAAAAAAAAAAAAAAAAAAAAAAAAAAAGCTTATAAAAAAAAAAGGAGGGATATCCTCTTTTTATACTTTTTGATAGTGGTAAGACAAGAAGGAACAGTTTTAAAGTAAAAGAGGAGAGATTAAGTTAAATATTAGGGAGACATTCCTGGTGGCAAGGTGGCAAGGCACTGGAACTAGAAGCTGAGGTGCTCCATTCATGAAGGCATTCAAGGCCAGGTTGGAGGGGACCCTGAACAGCCTGGTTTGCTGTGCGGTGACCCTGCCTATGGGTCTGGAACTAGATGACCTTTAATGCCCCTTCCAACCCAAGATATTCTGAGTCTGTGTCTCTGATATTACACACTCTGAAAACTTCTATTATATGTCAGTCACTCTGAAAGTTAGGCCTTCTATATATTTTCATGGAAACTACAACAGAACACAATAACACTATTTGATGGAGAATATTCTCAGCTACAGAACATTCTCTTTCAACAGTGGACACCAAGAGCCAGCATTCTGTCCTGAAAAGAATCTGCACCAGATGAGGTTACCCACTATCACTGCCCAACACCTCACTGTGCTCACATCCACTATTTGTTCTACATAAGCATTCAGCAAACACCGATGAATTTCAATGGATGCCACTTTTTTCTGCACAGAGGAAGTCAGTGGCACAACTTTGCTTCATGTGCACTTCTATTTCAGAAGCCATTTTGTCAGACTTCTCCTTTTCTGCCATCTGTCACTCAGAAATAAAATGTAACTGAATATTGGTGGAAAGGTTCATGCTCTATTGACAAACCACCAATATCTGCCTCTGACATTTTGGGCCAACATAAAAATACAGGGGGCATTACTTTTGGAATTGCCCTTGTATGTTCTATTCAAAATAATACTACTATTGGGGAAAAATTCTGCTTGACATTTTGTGTTTTGACTGGCATTTGTTCACTGCCAGCTGTCATAAGAAAGACTGCAACACATGCCGTTAGCAGCATATGCCTTTTTGGGCACTGAATAGCATTTTCATACGAAAAAATCAAATGATCCATAACATATTATGCTGTCATTTAAAAAACGCATCAGAACTGTAACATTTTCATGTTCATAACAAATTTTATTCCCCAAGGCTCAGTCTACTCAATTCTCACTACGTTTGGGGACATAATGAGGAAAGCATTTATTCTATTAATTGACATTATATTTTTTTTCAGTATGTTAATGCTTTTTTTTTTTTTTTTTTTTTTTTTAAGAAGGGGCATTCTTCTCAAAACAATTGCGGTGTTTCATTTTTTTTGCTTTGTTATTCACTGCTTTATCAGATCAATCTATTTTTCCTTACCATATCATCTTCTCCATCATTTACTGCTCTTCTACTCTGGTGAAATAGAGAAGATTGAATAGCTATCCATTTTTTTGTTACAAAAATACAAAATTATTCTACTAATTACATTTACTTTTAACATAATTTTGATAAGAAAAAGGTCACCTTCAAAAGAACAAAAACCTGTTCACTCCCTGAATAGTAAAATTATTATTACTGATTATTACATGCATACAGTGCTATCTGGGATTCTTCTTCATATTTTTGGATTCTGATATATCTAAACAAAATTAAGAATCCATATCAATTTCCCTAAGCAGTTAAAAGGGAAAAATGCATATTCTTATATTCTTTTTGTGGCTGATTCAATTCACTTTTATTTCATGGATTATCTGAGAAGATTTTAAAACTGTGATGCTACTTGGAACAAACAGATTTAAATCAGGAAGTTTCATTTATTCTTGAATATTTGGGAGAAATAGATCATTTTCTAAGAAATACACTATTGCTATACAGATTACTGAAAAAAAAAAATAAAAAATCTCTGAACTTTTCCAAAAAATCACAGGAATTATTTGCTTTCTATTCTAATTTACTTAAATAAAAATAAGCAAACAAATAAATAAAACCTATATATTCTGTTATCTTCTGTCTTATCCATGTTCATTATCCATTGATGTGAAAGAACTCCACATCATTATTCCACAGAAGCTTTAGTTATTTAGAGTGATTGCACATTACAATTGCAATTGGTGTATGTTACCACTTTGTTCTTAATCTTTGCTGTGTTGATGATATAATTTGCAAAAAATTATTCTCAGGTGCATAGTTGATATTGTTCATAAGTTTTGGTACTTGCGTTTATCCTAGATTATTCATATTTCACATAAGTGAAATTCTTTATCACTATAGACGTCTGTGTTTTATTATTATTATTTTTTTTTTCTCAATGTAGCTATAGGTTTTTTGCTTCAAGAGAAAAAAAAGATATTGAACAAGTACTGAGTACAAATGCAAAATGTCATCATTTTAAAGGATTAGTATATGTATATAGCAGCATTTCTTTTAAGTAAATAAACTTGTCTTTGAAGTAGTGTTCACTAATATTTACATTCTAAATGCTATTGACAGCAAAAAAAGAAAACAAAGTACATTACTTACAAGTATGACATTAATCATGATTAAAAACTTATACTTTCATCCGAATTTTGTGGAACAAAACATAAAAACTTAATATAGTTGCACTATGTGCCAAATTTAGCTTTTCAGTTCAGAGATGTGAGTACTATGTGGAAACTCATTTGAATGAAAAATCTCTATGATTTTCAGCTAGTTAAAAAGTGTTTTTACCACACTGTCTGTCCTCTTGAATCTTTTACAGGGATTCTTTACAGGTTATTTGCTTGTGGGATATGAAATTGGAATCAAGGTAGAGCACAGACTATCAGATTGAATTGCTAAATTAATAACATTTGAACTAATTTACACATAATAAATATAAATAAAAGTCTACAATTTACCAAAGCACTTCTGTCAGTTTGGAAGATAACACAAAGAAAATAGCAGTAATTAGATTTAAAAAAAAAAATAAAAAAATAAAAACACAGAAACTTCACACTAATTCTACTGACAGTCACACAAGAAACCATTTTTTGCTCTGATGTGGAAGTTTGTCCAGCCTGATCAAGTCAGAAGGACTCACTGGAGCATAATAACTGCATGCATAGAAGATCTAAACTCTGTTTGACAACTTCATTACTTCAAAGTTAGTAGTGATTTCTGCAGTTCTGCAGGAAACTGAGATTTTAATAATAACTTATTTCCACATACTTAAAAAATGGCCATATTCATTTAATACATATTACCAAATTATCAATATTAACACTTTATCATAACTCATGCAAACAGTTTGTGTATTACTATATATGCTTATGAAACCTCCATATTTTTTCTTATATTTCAAGGAGAACCACCTTATTTCTTGTTTATAAGTGAGAGATACAGAGGAAGGCATTTATAAATTTTTTCTATAATTCATATTTCAGAAAAACAACACAAAGTAAAATTCATCTGTGAATCTGTACCAGAATATTATCTCCCTCTTTGTAGCTTCCTTTTTAATAAGTTTCACACATTTACTTGGAAATCTCTGTCATACTCTTAGAGTACAAATAGTATTCCACTTAAATTTTCAGCTAAGGACTATGAACATTTTAATGAATAATCAAAATTAAGAGTGTGGAACTTTTTAGACAGACATGAAATAATAAATCAAGCATTTCAAGTGAAATGGAATATTTATAAAAATAAAATTATAAAGTGAAAGTCTTATGATTACTCATTTTTTAATAATACACCTTCTAAACATCTATAACATCCATAAAATATAACAATCACAGAAACAAACAAACAAAAAAAAAATGTTTAGGTTGAAAGGGACTTCTTGAGATTATTTAAAGCAATCACAGAATGCCTTGAATGTCTCCAAGGATGGAGCATCTGCAGTTTCACTAGACAGCACGTTCCAGTGCCTCGCAATCCACTGATCAAATAATTTCCTCTTAACAACTAATATAAATATACTCCTTCCAGTTTTTTATCGTCTGCAAAATTGCTAAGAGCGCTCATTGCTCTATTGTTCAGCTTATTAATGAGTATATTGAACAGCATTGACTCCAGTTCCAACCCCTGTAACACACTGCTAGTGACTTGCCTCCAACTGGCCTTGGCCAAGAAAACATTGAGAAACGTGACAACTTTTATTTTCTTTGTTACTGGGTACCCCATGCCATTCAAAAGCGAGGTCATGTTTTCCATAGTATTACATTTATTTATTTATTTATTTTCTAATCTTTCTCTTTTACTTGTAGAATTATTTTCTGTTCCTGTTCCTCTTTACAGGCCCTGACAGATTTATCTCCATTTTGATTACTGCTTTTCTAAAAGCATCTGCCCACACGGCTGAACAGAAACCATGCTCCTCCTGGGTCACCCTGTCACCCTGCTTCCACTTCTTGCATGCTTCTTTCTATCCTTGAGTTCAACCACAAGCTACTTGCTTATCCATACTGGCCTCCTCCCACTGTTGCCTGAGTTCCTGCTTGTGGTACCAACACCTCTTGAGTTTGGAGGAAATTATCTTTGAATATTACCCAGTTCTTTGAATATCTACTTTGTTCAGACTTAAAGGGAATACTCTGGGGCAATCTTGTTGCAACCTTTCCGCACTGAAAAAAAGCTTATAAAAAAAAAAAAAAAAAAAAGAAGTAAAAAGAAAAAAAATCCACTTTTTACGCTGTCTGATAGTGATAGGGCAAGAAGGAATGATTGTAAACTAAAAGAGAGAAGAGTTAAGTTATATTTTAGGAGGACATTCTGTACCCAGATGAGGCACTGGAACAAGCTGAAATAAGTTTGCAGGAGATATTTTCTTTACCCTGCCCATGGAGGTATTCAAGACCAGACTGGATAGGACCCTGAGCAACACAGACCTCTGACAAAGGCACAGTGGTTGGAAGTGGATGCTCTTTGAGGTACCTTCCTACCCAAAACATTCTATGACTCAGTGATTCCATGACTCCACTTCCCTCCAGATGTACATCTATTTGGATTCTTCTAAGCAAATCCCCAAATCCAATACCTTGTGTGTTGTTTTCTTTTTTTGTTTTTATAGTTTTTTGGGGTTTTTTTTGTTGTTTTGTTGGTTTCTGTTTTTTTGTTTGTTTGTTTGTTTGTTTGTTTTGCCCCCTTCTCTTAGAGCCCTGAATCCTACCATTATGTCAAGACTGCCTCCAACTTCCACACCCTCAGTTCTTTCCTATTCTCAGTCCAAATGCTATTAAAACAGTTTTTCTAGTTGGCTACTCAATTATCTGCTCCAGCCTAGCTTTAAAATAAATATATACCTGTTTATAAAATGAAAAGACAAACTAAATATACTCTTGAATGTATAATAAGTCATTTAATATGTTCTTGAGATATCATATGCATATGATTTTCGTCAGTATGTAGAGAGAAATATCAAAGGCCTAATTTTTGCTTTGTACATAATACTTCATAGGAGAACCACTTTTTCTCACACTTCACCTAAAGCCTTGTTTTCCTCAAAACTGTCAGGATTTGGACACTGGACTAGAAAAAAAAAAACAACTTTTGTTTTTTTA
Organism: Excalfactoria chinensis; assembly: GCF_039878825.1. Classification (NCBI taxonomy): domain Eukaryota; kingdom Metazoa; phylum Chordata; class Aves; order Galliformes; family Phasianidae; genus Excalfactoria; species Excalfactoria chinensis. The sequence continues at coordinate 19,073,973 of NC_092828.1, read as the reverse complement.
TTATTATTATTATATTTATTTTTAATTAGAATGGAAGTGTTTGTAGGCAAATAGTAGTCCTGTCCATTAAGTCTCAAATAGACTTTGTAATCTGGGTGAGAAAACTCTCGATAAATTTGAATGAACATTCTTTGAGGTCATAAATGATATAAAAATACATACTGCATTTATACATAAATTTTATTTTGTAACATGAAATTTATATAATGCTTTTACAACAACTTCACTCTTTCTTTTTGTGTCATATTGCCATTTTACCTGAAAGGACGATTAATTTGGCCAACTACAAGAATATTCTGACGGTGTGCCTAGCTAAAACAAAAATTTACATTATATTTATTTATTTTATAATATGCAATCCAGAATTTTTATAAACACAGACAGTTACAAGTTACACTATTTCTCTATAAGTGATGCAGAAAAACATTCTGTTACTCGTTGGTTACTGCTTTTAATTTATTGCCGTCTGTTAACACAATACAAAAAGTCGTATCTAGACCTTCAAAGGTGTTTGTTTTTTTGTCACTTAGTGTTTGCCAAGGTCTTCTTGGTTTACAAAATGCCTGGACTTTCATTCTCATATCCCATATATGCCTACCACAGCAAAACCTTTTTCCTTGACAGCCACAGAAAGTTTTAAGAATCCATACCATCTATTCCCTTTTGTTCAAGAATTTATTTTTTTTTTTAAATTTTATTTTCCTTTTTATTTTGGCATGTAACTATGAACAGGTGTCATAAGGTGGAAGAAGGCATGCAATGTCAGTGTAGTGGGGCTGTCACAGGATATGGACTTCCTCCTCTTTTCCTGCAGAACAGATGTCCTTTGCAGTGTTCTGCAAGCCTGCCTATCTCAGTCTCATTGATACCTGACTTCTCTGTGTAATGGCAAGGGCTCTACCAACTTTTGCATGGGCATCCAGCCATCCAGACAGATGGCCCTGGATTCTGGCAGCCAAAAAAACATTTATGTGGATGTAATATGTTTTTAAAGGCCATAATCCCAGCTGGTCACAATGAAATGGCTGTTCTATCTCTGCTCCTGCAGCTATTATTCAGACAATATGCTACTGTTACTTTGCCTGTGATTTAAATTAATATTTCAAACTGCATTAAATACATTTTCAGTGAAATTTATACATCATGTATATATATATATGCACACATGTTCAAATGGAATTAATATTGATTTATGTAACATCCAGCAAGACTGAGTGACTTGATTTATTTAAGTCATAATAATTACGGATTTTCAGTGTGTTTTTTTGTTTTGTTTTGTTTTTGTTTGTTTGTTTGTTTTTAAACAAAATCATTTTACATTCAACATCCTTAGAACATTCAGCTCACACATATATTATTAATCCTCTACACCTATGTAATAAATTAAGGTCAAAGTAGTCAATGTAGAATGGCAAAATAGATAATAAATTCAGTACATGTCAAGATCTATGGCAATTTTTGAATCTTTCTTTGCTGGAAACTCACTTGAAGAAGGCATAGGCTTCGGTTAAATTGCATATTCTTCATCATCAAATAGAACGTATGAAAGGAGACTCAGCATAAACCCCCCTAAGTAATATAGCATTATATGAGACATGAAATGTTCTCCTGTTTTTAACATGATAAAATTTACAAAAAGGCATTGGTATAAATCCATCAAAACCTTAAGATTTTTTAATTTTAGTGATGTAAATTAATCAATTATATATGTAAACACTGAAGCATGTGATCTTGCTGCTGCAGTTTTCGTAACATTTAATGTTATTCTAAGAATGCAATGATTTCAGTGATTTAGCCAGTTATATGCAGGAGATACAGAAGTGAGCTGAGATTCAGTAATACTTTTTAAAATGACTTTTCCATAGAATTCTAATAATTGAACACTTCCATTATAGAGGTTATAGAAGTAAATCCATGTAGCTTTCATCTACCTCTTAGCAAATATGTTCTTTCTAAAATGATTTAATGTTAAAAGCTGGAGTTAGTTCTTAGCATCTAATTATAATTTCCCTCACTCAAAATAGATTCCTGTTTGGAAAAGAGATCGCCATACAGAAGCCATTATTATAGAGAATGCTATCACTATTTTGCTTCTAATGATTCCAGTTTCTCAGAATCCATTGTGGATGACATGGCAGACCATAATATCTTTCTTAGGAAAATTTAAACTAATTTTCCTCAGTAAATTAGTTTAATTAAAACCTTCATTACTTTCTAGTTTGGAATTCCTTTAGGAGCTTCCTAACATTACTGATATAATATCAATGAAGATCAGGTCCACCTCAAAGAGATCAAGTTGCATAAAGCATGGCATAAAAACAGCGTAACAGATATCTCATAATAGTTGTTCAACAGGTTAAAATGCATATACTTTCAATGAAGATGACACGTAAAAATAAATATGAAAGTGCAACATATTTTAAAATACTAGATATTTATGTTATAATAAAGTCATAAAATCATTTGAGTTGGAAGAGACCTTTAAATGTCATACAGTCCAACTCCCTGTCAAAAAACAGGGATATCTAGATCAGGTTGCTAGATCAGGTTGCACAGAACCGTTTCACCTTGTTCTATTGCAACAGACCTTGCTAAGAGTCTGTTCCCTTGCTTCTTTTAGCCTTCCTTTAGATACTGAAATGCTGCTATCAGTTTAGATACTGAAAGGCTACTATTAACATAAGCAGAATAGACTTTTTACAAGGGGACAAGGAGGGATGGTTTTAAGCTCAAGAAGGGAAGATTTAGATTGGATGTCAGGGGAAAGTTTTTAACCAAGAGAGTGGTGAGGTGCTAGAACAGGCTGCCCAGTGAGGTTGTGGATACCCCATTCCTGGAGGTGTTCAAGGGCAGGTTGGATGGGGCCCTGGGCAGCCTGGTCTAGCACTAGATACAGAGATTGGTGTCCCTGCCTGTGGCAGAGAGTTGTAACTTGATGATCCTTGGGATCTCTTTTAGCCCAAGCCATTCTACAATTCTATGATTTGTTGAACATCCTGAGGTTTTTCTTCTGAGCCTACTGTTCAAAACTGGGTATGTTCCTCAAGGATGTCAACTGCACCATGCAGGTTGTCACACACACAAAACTGATGAGGGTGCACTTGATCCCACTATCATTAAATCACACAAAAAAGTCTTTCTCAATACTGTATTTTGAAGAATAATCTTGTGATATAAAGCCAAAGGAAGGAATGAAACTTCCAGGGTTTGTTTAAAGAATGCAGTTAACTTAATCTCCTACGAATAGCAAAAGTGTTGCTAATTTAAGTGGCGTGGCTTCAGCCAAGACTATATTAACAGCACGCTAACCATTTATCACTCAGTGAGAACCATTAGAAGGACACCCATAAGCCAACCAGATCACTTGGAAGGGAAAAGACTGCTTTTATGGCACAGCAGCAAGGGGTGAGGCAGAGTCAGAACAGGTAGCCTGAGTTAGTCCAAGAGTTATTTCATACCATATCATATCATATCATAGGCGGCTATAAAGCTGTGGGAAGTCTGCATGGTCTGTGTTGCTGGTTATCATTTATCTGCATTTATCTGGAGGCAATCGTATTGTGGTTACTTACATATCTATATAGTTATCATTTTGTTTCTTTTTTTTTTTTTTTTTTTTTTTTTTTTTTTTTGTCTTAGTGAATTGCTTTTATCTCAACTTTGAGTTCTAATTTGTTTCCAGTTCTTTTCCTCATTCCCTTTGGGAGTGAGGAATGAGCAAATGGCTGTGTGGTACTTAGTTGCCTGATGGGTTAAACCACAATATAAAGCAAATAAGCAAATCTGAAGGTTTCCCACGTGGCTTCATTACTATAGATGTAGTACTTAAATGTCAGTATTTAGATTTAAGGTTGCCACAAACCTCTAGCTAAAAAAAATGGATTTCTAGAAATGAAGGACGTGACCTTTCCCCATCTTATTTTCATAGCATCACAGACAACAGCTGCCATTTATATTTAAGAGCATAGCTTATCCCTGGGGGCATGTTCTAAAAACAATAACTGCATAACAAATATATCTATGGTGATATAATTGCCATGAAAAGAAAGAAGAAACAATATCAAAATAAAGATCAGCTATAGGAAAACGCAATAATAGTCTGCAACCAGGCAAATAGAAGTCTTCTAGAGGTAATAGAAGATGGAAAAGAAAGCCTGTGATTGTCAAATATCACTGGCAATTATTTGATTATACAGTATCAACAGGAAATTTCTTTCAAAAGAAATCAAACCATCTAGCTTTGTTTCATAATATTTTCACTTCATTATCATTATCTCTGGTTTATCAACAATAAATCTTACCCAGTGCTAAAATATGTGGGTTGATGAAATATTTCCACATGTTGTCCACCAGCATCTCTATGTGAACCCAAAGAAACAAAGTTGTTTCTCTTAAGTTTGGGCTTTAAAGTCCAGAACAAACACACATGTAAAACTGAAAGCTGTTAAGGCCTACAGATGTTCATGGTTTCACATAACATATTTTTTCAGATCATTAAAAGGATGCATAGCGTATGATGTGGCAAAATTTGACATTAAGTAGGTTATGAAAGTCATGGGACAGAGCAGTGCTTTCAGCTCTTGACCACTTCAAGCAATTTGTCCTAGTGTGCTATAAGCCTGAAACTATCAACATAATGTCGAATTATGCTTCCTTATAGAGTTTTGACATCTATTTGCTGTTGCTATTTGTCTAGTGGACAATTAAAAATAGAAAAGATGATATGAGTGAATGAAAAATGACAGGAAAAAAAAAAAATCTATAAGTCACCTCTACTCAATAGAGGCACCCCAACACATTTTGCTAAAAGATGCTAACAGAATAGTCATGTTAAAAAAATGTCCAGGTGTTCAGAAGAGATTACTTCCAACAAGAAGGTTAATCTACTTTTCCATTTAAGGAATTCATAGTATCATAGTATCATGCGAGTTGGAAGGGACCTTAGAGATCATCGAGTCCAACTCCCGGGTTTCGAGCCCCCTGTGTAGCGAAGCGGCACTTCTACCCCTGCGCCACAGGGGGGGGATTCGAACCCGGGCCCTCCAGTGCTGCAGGCAGCAGCTTAAACCACTGCGCCACTGGGGGCACACAAATTGTTACCATTGTTTGTGTTCAAGAGAGTTCATTGTCTTCATTTTGTTCCTCCTGACCAAAGTAAGGTTTCCAGTTACCATGCTTGCACTTACACTGCATAACTGAAAGTTAGTAAATTGTTACACTGAGAAGCAATGGATAACATTGCTAGTCATATTGGAGATAGTAGATTAAATGAGTAGTGTTGAAATACTAAAACAGTATTCCTGAACATAATTTAGTGAGACAACATTCACATGAGATTCCAGAACTACTGACACTCATAATTCTGTGTCACTGAAAACCATCCCAGATCAGAGATAGAGACTACCTTTATAATACTTTTAGAACTGATCTGTTTCCAATGAACCACCTGCTCTGATTTGAAGAGGGAAAAAAAGAACGTCTTGAGTCTTGTATTTTTTTTCTCATATGAACTCATGATACCAAACTTCTAGTATTATCTAATATTTCTAATACTAATTTGAATTTGCATTGTTTCTTGTTTCCACTTTGTGATTTCATCTCTAGTAGGAAAAAAAAAAAAAAAAAAAAAAAAAAAAAGTTACAGTTTATCAGTGTTTCTTGTCTGAAAAGGAATAATATAGACAACTTCAAATAATCTTCTAATTAGAGTACTCTTGCTTAACAGTTGCAGAGAAAGTGGACTCTGGAGGTGAAGCTACATGGCATGTGTAAGACCTATTAGTCCATTGCTTCCCAAAAGTAGACTGTTATCTATTATTATGTAATATTATTAGCAACTACTGTGACTTGTGGAAATCAAACATCATAACCATAAAGTAGTTATAAAGCAGGTATGTTTTATCAGTGCTGCACACACACACTGTGTGCAAATGGGGTAGCCCCTCCTAGCTTGCACACCATGAGGTAGAGGTTAAGAATATTTATAAAGACAAGACATACATATGCCACTAGTTGGAGGGGTATTATAATTACTTCCAAGAGATTATCATATTCTCCACCACTTACCCAGCCCCTTTCATCATGTATACTGAATCATGGTAGTGGTCTTAGGGGTTTGTAGGATGAACGCTCAATGTCTTTCGTTTGTTGTTTTTCATCTTTGGTCTGGGTTAAGCCTAATTGCTGTCTCTGTCTTTGTGGCTTATCGGTTACATTCTTTTCCAGAATAGCGTATCCTGGCTGGATGAAGTCCTCTCAGCCTTATCTTCCCTAGCTCCTATTTTACGAAGTTGTTTTGCAAATCTTGCCTCCTCTTATCTTCCTTAAACAACTGAGCAAGATTTGATCAATTACAAAGAAACACATTCACTTCAACCGACTATTCTAGCAGTTATATACTCCAAAATAACACTGACTAGAAAGAAGTATTCCAGCATGTTGACTTATCTTCACTTCGAAAGCAGTAACAAAGTCTTACAAAAATCATTTTTTTCTTAAGTTATTTAGGTCATTTATTGCACAGTTGCATCTTCTTTCTCTATAGACAGGTTAGGTTTAGCAGTCATTATTGTGTCAGTAATAATGGGCTGTCCTGGTACATTAATGGGCTTACTGGTAAAAGTTCCTGAAATGAAAGGATTAATAATTTGTCTGTGATTGTATATCCCTGAAGTGAAAAAGAAACAATGTAGTTTTTATTTCAGTGCTTCACAAGACATGTGGCTCATACTTAAGGCTGGATTACTAGTATGACATTCTGCGGGGATGACCTTTTTTAGTAGGAATGCTGCCAGGCATGTATATGACATGGAACCTGCTGTCTGTTTAAAACTGAGATGTAATTTAATAAGCTATGCTGCTACTGAAAGAACTAGTATAAAGAAAGTTTTGTATGGATTTTCTAATTAATACTCCTGTGCTTGAAAAGACCAAGGCCCGGGGGTGAGAGAACATGCTATTATTATAAAAATATAGACAACGACAAAAACTGTGAAGTTGTCCATTAAATAGGGTCCACTGCCATGGGGAAATGCTTCCCAGAATTTTATATGTGGTAATATTAGCTAACAAATCATTTCAGTGAGCAGAAGGTTGTTTTGAAATGTACACTGTTTGGAAGTTCAGTATATCTTGACTGACTGCATATATGAAAATGTATGGCAGAAATGATAACCTGGGCACCATCATTACTCTTCTGAGAGGATTAAAATAACATTTAAAAAGAAAAATGAATATCTCTGTATTGGCTTATATTGTTTAATTTTCACCAAAATAGCATGGCCAGAAGGAGCAGTACATCCCCCTGTACTCAGCCCTGGTGTGGCCGCATCTCGAATATTGTGTTCAGTTTTGGGCTTCTCACTACAAGAAAGTCATTGAGGCCCTGGAACATGTCCAGAGAAGGGCAACAAAACTGGTGAGGGGTCTGGAGCACAAGTCTTATGAGAAGCGGCTCAGAGAAGTGGGACTGCTTAGCCTGGAGAAGAGGAGGCTCAGGGAAGACCTCATTGCACTCTACAACTTCCTGAAGGGAGGCTGTGATGAGGACGGGCTTGGCCTCTTCTCCCAGGCAACAAACAGGACCCAAGGAAATGGCTGCAAGTTGTACCAGAAGAGGCTTAGTATGGACATAAGAAGGATTTTTTTTCTCTCAGAGAGTGGTCAGGTGCTGGGATAGCTGCCCAGGGAGGTGGTGGAGTCGCCATCCCTGGCAGCGTTCAAGAGGTGTCTGGATGAAGAGCTACAAGACATGGTTTAGTGGCTTGTTGTAGCAACAGTAATGGGAGGATGGTTGGAATAGATAATCTTGTAGGTCCTTTCTAACCTTGTAATTTTGCGATTCTATAATTCTATCCAAACATTCCCAAATACAGTAGTTCCTATGAAGATTAACAATAAGTCTTCCCTTAATGGGGCTATTATGTTACTGTTACTTTTGGCCTAAAACTTGGACTACGCTGAAAAATAAATAAATAAATAAATAAATAGTAGTTTTATTATTTAAACACATCACAAAAATATACACTTACAACCTATTTCCCTCTTCTCTTACATAGTTTCATGTGCTTATGAATGACTCCACTTCAGAATATTCAGTTCAGAGGAAATTAGCAATTTGTGTTTCTATACACATTGCAAGTTTTAAAAGAGAAGTTTAAGAACTCAGCTTTCTTGTAATAATAGAAGTCTGGATCTCTCCAATATTTTTAAACTCCATTCTTTTCAATCATATTTTTGTTTGTTTGATTTTTAAATCTAGTAACAAGTCTGTCACACAACAGTTGATCTCATGATGATTCAGTTCTTAGGTTCATGATCCATACTTAAGACTTTATTAGATAAACATTACATTAGGAGAGACCTGGATATATTCTATTTATTTCAGTGTAAACTACAACAATACAATGAGCACAATAACGATATTTGACAGAGCACATTCTCAGCTATAAAACACAATTTTTCAGCAGTCACCATCATTTTCATCAGCAGTGAGCTAGATTAAGTTTCAAAGTATGTGAGAACGATGATATACTGAAAAACTGGGAAAACTGCTTAGTCAGACAGGAAAAACAGTTACATTGGATATGTAGCAGTCTTCTAGGAATTGCATGTAACACAAAATTGTACTGGACCAGTTCAGCCTATACTGCAGAAAGTCACCTACCAATTTTCCACTGTATCACAAAATAGTCACCATGAAGAGATGCCAAATAAGATTAAATTAAAAGTTTCAACAGTCAAAACAGAATTACTTAACTGTAACATGATGGAAAGCGTAGCGATGATAGCAGAGTAACAAAACTACAGCAAGTGAGGATATGCTCAAATAAAACAGCTGTAGTCAGAAAAACAAAGGAAAGAACCTATCTACTCTTGGAAGGCCTCAAGGACACAAGGATCTCCAGCAAGATACCCATGCTTCCACTGCCAGCCCTTTAATGAGGTCTGGGAAGGGGCAGAGCCAGGATCTCTTCCCTCTGGTCACTCAGTGACCAAATAAACTCTGACAAAAGTTCATATTAAATATCTTACCTCTAATTCCTTTAATAAAACTTATTACAAAAACTTATAAATACAATAATCTGCATTAAATTGCATACTATTGAAAGAAAATCTGTATTTCTATTCTTCTGAGCTTACAAGAATATATGAAAAAAGCAACCTGTGGCATATTCACAGACGCTATTCATTCAGTTTGACATAATTAACATTTGAGTTTTTTTGTTTGTTTTGTTTTGTTGTTCTCCAAGTTTGGGGACAATTTATGGTTAGTTTTGATGTATTCATTAGTGAGACATTAAAACCCCATTGTGTATTAGAGAAAAGCTGCAATTGATCTAAATGTGGAAAGAAGCATAGTGCAAAAGCAGGCAAAAAAGTGCCCCCAGCAGAGTTATACAGTACTGTGATGCAAGTTGGCTATGACTCAACAAAGCTGTATGCACTGGCAAAGATACACTGAGATACATCCACTCAATAGTAGAGGCTCTGCAGCTCATTCACTTATGATTTAGTATTACACCTTCTCTATGAATTATTATTTGGGTTATGTGACCCTTTCTTGTAGAAACAAGTGTCGCAGTTTTGTTGCCTTTAAATCTTCTACTAGTTAGATGAATGCCAAAAATGTTCTTAAGTGAGAAGAACAACTGGAGGGACAGCAGTTAGAAATAACTGAGAAGAAGGAACAATAAAACAGAGAACAAAAAAGTTAAAATGTTGAAAGTAGTGTAATCAAAGGAAATTGGATGGAAAGATGAAATTCAATGCTAAGAAGCCAATTGCCAAGCGGAAAGATAAGAAGAAAAATTATAATGATATTCATAGCTGAGAGAAAGGACTGCAACTGAATGTTGTTAAACATTGGAGCTGAGTGAGCAGAATGTACTGGTCATGTAATATATCTATATTGATCCAAACGGGAATCTTTACTATGTTATGCAGCTAACATGGGAAATTCTAAAGAAATTTCTGGACTGCAGTCACTTCAGTTTACCTTTCATGACTTTTACTACTAAACACTCCGAATCTATTATCCCCTCGTACTTCAGTGGCTCATCATTTGTTTCAAATATACTTATTTTAGTGGTTTATCCAATTTAAGAAACAAAAAATAAAAAATTCTATTTTCTCTCTAGACTCTGTCCTGATTATTTCTTTTCTACCCTTTCAGCAAGGAGTGTGTCTGTGGATATGGTTATATTTTGGAGATAATTTTCATGGTCAGATTTGTAGGGACTTGAAACACTTTAAAAAGCAAAAACGGAAAATAATTGATATGCTGAGGCAGTGCGTACACATCTTTTTCATTTCAGTGGCTGTCTTACACACATTAGGTACACTATAGAAAGGTACTGAAAAATACTGCTCTGAAATGGAAGAGTTCAGAGTAAAATCATAAGGAAAACAAAATCATGAATGATTCAATAAAATTAGGAAATATGGGAATTCAAATAATTAAAGAGATACTGCAGTGTGTTTGGTCTTTATAAAACATTTTCCATTTTGAATCAATATTAGGCATTAGTATAATATTATTGGATTTTTATATCTATAGTCCATCATGCGCTGATATGCCAAAAATTCTCATTTATAATGCAGGTAGCTTGCTGCATCAGGTCATGTTGCACAAAGCTATCAAATTCAAAAGTTATTTTTGAACAGTCACTGCCAGTGGGTTATTACCTGCAAGCAGTGAGTCTTTTACTGTTATCTATCAGAAGAAGTCAGTGGCAGGTGTTATGCTGCTGGCATATCTCTGCTTCAGAATTTATGGGATTCTTTCTTTTTTTTTTCAAGGAAGCTTTCATTAAATGCTGTTACAGTCTTCTATGCATAGTCAAGAACCATAGATTAAAATATAAAAGAAGAAAAGAATTTCTTCTCCCTGCAGATTCTGAACAACTGGAATATATTATACTAATGCTTATTGCTGAGAAGAATGATGCCTTGTATGGTACCATTTATGGTTATAATAAAGAAAGAGTCTCTGATAAGACAAGCTGTTCATTAGAATGCTACTGGCAACAACAGCAAGAAATGCATAACTAGATGTTTTTGCCAGTCTTAAAGACATTCTGTTTTCATGAACAATTCTTAAGATTTTCCTTCAACAAATTTCCATCTGCTTTTTCTTGGTATCTGTTAAAGTAACTTTAGGATCTGCAAAAGTTTGTCTCAGGATCTCTGTATATCCAGAAATAAGAATTAATTATTCTTGGGTGTATCTTTCAGCTTCCATAAATTTTACTCATACCCACTGTCATTTATCTAATAAATAAATAAATAAATAATGTTCTATCAGCAAAAGTTAGCTCCACTTTAAGGATGTGCACATCATATATTAATGGCAGTAATGGAATCAGTTTATTCCACCATGACAATAAATTTGTTCTCACATATGACCTAGTGGCTGGCAACCCTGCCCATGGCAGGGTGTTGGAACTAGCTGATTTTAAACATCTCTTCCAACCTAAGCCTTTCTATTCAAGTTCCCAAATCATGGTAACAACTGCAATATACATTGAATATCAAGCTTACTTTCAACTCTTGTATACCTCCTTTTTTGTTTGAGTGTTGTCAGAATATCCTTCCTCCAGTTTTGTTTAATTTTTTTAATTATTACATTGATGAGGGGATAAAGTTTACCTTCAATATGTTTGCAGATGATGCCAAGTTGGATGGAACTGTAGATCTGTTTGAAAGAATGAAAGCTCTGTAGAGTGACCTAGATAAACTAGGTCTAGGGGCCACACCCAATTATGAGGTACTCAGCAAGGCTAAGTGCCAGATCACTTATTTGGGTCTTAATACCTTAGCAGGCTTGAGGAAGGGCTTTTGGAAAATTGCCTGGAAGGAAAGGACCTGGGGGTGCTTGCCAAAAGCTGGCTCAGCATGAGCTTATAATACTTCCCAGCAGCCAAGAAAGCTAGTGGCATAATGACATGTATTAGAAATAGTGTGACCAGCAGGACTGGGGAAGTGAGTGTTCCATTGTCTTTGGCTCTGGTGAGATCACACCTTGAGTACTATATTCAGTTTTGGGCCCTTGCTACAAGAAGGATATTGAGTTGCTCTAGTATGTCCAGAGAAGAGCGACAAAGCTGTTGAAGGGACTAGAAAAGTTTTGTAAGGATAGGCTAAGGGAATTGGGACTATTTAGTCTGGAGGAAACTGCCTGAAAGCAGGATCCAGCCAGTAGGCTGTTGGTCTCTTTTCTCAAGTGACAAGTGATAGGCTTCAATTTAAGACAGGAGAGGTTTAGATTGGATATCAGGAATAATTTCTTCATGGAAAGGCATAGGAACAGGCTTCTCTGTTTACCATCTCTGGAGATATTTAGGAGAAGCATAGATGTGGCACTTAGGGACACAGTTTAGTGGTGGGTTAGTAGTGTTAGCTGGGTGGCTGGACTTGGTTAAAATTGGATCTTAAAGGCCTTTTCCAACCTAAATGATTCTATGATTCTTAAATGAGTTTACAACGAACATATTTATTTATTTATTTCTAATTTGAAGGACAATATTTTAATCACAGCCAAGTTTGAAAAGTGCTCAGAATGAATGCAAATTTTTAATTATACTTAACAATCAGGTATAATTATTTAAAGCCATTAATAAATATTATTTTGTAGAATGACTGTGTTTGGGGATGATGATAATTTAAATAGTAGTAAGCAAGTTAATAGAAAGACATTAGTAAATTTTCTATTTCTACAAGTTCCATTAAGAAGATACTTGTTCAAAAGAAGCAGATCCTAAGACCTGCCTCACTGTGTCAGACTGAAGAGTTCATCCAGTCCAGTATCCTTCATGATAAGGATCCAGAAAAACATGTTTAAAGAAAAAACTGCCAGAATCATTTTAAGTATAAGGAAATCACCCTCAGTAGTTTTGCAGCAGTCATTAGACTGATGACTCCCTGAGTCAGCTACCTGTCAAGAGCTATTGTATACCAATTCTAAGTAAGGTTTTCTTGTTTCTTAACAGGCATAACTTGCTTCCATTAAAGTATAAATCTTCAAGATAAAAGATATTACATTTTATCTTGTGATAAAGTTTTCAGGAGAAAGTGTAAACACATTATGTCATTCATATTAAGTAAATTGTATTCCTTTTTTGACAGAGAAAGAACCAATAATTTGTAATCCAGATTCAACTTTTTGATCAGAAGGAATGGAAAACACAACACTAAAGACACTGACTGTCTCACAGTGTTAAGATTACAGTGGAAAGCTATGCATTCAGTCCTCAGCTTTTTCTGTACCAGTCTATATAAATTCTATATTAGTTCCTGATATCAGCGTCTGAGTGTCCCTTCTAATGTTTATCAATCATTTACATCAAGCATTTTTCATAGGTAAATTTTCTCAGCATATGATCACAGAAAAATATTTTCCTATCTATCTGCTGTTGCACTCAAGATCTGCTTTACAGGCAAAGAGAAAACACAATCTACTTATATAAAAGCAGAAACTGTAACCCAAATCTTTATTTTTCTAATCACTGTTAGTCCAGATTCAATTGCTATATATAAAGAAACACAAATAATAGAGTAAAAATAGTTATATACACTTACTCTTCAGTCCTTTTCCTGGCAGTGTGCTCACTCTTTCCTTGAGCTCAAATTTAGGTCCTCAGATTGGAGGTCTCATTCTGGTGATGCGGATGTGGGGACATTACAGAAGATCATCAGCGTCCGTAGTCATCTGTCAGATCATTTTTGTATATCTGCCAACCAGCTTTGAATATTCTCTTTTGCACTGATACGTAGATCCACGCTGAAGCCAAATGTGCTTCATATAATGCCTTTTACATATTCATATGCAGAGTCTGAAGGCACAGACTCAGATGTATGAACTATGAGGGGTCTAACTTCCCTTATATACATTTCCAAATTCCCTCTAGTAACATTCCATCCCCCACAACATGTCAACAGAACACTTAACAAGTCTCCTTCAGGTTTAAATACTAGGTACCAGCGCTAGTGATCATACAGTCAGAGCCACAGACTGCTTCTATTCACAAGCTTTTTCTCCAGTTGGGGTCATCACAAGGAGAGTAGGCGTCCCACTTGACTTCTACTCATCTCCTGGAGACAGCCTTTGTTCTTAGAGTCTTCTTCCACACCCTGTCAAACTTGTTTTTCAATCTCTACACTGAACCTTGTCTTGAACCCCCCCCCCCCCACCCCCGACCCCCCAGTTATATTTCTTTCTCTTTCCTGCCACTAAAACTTTTTCCATCCAAACCCAGGACGGCATGCATTTTCTTAATCAGTGAGCTGCTTATTGGACTCGATGATCTTAAAGAGACTTTCCAGACTAGATAGTTCTCTGGTGCCCAGTGCCAGCCCTAGGCCACACTATTAGTATCCCCTGCCTGTGCTCCTCTCTTTCAGCAGTGTCTCCAATTCCCACAGCCTCTACTACTGTGCCTATATTTTGTTATAATTTTAAAACTGTTCTGATAAAGATAACAAAATTTTAAAAATTATCCATAACCACTTAGAAGAAGAAAAATAAATAAATAAATAAAAATAAGGGGGGGGGGGAAAAAAAAAAAAAAAAAAAAAAAAAAAAGATGTTAGATCCATACTAGTTGAAGCAAAAGATTCAGGAAGGTCGGAAAATGCTTAGACAAAGTAAACTTGACAAGCCTCAATCCTGAGACTTTGCAAACTATGTATAAAGCCTCTGATCTGTTATTAACAATGGCAATATCACATTGCAGAGATACAGGACAACATCAAATATTTAAACTTTTAAATTATACTTTATATATCATATATTTATTATAAAATATATGTTTTATAAAGTATCTATTTTATAATACGAATTATTAAATATTATTTCACAATATAATGTTATAGTATGATATACATGGTAATTAACTCTTCAGTTAGAAATATTTTTTCCCTATTTTTCCTCCAACTTGATGTTGATACCAAACTTAAGCTGAAACTTCAGCTGCCATTCTCCTCTAAACTATCACAATTTTCTAGAAAAACAATGTCAATACACATATATAAACTGCCTGTATAGTGTTATGCATGCTATATATCTTCCAATTTCAAAAAACTCTGAATGATTGAGATTTACATATGACTCCCTAAAGATCCACGAGAATCAGCTACAAAAATATGAAATTTATCTTCTTGTACATGGTGACCATATGAAGGGCTGCATGCAGTGTGCCACTGGACTACAATTATTGTTCCATGTCAGAAATGGGGCAAAAGACACTTCTCCCTTCTTGTTACTTAATAAGGAGCACAATCAAAAAGTGAAATACTTACTCTGTACAACATGTTTCCAAATGTAACAGGAAAAAATACTAATCTGAGATGATGTCCTATGCATCACAGTTACTTTATTTATTTTGCTTTTGATATTTTATTCTTATTTCTCTCTTTTACAAGTTACCTCTTTTATATCATTGAACATATTTTCTGAGCTGTTTACTTGTTGGTCTCCTGTTTTTTCCATAAATATTTTACACACAGAAGAAGCATAGAATAAGCAATTTTTTCTTTATAATTTCCGTGATGTCACATTAATCTTTAATCTGTCTCCACCTATCTTCCACAGTGCAGATTTCTGGGGAACATGAAGTGTGCTAAAGCAGAAGTTGAAACCACTTTGATCAGTGTTCTTGCAGTACACAACTTTCCCAGAGCATGTATCTGTCCTCATTCTTTCTGACACTCTTTTAATAACTCTGGTAGGTTTGCTTCCATACCATCATGTCTTTTCATATATATTAGAAAACAGAATGCTTATTTATTTATTTATTTTTTTATTTTTATTTTTAATTACTAGATAATTTCTAAAATTTCATAAAGATTTTTGTTTTACACAGAAGGGATGCTGAAACCTAAAACATGTGATGAGAGAATTGTTTTTTATTTTTCTGCCATCAGATTATACTCCTGCACTCTGCATTTGGTAGCATAACTATCTGTTTCTTTCCCCCACTTTTGAGTCTTCTCCAAAACCTCAAAAGCCTTTACATGTCCTGAACTTGTTTTTATACCATAAATAGCATTGCATATAGCAGCTCTCTTAATGATAAACAAAAACATTTTGTAGATAATGACTACCTCTTAACACCATTTTTACAGGAAGTTCAAAGAGAATAAATTATTTACTACATTCAAGACTGGTCCAAATGATCATTAAAAATATATAGAGAGACCTAGATTCTGGCTGCAGGTGACTTCAGCAGTGAACTTGAGGTGTGCCTGTTATACATATCTGGCTTAGCTTGTACCTGTATACTGTATTTTTCACATCATTTTTTGTTGTTGATTTTTACTTAAGGGAAACAGTAAGAAGAGCCTCTTAGGTTCAAAATAGAACAAAAAACAGCAATCCTTTTAGTATTTAATGAATTTGAAGAGGTCTGAATCTTCTTTTTTCGGATAGTAACTATTGAGTAGCAGTACAAATTCTGAAGTGATGGCGAAGTATTTTTCTGCTATTAGAAAAGTATGTAATTGTAAGGTACTTGTACATAATAATCTTGTATTTGAAGTTGGTTTCTTTACAAACTGAACTGGAAGTCTTTGATCCCTATTTCTTGTTAAAAAGCACATTTTAGCCATGAAGTAAAGGAGCAGTAGAGGAAAAAATCTGCTATGGTTTGTTCATGACATCAGGCCACAGGAATTCTGCTTAATGATTGCTTACAGTTCAGCAGTTCAGTTCATCTCTGTGAGATATTTCAAATTCTGGCATCTTCAAGCATTCCAAAGAAAGGATCTGAACTGCAAAATAATTGTAGTAAGTACAGGAAGTAACTAGCTGTTGATAACAAGTAGCAATTGAGAAAATTGAGGTTGTAGTCAAGGAATTTACATAAAAACATATCACCTTTTAATGAATTGTCCTGATTTCAGCTGGGACAGAGTTGATTTTCTTCATACTGTCCGGTATGATTCTATGATTTGGCTTTAGCAGAAAAACAATGTTGAAAACACACCAGTGTCTCAGTTGCTGAGCAGTGCTGCGCAGAGCCTAGGGATTTTGAGCTTCATGTCCTGTCCTACCAGTGAGAGGTGCTGAGGAGGAGCAAGGAGCTGGGGAGCCCCCTACTAGTAGGGAGCCCCCTACTAGTCTCTTGAACAATTCAAAGTCTGCCCTCCAGAAGTCCAAGGTAGTAGTTTTACTATTCCCCCTCCAAGCTCCACCATGAATCAAGAAATGTATCATTTCATGGTCACTCTGTCCAAGGCAGCCCCCAACCTCCACATTTCTCACCAGACCTTCCCTGTTTGCAAACAGTAGGTCTAGCAGGGCAGTTCCTCTTGTGGGCTCTCTGACCAGCTGCATCAAGAAGGTATCCTCTATGCACTCTAGAAACCTCCTAGACTGCTTCTTCTGTGCTGTGCTGTACTCCCAGCATATGTCAGGGAAGTTGAAGTCCCCCATGAGGACAAGGCTGACGACCGTGCAGCTCATGACAGCTGCTTATAGAATACCTCATCTGTCTCTTCATCCTGGTTTGAAGGTCTATAACAGACACCCACCAGGATGTCTGCCTTAAAAAATGTGAAGAGTTGCTTGAGTAGGGGAGAGGCAGCATGAGTTGGTGGGCAATGAGTAATTGCACTGTGCATCACTTGTTTTATAAATATATTGTTATAATTACTATTACTATTTTCCTATTCTCTTCCCTTTCTATCTTAGTAAACTGTGTTTTATCCCATCCCATGAGTTCTACTTTGTTTGTTTTTTGCCCCCCTGATTATCTCCCCCATCCCACTGGAGAAGGGTGTGAACGATTGTCTGCCTGGTGCCAAGCTGCCTGACAGGTAAAACCACAACATGAATGTGGGCATTATTAAAGGTTTCTCTCACTATTAGAACTAGGGGGAAATATGAGGGGAACTATTTTTTCTAGCACAGGTCAGAGTAGTGACTTATACAAATAAAGGATCCTCGTAAGTACTAGAAAGCTTTAAATATCTTCACTTTGGATAAATTCCCTTCTTTTCCTAAAAAATTTCCTTCCTTGTAGAAGTTTTCATGGTTCACAGGCTGCCACTGTTAAATTCAACCAAATATCAGTTATCAACAGTGTTACAGCGAGAGAACTAATCAAAGACAAAATACAGAACAGAACAAATTTAATAAATAGCTGTCTTTCATTTGTAGTCTTCTCTTTATATCTCCCTGTGGAGAGCTTTTGAAAAACATTATGTTTTTTAGCGTTGCTCTAAACCTAGTGAAGCCTAAAATATTCAGAAACACAAGAAAATTGAGCCTCTTTGGCTTTCACATGCTAGCATAGTACTTAATTGTACAGTACTTAACACAGGTGTTTTCACAGATTCATAAAGGGCAGTGATGTCCCTTTGGTAAAATTCATGAAAAGAACAGAATTTCAGCAGACAGAGGAAGAAACTTAAAAATGCTCAATGGTGAAGAGGCACATGAGCAACAGATCTAAGAAACATAAATGTTTCGTATGGGAAAGAGTGGACATTTGCAGCATACAGTTTAAGACATGACAACCAGAACTGGCAAAATATGTAGCCTAGTGAAGGTGAAGCTGAGAAGTCTAGGCGAGCTGGAATGTTCACAATGACAGTAATGTAAGGTGCATTTACGTTTCAAAAATTTTGTATTACCCTCTCTCTCCCCCATTTCATAGGAAGCCTTTGTGTAAAATCTTGCTTAGATTTTGAATGTGCTACTGTCTCACTGTTATTTTTTTTATCATCCTGTTGTAGTTAACAGTTTCACATCACAAATAGCATGTGCACAGTTATATTTTCTTGTAAACTTAACTGTTGCACTGGTTTTGTCTTTGTGGCCAAAAGCCACTGAATATTTTTGAGTGGCTTTTTATAAAACATTAATTAATAATTAGTTTTCTTTTAATATAATTCATATAACTGTACTCTACAAAACATGTATTCCCTCCATTTGCAAAATAAACTTTCAAAATAAATTAGTTCTTATGTACCACTAAATACATTCTTCATTTATTAGTAACTGTATAATCATAACAGTTGGGTTCATATAATAATTTTATATGGAAGCAAACCCAACTTCCTGCCTTTCTTCAGGGTTCCTGTTAGAGCTCTAGGAGCTAAGAATTCGGGTGGATTTACCAGCCTTACAAATCTCCAATAGAATTCTTCACTCTGAATATTCAGTCTGAATCTCATCACTCCCTAACTAGCCTAGTGGAAATCCAACCAGCACCCTTACTTCTGTGGCAAGGTTAATTGAAACAGAAAACCTAAATAAAATTAGAACTACAACTACCATACAGAAAATTCTGAAGTTTTTTCTTGTTCTTTTTTACTTATTTGAACTGATACTTCTGATTCTGACAGGTTTCTGACTTCATGGCTTCTGAAAAAATCTCACATGTGGCCTTCTCTTTGAAGAATGAAAGGGACCTATTAGTATTTCCACTACAAATCTATTCCATACCATAAATATCTTATAAATATAAAAGGATTCCATATCATCAAGATTCCAGCAGGAAGATCATATTAGCACGAAGTAGTACTTTTAAAAGATCTATCTTGCTTTTTGAAAGACTACTGGTGTTAACTCTATGAAAAAAAAAAAAAAAAAAAAGAAATAAAAAATAACAAATAATAAAATAAATCTGTGAATTTACAGGATACTGCTCTTAGTATATCTGTATCTTACAACTAATGGAATATTAAAATAATTATGTTGCTTATCACTTAACATTCCTGTTTCATGTGTTTATGCTATCAAAAAGTTAAGTTAAATGTAGTAGAAGGAGCAGCTTTTTACTGCATCCTTCTATCTCCCAAATGTACATTTCCACTCCGTGCTAGGATACAAGATACCACAAAGAGTTGAAGAACACACCATAAACTTTCTCTTTGACCACTTGCTGGGCATATATTAGAGCTTTTCTGCAACATATTAAGTTTGTGATGTTTTTTGCATGCAAAGCAAGGTGTCACATTTCAGCAGCACAACAAATAAATGATATCAGTTAAAGTGAAAAACTTTGACAGTACAATACTAAATAGCCAATTCCAGTTCTTCTAAGTATTCATCTATGACCTTGATGTATACTATTATTTTTTTCAGTGTGCAGGAATGTTTAGTGCATCTGAGGTTAATAAGGTTAATATCAAAAATCTCAGCAAGTTAATTCACTATTGTTTTCTTGTATGTGTTTCAATAACTTAAGAAGCTAACTATCTAATTAGCACGTACTATATTTAAGGTCAGGAAATGAAAATAATCAGATCATATAAGACACATTTTATTATATGGCATATAAGATAAATTTTAAATATTGGGACTGATCTTAAAAATTAAAATTAATTCCTTAAGATAATGGCCATAAACTTCTGTTATGCTTAAAACTGAAGTTATAAATACATGTTACAGTTCCCTACAATAATAGAGCAACATTATTGTGGTTGTTCATGAAAATACAGTGACTACAAGCAAAATATTTTCTATTTATTTTATTTGACAAAAACTCATTTGAAGTGGCTTGACATTGTGTTTTAGTCTCTCCAAAATATAGTGCTGTGATGTAGTTCTGTGATTCTGTGATTATGTGATTTCTGTTATCTTCTCTTTTCAGGTTTGATGTATCAGATAATTAATGGTTTCACCATTAACAGGTTTTATTTATCACTCATTTTCAAGAACAGACTTCATCTTTAACTTTTATTTTGTTGCTTTTGAATACTGTTTTTAAAAGTTACTATAAATTATCTTTTTGATTACAGAAAAAAAGTTAATTATATCTACATCCATAATAAAAATTACCATCCCAGCACTATAATGCAACATTTTGTATGTTGGTGAAAGTGACTGTTTTGATGCATGGCAGTTAAAGATTTTAAATGTAAATCTCATAAAAGCACTAGTTAATATAGGGTCTTTATTAGATTTTCCAATCTAATATTCTTTTAATTATGCTCAACAACTCAATATAAACCTATTAGCAGTCAGCAGACAAAATTACCCTGCCTAATGTAAGAACTGGAGCAATATAAGATCTTTATTAGTGGAACAAAGCTTGACTTTAAAAATAAACAAATAAATAAATCTCTTCACAGCCTCTTTCAGAATAGATTACAAACTGACTACCATTCATTTGTTAGACACTGGATGAACAGCAAGACTTGAATCTTACTGTGTTTGATAAAGAGTCATAGAATCATAGAATCATAGAACCACCAAGGCTGGAAAGACCTACAAGATCATCCAGTCCAACCATCCACTTCTCACCTATAGTTCTTATTAAACCATGTCCCTCAACAAAATGTCTAAACGTAGCTCAAGCATTTCTAAAGTCCATGACTCCACCACCTCCCTGGGCAGCCCATTCTACTGCCTGACCACTCTTTCCCAGGCTGGATGTGGCTCTGGGCAACCCAGTCTAGTGGCTGGTGACTCTGACCCTGGCAGGGGAGTTGAAACTAGATGATCTTTGAGGTCCTTTTGAACCCAGGCCATTCTATTATTCTATTATTCTTTCACAAAAGTAGAATTTCCTAATGTCCAGCCTGAATCTCCCCTGGCACAATTAGAGGTCATTTGATCTAATCCTATCACTAGTTAAACAAAAGAAGAGGCCAACCCCCAGCCCACTGCAACCTCTCTTCAGGCTGTTACAAGGAGCAGTAAGGTCTTCCCTCAGGCTCCTCTTCTCCAGACTAAACAATCCCAGCTCCCTCAGTTTCTCCTCATAAGATTTGTGTTCCAGGCCCCTTACCATCTTATTTGCCCTTCTCCAGACCCAATCCAGAGCCCTGATGCCTTTCTTGCAGTGAAGAGTCCAAAACTGAACACAGTACTCAAGATGTGGTCTCACTAGTGCTGAGTACAGAGGAACAATTTCTTCCTTGCTCCTGCTAGCAACACTATTTCTGATTCAAGCGACACTATTTCTGATACAATAAAGGGAGATAGAATTGTTTTAACTAGAAGCAAAGACAGGCATATTATCAAACAGACATAATCCATTTTAGCTTTCTGGTATGCAGTACTGTTCTCTCTACTGGGAAGAACAAAGGAGTAATGATGGTGTTCTGACATGCCCAGGCAGTCACTTATAAACATTTTCTGTTGTGGTTAGATGCACTCATGAAAACTGTCCACTGCCAATTTTTTTTCATCATTTTATTCATTGATTTTCCTCAAGATCTTGTGATTATATTTTCAGGATGAGAAACGAGAACTTTCTATCACAGTAATTTGTAGTAAGACTTTCAGAATATCCCTATTTTTCATTCCTACCCTCCTGTCTTTCTCTCTGTTAGCAAAACAGTTCCAGGATATAGTTTCTGATGCTCCACAACACTTCTCACTTAATGAAACAGACCAACTAGAATGATGTCTATTTTTGCTGTTCTAAACTGTATATATTTCTTGCATGGGAAAAAACAAAACAAAACAAAACAAAACAAAAAAAGAAACCACTACCAGCAACAACTAATGCTAAGTTCAGCATTCACTCATAAACATTAGTGTTATTCCACATCTTCTCTGGGCAACATGTTCCTTTGCCTCACAACTCCCAAGTAAGGAATTTCTTCCTAACATCTAACCAAAATCTCTCCTCTTTTAGTTTAAAGCTATTAACCTTTTCTATTCCCCATTTCTAGTAAGAAACTAGCATGGCTGAGAAAGGACCTGCTAGTCAAACTGGTGAATAAGAAGGACATGTAGAAGTAGGGATGTGTGGCTTGGGAACAGTACAGGTTTGCAGAGATGGAATCAGGAAAGCTGAGGCACAGATGGAACTTCATTTGGTGAGAGATGTGGAAAACAACAAGAAAGGTTTCTGTAGGTGCACTAGTAAGAAAAGATGGGTCAAAGAGGATGTACCCCTCCAAAATCCTTCATACTCAAAGAGTAGAGCGTGTCCAAGACCATCTCATGGGACTGGATGTGTATAATTCTGAGGTCTGATTACATGTGTCCTAGAGTCTGAAGGAGTTGGTTAATGTTTTTGTCACGCCACTATCCATCATATTTGAAAAGTTATGTCTGTCAGGTGAAGTCTGTTGTGACTGAAAAAGGAGAAATATTACTCCCATTTTTTAGAAAGGGAGAGAAAAAGACCCAGGAAAGTACAGGATGATGAGTCTCACCTCTGTGCCTGGAAAGATCATGGCCTTCTGGAAGAGATGTTAAGGCACATGAGAGATGAGGACATGAACCAAGATAGCCAGCATGGCTTAACTAAGGGTGGACTGTGCCTGGCTGATCTGATGGCTTTCTATGATGGAGTGATGGCATCTGTAGGCAAATCAAGGGCAACTGGTATTATCTGCCTAGACTTGTGCAAGGCCTTTGACATGGTCTCACACCACATCCTCCTCTGCACTGGAGAGATATGGATTTGAAGTGTGGACTGTTCAGTGGATAAGGAGTTGGCTGGAAGGCTGCAGTTGGAAGGTTATGGTGTCCAGATGGAGAGCAGTGAAGTGGTGTCCCACAGGGTTCTGTCTTGAGGCTGATGCACCTCAACATCTTTATCAGTAATCTAGTAAGTGGGATTGAATGTACCTTCAGCAAGTTTGCAGATGATAGAAAGTTGAGTGGGACATTTGACAAAACAGAAGGAAAGGATGACATCATTGAATGGGATCTGGGCAGGCATGAAAATTTGCATGAAAATATGTGTATTGACTGGAAGAAGAATATCCTTCTTGCCAATAAGGATGTGAGGGTTCTGGTAGATTAAAAACTTTACAGGAGCCAGAAGTGTGCACTTGCAGCCTGGAAGGCCAACTGTATCCAGGGCCACATAAAAAGGGGTTGGGAGGAAGGGAACATAAAAAAAAGATTAGTTCCATCTGTCCCTTGGATTTCCTGATCCAGTCTCTGCACGTCCAGACTTTTCTTCACTTCTTTTAGAAAAATGTTTCTGTTTCTTGGGCATCTTTTTGAGTGTGGAAAAAAATAATTGAATGAGCACTGTTTCCTATTTGCTTAACACAGTTCAGGAAAATTGATCTTTTTTGGGAAATTGTCCTGTTTTTAATTAAAATTATTGAGAACGTTGTGTATTCAATTGATTGTCCTTCTCTCCAAAGTGAATATCACTGCATCATCTATTTGACTCTAAAGGTGTGAGAGTGTGAAAAAGAAAAAAAAAGGGAGGGGGGGGGGGGGGGGGGGGAGAGAGAGAATAAGAAGAGGGAGCTTGAACCAGAACCACTTAAGAAACATTAGACTGAAACTTCAGAAGATGGAATAACTAAGAATAACTGTGAGTGGGAAGAAGGATAAAATAAAGAGTGCTGCAGTTTCAGTGTCATCTGCAACTGACATTTATCATTCTTCTTGTCACTGTAAGGCAAGAAAAATTAAGGATCCCTGAGAGAGTAAAACAAGATATTGATCAGAGCTTTGCAAGCTCTAAAATCTTGTACTTGAATCTGGAGTTAGTCCTTTAAAAGAGCTGTGTAAGCTCAAAACTTGTCTTTGAACTTGTAAATAAAAGCTAAGATTGTTTTATCTGTGCCTTGTGGTGACAAAGTGCTGTAAGGGCACATCTAATGTACGGTTAGAAATCCTTTTCTGTTATCACAGAG
Source organism: Excalfactoria chinensis (assembly GCF_039878825.1). Taxonomy (NCBI): domain Eukaryota; kingdom Metazoa; phylum Chordata; class Aves; order Galliformes; family Phasianidae; genus Excalfactoria; species Excalfactoria chinensis. The sequence goes on along the minus strand of NC_092828.1, from coordinate 19,049,406 downwards.
TGGCAAAACTGTACAAGGTTCTGTGTTATCTTTTTGTTTGTTTATTTGTTTGTTTGTTTTTGTTTTTGAATAAACTCTGTTCTGTTATGCTCTGAAGTTACTAATATTATAGATCTGTTTATTGTTTGTCGAGCTCAGCTAGACTATTCCTGGCAGTAGTAGTTTACTGATAGAATCAAGAAACATACAGTTTTACCCTTCAGCATGATCAATGAGAGATGAGAATTTCATAACATTATTTTTGCACTTACAGATTTGACTCATTGTTCTATGATTGCCATAAAAATAGTTTAATTCAACAACCAGTCCTCCCAATAAGCAAAAGTCCTGAAAGATGATTAGATACTGTTTTTGATACTGAACAACAAAATCTCATTTTATTTCCTCATGCTAACAGCAGTTAAAATACTAAAAGGAAACACTCAATACATTATTTAGATTCCTAAAAATTATACACTTCAGTTTTCAGAAGGATATCAACAACCTGCAGCAGCTACTGCAGCTACTGGTATACAGAATAGAATCAGCATGACAAATCAGAATGAGGGTAAGACAGCTTGCCTAATAGGCAGTGACTGCAGATTTAGTTAGTAGAGAAGCACTGAGGAAAGGGCAGGATGCAAAATACTCTCTCCATGTAGTGAGGATATTTCACTGAATTTTCACAAAGTAATCACGCTGTTATTATTATGCAGTCTTCTCCTCCGTGTACGTGGTTTAACTCAGTGGAATGAGCTCAGCCAGTATACTTAATATAAAAAAATTATCAGCAAGATCACCTGTGTACCCCTCCAAGGCTCTTCCAGTTTGCCAAAGAATTAGCACACGGCAATCAGTAGCTTAGTGTTTAGTAATAGTTTATTAGAAGATAATTTATTTTAATATAAAATTCTGATGCATTCTATGAGGTCTACTGTTTCAAGAGGTATTAATAAAACAATCCCTATTTTCTGTATCTGGCTGAAGTCTGAAGTGCAAGATCAGCTTTAAATTAATTGGACTGTGGAAGTCTGAAGATGGGCATGGGCATAAATGTAGCTTTCTAGAGAATCTAAAACTTAAGCTGGAGGATACCTGTACATTACAAAATGGGCTAAAATAGAGTTCATTTTCTTCATAGTAGATTGCATGGTATTATTTTTCAGATTTGTGATAAAAATAGTGTAGGTAACATACTCATGTCTAGTTGTTGCTGAGCAGCACTGACACAGAGTTAAGTATTTTTCTGCTTCTCACACTGCCATGCTTGTGAGAATAAGAGCCTGGGAGGGGGGGCATGTATGGAACAGATGACATAAAAATGATATTACATATGATGTAATTCTCATCTGGGGGAAAGGTGTAAGTGGGGACATATGGAATTATGTCTTCCCAAAAAACTAATATGCATGGTGAAACCTTGCTTTCCTGGAAATGGCTGAACTTCTGCCTGCTAATGGGAATCAATTCTTTATTTTATTTTTTATTACTAACAAGTGCAACTTTCGCTTTACTGATTGAACTCTCAAAGATAGCCCTTCTTTCAAAATGTATTTCTGGATATTTGCAAGATAATTAATGTACACTTTTGAAGTAAATGAAATATTTTTTTCTACTTTTCTCAATTTCAGAGCAGATTTCTTTCAAAATTAAGGCAAAACGTATGTGGAGTTTATGATACTGATTGAAGTTATATTGTAATTGAAAAACAAACAAAACAAACAAAAAAAACCCTTAAAACAATTATCATCTAAAAGCAATAATATTCCGAACAGTTAAATCAGCTTTGTATATTTCAAATATAAAGATACATTGTTGTGTTTACTTATTCAAAATAATTCCCACTTATTTCTGATAGTCTAATCACATACATTATTGTTTGAGATTTTTAAGGGATTTCTTTAGACCTTTCTAAAAGTTGTCTTGATGTACAGTCTGGAGAAAGTATTGTTGGAATGCATGGTATTGATCAAAGTCAAAACTAAAGAAAAAAATGAAATCTCAACTGTGATTGATTAATACGCTGCTTGGAGGGCACACATACCATCTACCCCATGGAACACAAATGAAAAGAGTTTGTTTTTTGCTGCAGAATGATTCTGTACATTTTCATGCAGTATCATTAACAAATATAAAATAAGAAAGATGGTCAAACTCATTCAAATAATAGCAGCCTCACCTTTTTGTAAAGAAGTATTAGGATTTGTGAAAACATTCATGCTTTCTAGTCTCTGTGAGACTTTAATTTTATTAGGAAACTGCAGAGATACCACAGTTAGTTTGTCTCCTATTTTCAGTGGCATTTCATGAAAACATCAAGAATTAATATGCATTTTTTTCTGTGTATGTGTCAAACTCGGAATAACTCCAAGTCCCTTCTATTCTGACTTAGTTACCAATTTTATGGGATATTTTTTGTTCTTTTGATGCTAGAAATTTCTTGTATGGCAAGGATTTAGTAGTGAACTGTCCTGCAGTGGTGGCTTGAGTGAGAAGAAGAGTTACACCTGCCACCATTAGAGCTCCGTCCTACTATCAGTTTGTGAAGCTCCTACCTAATTCTTTTGAAATTTGTTCACTTCTTACTCCTTGGAAACAAGTTGAGACCTGTTGCTCTCTACCTGGGATTTCCTTTTATTTTTATTTTCTTTCAGACCTGTGGCAGCCTCAAATTATTTCAGTGGCAGCTTTGGTTACTTCACACTAATGCTTTTCTAATCTAGTAATCCTTGATGAAGCATGGAAAACAAGCCATTTCGTCCTCCTCTTCCAGCTGAACTAGGAGAACCACTCACAGGGGAAGTAGAAATAGTTAATTGGCTTCTGTTGCTACCAGAATAGCAGTTCTGGCAGCTACACTGATCCCATCCTCTATTGGTACCTTGGTTGCATTGGTGTTTTTGTTTGTTTGTTTGTTTTGAATAACAAATATTTACTTCAGGTAATACAGTCCTAATTAATTAGTGTGCTTGTCGGGAAATTGACTGAGCTGCTTGCATTCGTGTTGATGTAACCATTCAGGTGCCATGCTACCAGTCTCCCTCTGGTCTTGTGATTACTACATGGGAGGACTGAAAGAAACAAATTATCAGAAAAGGCTGGGAATAGTCTGGTGAGAAGTTCTGACACCTTTCTAATAACAAGAAAAAACTATTTTTCAGAAATCAATGGCTCTGAATTTTGTCACATAACCAAAATGTAGATTTTTGTTTCTTTCTTTTTTAATGCACATCACCTCCCCTCTGAGATAATGATCCATTATCATACATAGGAAGATTATCATCATTATTCATACATAGCATCTTACATGTGGAATGATGGGTGGTTCCTTACACTGAGGGTGAAAATGCTTATAAAAAACAAACACACAGTATTTAGCAACAATGTAAGACTGCTTTTTTTAATGCAATTCTATAACTGGAAACATACTTCATGTATGTTGTCAGTTTATGGGCCAGTTCAGCCCAGTTCTGTGACTAGCAGAGTGGAGGGATTTCAAAAAATCTGTGCCTCCAGAAAGGAAAAGAGGGGACCCCAAGATAATTAAAAACAGTGGCAATGATCTGAGGAAAAGCAAACTAATTTACTAAATACGGCATCAGAATGCAAGGTAACACACTGTAATACAAAGTAATTAGAACTGAAGTAAATAAATCTAATATAATGAGAGAGAGTATCTGAAAGCTGTAGGCTGTATGCTAGTGCTATGGCGATGTGTGCTGCTGGCATGAGCAGCAATGGGAAGAGGCTGATAGTCATAAAGAGAGGGATGCCAGATGACCTACCAAGGCCTTAAGTATGTTCTCCCTGAACAGAAATTATAACTGCACAGTGAACCATCTTCTGGAGAGTGTAGTTCTTCATCTCTTCTGGGACAGGTGCCCAAAACTGGAGCATTAACACTTTAACTCCTAGTGAACTACATGATGCTATGATGTGGAATACCAAAAACAAAAAATCAAAAAGCTATGAGAACGTACCATTATATTTCCATAGTTTGCTATTTCAAGTATCAGAAAATCTACAGTATTAGAGTGTTCATGGTTTCTTGTTGTTGTTATTTTTGTTTGATTTTTTTTTTTTTTTTTTAATTTTTTTGCCATTTGTCTTGTAATAAGTAATGGTATTTTTCTTACCTTGTGTCACAGTGCTATCTAGATCAGTCTGTGTCCATGACAGGGGGGCAGTAGGCCTGTGGGCCCCCTAGCCCCCAACAAATGGGAAGGGAAAAAGGGAAAGGGGTAGGGAGATGGGAGTTGGGCTCAAGGAAACAAACAGAGAAGCGGCAACAATCTAAGGAGGAAAACTTATTTTACTAATTAAAGTCTAATTGAAATTGAATCTAATAAATCAAGTAAAATAAAAGAGAAATAGAGAGAGAGGTTTCCGAAGACCCAGAAGCCTACTTTTAAACTGAAGGTGCCACGGCTTGGAAGCACACCCACACTCGCTGCCAGGCAGTGAGAGAGAGAGACATGTTTCCCTCTCTGACCGTGAGGTCCTCTGGGACATGTAGTTTTTCTTCTCTGTGCTCCACATGATGTAATGATGTGGAATACCAATAGCAAAAATTACAAAACCATGACACCTTGATATGACACTACTGATTCTCTAACCACCACACCAGTGGTAGAACATAACAAACTATCATGGTTTTATGATTTTTGGTTATTGTTATTCCACATCCACAGGATAACATCATGTAGTGCTTTGGGAGTTAAAGAGTTGATGCTCCAGTTCTGGGTACTTTTCCCAGAAGAGAAGAACTGCATACCCCAGAGGACTGTTTGCTGTTCTCTTACCATTTCTGCTCAGAGCAAAAGACAAAAGCCATTCCTAAGTCACTTGACCTTCCCCCTTTTTTTGGATCTTGGCAGCTTGTGATCTCTCTAAGTTATCTCTCCTCAGCATTAGAGTAAGGCCTTTGGGTTTTGGAAATCCTCTCTCATTTTATTTGATTTATTAGCTTTGATTCCAATTGTATTGCATTATATTGTATTACAGTGTGTTATCTTGCATTCTGATATTTTATTTAGTAAATTCGTTTGTTTCTCCCCAGGTCATTGCTGATGTTTAGTCTTTAGGCCCATCTCTCTACACTTTTACCCTCTTTTTCCCTTTCCCAGGGCATGGGCCCATGGTTTCCCCCTCCCCTCTACTCACAGGCCAAACCAGGAGGTGAGTGTCACTGTATAAAAAAGTATGCATTACCCCAAAATTTCATCATAAGCTACAGAATATGTCAATTTCAATTTTACAGGAGTATTTCAATTTCGTTCTACACAATCCCTGTTTCCTGGCTTCTTTATAATTCCAAAGAGTACATTTTTCAAAACAAAAGTTCTAAGTAAATTCAACAAGCAGAAGAGACAGTTTGACTGGATTTTTTTGGTCTTAAACCGAAATACTGGATGAGAGAAATTATGTAAAACTAACATTTTGATTCTACTGTAAAAATTTTGGAAAAGATTGTGCTCTAAACAAAGTCAATTGTTCTGGTTTTTGTTAGCAGGAAAATAAAGCAAGTGAAGACAAATATAGAAAAAATGGGTACACCATGTTTAGGAGCCAAAATATTTATATTTCTGTTAATCTATTCTCTTTGTTTACTGTGATCTTCTGATGTATTAATTTTTTCTGAATTTTAAATTAATTAGCCCTCAGGTGTAGAGCTTAAATGTCCTACAAATAGGCAATATAACAGTTGCACTAGATGACAGAGTGATTACTACTACAGTAGCTATCACAGAATTCAACTTTTGAGATAACAATTACTGCCAAGAATTTTAAAAGAAATTTAACAGATTAAATCCAGGGGCTGGTAACCACTTATTTAATAACAATAATAATAATAATAATAATAATAATAGTAATAATAATAATAATAATAGATTTAGCAGCTGTTATTATAAATACACAGAAAATAATTTAAAATAACTAGTCCTGCGACATTTCATAAAGCAATATCTATATCCAGAGTCATCAGCAAATACTAATAATGGAATGGATTTGAAATATTCCTTGTAAATCTCACCGTTTCCTTCCATTGGTTTGTGTGAAGATAACGAGTCCTTTGAGATTAAGCCAAGGTGAGCAGGGGGTAGGAGGAAGTGGGCTGCTTCAGAGGACAAAGACACTCTCTCCTGTTGACCTAGTTAGAATTTACTTCTCAAAAATAGGTCTGTTCCCTAACTCTTGCATAACTCACAGTGCAAAGTAAAATAGGAACAGATTCCATAAAATGGGGAAATGGATTCACTTCTTGTTATGCTGTGTTCTTTATAATGCACTTGGGGAATGAAATGAAGAATTCTCTTATTTCAGATAAGAAAGAGAAGAAATTACAATATTGCTTTCATATAGTCTTCATAATACAAATCAATCTGTCTTTCAAGTGGAGTGCATAAAAGATTGGGGAATAGGGATTTAAACTTTTAAAAAAGACTTCTAAGAACTACAGATGAAATTTTCTCTAAGCTTCAACTAAAGTTGTTTAGATATACTAGCCTCAATTCATTCTTGGCTTTCAATTCATGTCTTTCTCTGCCAGCGCAAAATATATGCAAAGTAGATATAAAATGCTACCAAACTAGACATGCCATTTTACACCTACTTTGCAGTCATTCTATTCTGGCACAACTGGCAACAACAAGTAGCCTTATTACATTCTATATTAAGACCACTTTCCTCATGGTTTTGGTGGGAAAATATTTTGAATGACCAGATATTTTTTTTTTTTTGCTAACTTTAAAGCACTAGCCTTGGAAAAAGAAACTATGTTCTCACTGAGGAAGGTTTCTTAGAAAAATCCATGTTGTTATCCTGTGATCTTCCTTTTAACTAGAAAGGTATCAAAATCCTGGAAGAGGCTGCACAGAGATGTTCTAAATTCTATGTTTTTCATTATGTTTCATTCTCAGCTAAGCAAATCCCTGAGCAACCAAACTAATAATCATTATTTGAGTAGTGGATTGGGTTAGATTACCTTCAGAGATTTCTTCTAACCTAAATGATGTTTAGCTGTTGTTGTTGTTGTTTTATTATTATTTTTTATTTATTCTATGTGTAATACTTCTAATTTTTCTATGAGGAACAAGAAAATGAGAAAATATGATCTATGAGCATAAGAAAAAAAATGGAAATGGACTAGAATTTTCTGTTTACACATTAAAGAAAAAAAAATACATCTTAATGCCATCCTGCTAAAGTTACGTATCTTCTAGTAACTTTTGAATCTGGTAAGAAAGAAAAGAATCCCTCTGCAGAAGGCATGTGTATGCACACAGTTGTGTATCCTATAATTATTTTATATATATACACAGAAATTCACACATAACAATGAGCAATAGCAATCCTTATGAACCTGCATATCCACTATCAGTATTGTATTATGATAATCTAAATTTAACCACAGTAAACAATTTTCAAATCTGTATGATTAAGACTTGATACAGATACTGGAAAAAGGGACAACTGTATAATATTAAGGAAAGAGCAGGGCAAGATTGTAAAAGTGATACAGGTGAAAGGATATTAAAAATGTGAAGTCTTGAAATGTAGATGACAAGAGCTGTTAAATGGGACACCAATATTACACTCAAGAATTGAACTGACTTGTAAGAAGTTTACTATGATAATATGTCATGGAATAGAATGAGATATACATGCTAATTTCATATCTTCTTTTTATGTTTTAAGGAAATTCCAAGTATACAAAGAGTATAGGTCCCAGTTTATCAAATAATCCTGAAATGAATCAAATTCTTATATGAACAGTGCTTATCTTGCACTAGTAATATATTAGTCTAGACTGTGAAACTTCTTAAAACAACCATATACCTACAAAGCTGCTTGCTCTAGTATCACTACCTGAAATAATAGACACAAAAATAGTGTCACAGCAAATGTGTCTTGAACAATTAATTATTTTGTTCTTAATCATAAGCACTTCAGCTTTTGAACTCACAGAAAGTAAAGACACTTACTCATGGGTAGTATAGCAAGTTCTTTTCTAAGCAGTTCTGAGTTAAGTAAATACAGCTCAAATTCACAAATGCTAAGTGACATATCTGACTCACACCGATATGCTATAAATCAATTTGTAGCCATAGGCTTTTGTAGTTGTAAATGAGCTTAGAAAATGCCCACTTTGTGTGTTAGACACCAGGGAAATATGATTCACCAAATTACTTTCCACACCAAACCTGTATTAGGAACATTGTCTCTCTCAGTGACTTACTCACTAGCTCTATATGCTAATACACTTATCAAATTTTTTCATCTTATATATGTATGTTTTTCATTTTGTATAAATGCATTGTCATTTGAATCAGAAACAATTCTTGTACATTGTACTGAATTTTATTTAAAAAACTTCATGTACAGTGAGAAGGATCCTAACCTTTTTTTCTCCCCCACTTTCCAAGGCATAATGTTTTTCTATTAAACTACTGAAAAATGATAGGAGATCAACACAGTTTATACTCACATGCACTAATACTTCAGTCTGCATCATTATTCCCAGTGCATCATCTTAGAGAGAAAACAAAGACTGACAGTCTTGATAGTGGTGCTGAAAAAGAAAATAATTCCTTATCATAAATAGAGTGAGCAGTACTCTGCTCACATGGTAACAGTGACCACCCCCCCCCCCCCCCCCCCCCCAAAGCCTTGAAAGTAATTTTCACACAAAACTCAGTTTATAGAAGTGTTTCTTCCTGTTTAAGATACATGGCAACTACTAGAGAGCACTCCAGGTTAAACAAGGTGTCCTGATTTCATCTGAGACAGAGCTGATTTTCTTCATAGTGTCTGTTATGATGCTATATTTTGCCTTTAGGTGAAAAACAAGAACACACTGATGTTGCCAAACAGTGCAGCACAAGGACAAGTATGATTCAGCTCCCTGTACTGTCCTGCCAGTAAGAGGGCTGGGGATGCACAAGGAGCTGAGAGGGATCAGAACCAGGACAGCTGACCTAAACTGGCCAAAGGGATATTTCATATCATATAACATGATGTGAAAACTATAAAACTGGCAGGAGTTGGTTGAGGGAGGCAACCACTGCTCAGGGACTGTCTGGGCATCTTTTGGCAGGTGGTGAGCAACTGCAGTGTAAGACAAGTAACTTATGTTGTTAATATAAATACATATAGTATTATCATCACTCCGTTTTTTCTCTCCCTTTTCCTAGTAAACAGTGTTTTATCTCAACCCACAATTTCTCCTTTTTTTCCTCCCAAACACACACAGTTCCCTCCCTCACCCCACTGGGAGGGAAGAATGGGTAAAAGACTGTGTGGTACTAAGATGCCTGCTGGGTAAAACCACAACACAAAGAATAAGAAATTTTTACATCTTCTATTAGCAGACCCTCCTTAGGTGTACAGATCCTTTATGAAAAGTGTTAACATGATATTTATTTGGTGTCTAGTTCAGTATGCAACAAAAACATTACTGGCTTTTAAGGTGGATTTAAAAAATGATGGAGGAAAATGAAAGAGAGACCTGAGACAGTTAAACCAAAAGACATCTTCATGAAATCTTCCCGACTCATCACAGAGTTCCTTGTTCAAGATAACTTCAAGTCTATTAATTCACTTCCTCCCTAAAGTAGTATTCAATGCATTTTTCCATCCAGTTTAATAGAAAACATTTATTCCTGCTTGTATTAAAAAAACAAACAAAACAAACAAACAAAAACAGATAAAAACAAAACAAAACAAACCTCTGGAAGTTACTTCTGTTTTACTAGATTTTCATTTTTTATATTTACAATATTTAGGACAAAACTGAACATATTACAGGTTCTATAAAGCTTTATATTTTTTTAAGCTATCTTTTTCGACCAAAAAAAAAAATCTTAAAGAGGCTTAATTTTTCACTGGAAAGACAATAGTTCATATTTTCCAGATCTAATTAATAACATCTTGACATCTGGGAACAAATTTAATCTTGCTAAATGTGTAACAGCTAAGAAATTCATGTGCCATGTGAGAGAATGGAATAGAAATACTCAGGAGTAATAGCATGGATTTTTTAAAGAAGCATTTCATGCTTTATTTCATCTTACAAATGTGAGAATGAAGAAAAAGTAGCTATAGTAAAGCAAAGGGAAAACTTAGGTCCTGATCATCTGCAGGTGTCTCACAGTCAGGACAAGTATCTTCAGCAAAGAGATAACAAACAACTATACAACTCCTAAGTAAGAAACGAAATAATAATAATAATAATAATTGAAAAAATAAATTAGGGAGAAAGCAAGGTTTGATTAACAAGAAGGATCAGAATCATTTATAATGAAGTCCAAGCAATGAGTTATTTTTCAAGGTTAAATGGGAATAACGTAAGAGCAATTTTTTAACATAGAAAAAGTGGAAAATATGGACTGAAACTCATCAAAGGCCTTTGTCTACAGTATCCCTTGGTAATTCTCAGATACTTAGATCCAGTGTCTCAGTAGATGGAAAGTTATTTCCATTTGTTTACCAGCTTGCTCAAAGCTAACCTTGCATGCCAGCTAAGGTTCTTAATCCTTGTGAAGAGCATGTTTGGCCATTTTAGCACCACATGGATTAATTCACCTGAGTAAAATTACAACATTTTTATAAGGGCATGCAATGAAATGACAGGGGGAAATGGTCTTAACCTGGAAATGGGTAGGATTCGACTAGATATTTGGAAAAAATACATTTCTGCATGGATGGTGAGTATTAGACCAGGTTGCCCAGAAAGGCTGTGGTTGAGCTCTCCTTGGAAGTATTTAAGGCCAGACAGGGTGGAACTTTGAGCAACCTGGTCTAAAGGGAGGTGTCCCTGCCTGTAGCAGGGGGTATAGGAACTAGATGATATTAAAGGTCCCTTCCAACCCAAACCATCCTATGATTCTATGATTCTGTGATTAACATTTTGAAACTGTTGCACATAACAGCAAGTTAATTCATAGAGAAAAGCTCACTGCCCATAAAATTTTATAAAAAAAAAATAATGGCCTGTATTTCAGAGGTGTTTGATGCAATTATGTTGCTGCTTAGCTACGTATGAAAATAGGAACTACAAAAGCTATGTGCAGCTCATGATTTAGATGCACAGCACAACTGTAAAAGAGCTAGTGCTGCATCTCAAAAGACAGTCAAAACACAGTCATTTTTTTTCCAAAATTGATGAGGGTCATTAGTTATAATATTCTGTGAATATGAGCTATATCTGTCCAGAATAAAAATGCTGGTATTACTCTTATCACATAATAGCGCTTGAAGTAAAAATAAGCAAAAAATGCAGGATTTGGATGCCTACAGATATAAGTACGCAAGGAGTTAAACTGACAGGATTAAGTTTTATATAAACTGTTTAAGTTCAGCCATACAGAAGAATGGAATCTCTACAGAAGGGAAAGGGAAAAAAATGTGACTTTGAAGAAATTTCTTCACCAGACTGAACTACAAAGAATGGGAAGTAAATTAATTAAATAAATAAATTAAAATGAGGCATTTAAATGAAAAAATTCAGAGGAAGTGTGTGCACTGAATGGGATAAATGATGGTATTTAAATAAAATGAAATTATACATGGTCTACTGATCACCACATAAATATGAAAAGGAAACATTCAACCTACTGCAAAAGGACTGATATATGCAACTAGCACAATGAAAGTTAGGGTTTTATTAGTGCATACTACTAAATATACATATTTTCCTTTTCATTCACGATAATAGCAGTATTGTGACCCACGGAGTTAAATTACAGTAAAGTGTGATACATATTGTTGCTTTAGTGTAAATGATCTCTTTAAATCACAGCTAGCGCCTTCTAAAATTTTCCTCTCTATGGGTTGTTCTCCTGTCCCAACAGTGAAGAGAGGGAGAGGTGTCCAGATTCACAAATCCTTCTGGTTGGATTAAGGTGAAATAACACCTTAAGAAAAAAAAAAAAAAAAAAAAAAAAAAAAAAAGAGAAGGGACAGTTCTCCCAAGCCCCTACTTGGAATTGTAGTTGTCTCTGGTCCTAGGATGGACTGAGACACTGGACACCAACCAAACAAAAAAAGTGACTCCAGGACCTTTCTGTGATTGTTTCTCAGGCATTATTCTGGGATCTTCCAGAAATTTAGACATCTCTCAGGGTATTAATTGGGCTTGTCCCTTACACATTCCTTGTAGTTTACACATATTTTATTTATTATTTATTATTTATACAATAAATTTATTTATCATTTATTATTTATACAATAAATAAATATACCTAATGTACAGCAACGTTATATTTAAACACTGCAAGCTCTGTAGATATGATGAATTGTGACTTTTTTTTTTCTAAATGATGCTATGCCATATAGCATTTTTTTCAGTACAAATAAATAATAGCATGTTTATTCAAGTTTGTAAATGGTTTCATGTAGGAAACAGTTCAGATACCTTGTTACAATTTCAGTTATACTTTACATAATAAATGACAATGTACTTTTCTCCAAGAATCTAGTCTTTTGAAATCCAATAAAATATAGATCTTACCAAAATTTCAGGCATAATATTTTGAATAGTGTGGGGCGGAGAGCTGAAGACTGGTGACATCAATTATCTTATGATAATATTAGACCATAAAATACAAAATAGCATCAAGTAATTCATGGGGAAAAAAAAAAAAAGTTTTTGTAGTCAGTATCTCAATACTTTCCACTTAAAAAATAGCTGATGAAGATACAAATGGTGGGTTGAGAATATTGACAGTTGTGTGTTAGTTTCTAGAATGTCTAATGGGTTGAGTTTTTCATACATTTAATTATTATATTCCTTCCAGCACAGTATTAAATCTATTTCTCAATATAAATATTTTCAGTAACATGCAAAGTAACAGTTCATTGTAGCCTCTCCTTCACCAAGTTTTCAGTACGAAGTATATATCCAATATAATTTTTAACATTGTGAGCTGAGACTATGAAATACTTCCTGAGAGAAAGATTTATAATTTTCTTGAGGAAATTAAAGCAGTCTTTCTACATCCAGCACCTTGTTTCTGTGTAATATTTGTAAAAAGATATTTCTGTGTATGTTTGCCCCTGTGGGAAACATTCTTCTAAAAATCCTTTTCCAAATTCAAACCACTTGAGTATTTTAGCAGATTAAGTACATAATTACAGACACTATTCTAGTTTCACTCATATGCTGAATAACCAATGGTATTTTTCTTTGCTTATGAGACATGAGGTGAACAAAGAAAAGATAAGATGACCTTGCAAAATGAGGTAAGGCTGATAAGCGGAGTCTCAGAAGATCTGGTTAAGCAAACTTACATTTCAGATACATGACAGAAAATGCTAGCATAGCACCTACTTGTAAATCTTTTTTGCATGACAGAACAAAGAGCGATGGAGTTGTTTCTCACTGAAAATGGTTAATATGCTATTATATTTTAAAATAAAATTGCAATATTCAATGCTAGATATAGGTACAGGAGGAGACACAGTTTTGTTGCATACCATAAGTTCATAATAGTGTGTAGCTTTTTCTGCAAACATTTATGTCTAGCTCATTGTACAAAACTGATTTTCTATCTGAAATCACAGTTACTGTAGGCCAGCTCTGCGTCCAAGTGAAGCAAGTCTTTGCTTCCCGTATTTCATCATAACTGCCTGTACTGTCTTTCATCAAAGCAGGGAAGTGATCAGAAATAACTTTTTTCTTCTGTGTTATTCCCATCAGGACCTGTTCTGTACATTATCTTAATGAAATGTAGCTTAATGTAAAAGAACAAGAGATAAAGCATGGAAGGACCAAGAATGGTCATTCCATTGGTTGCATGTTGCTTCATGGTACCTGAAAATAAAATAGTTCTTAGAAATATATTCACACTGAGACAAAACCTTGGAATTGTTTAAGACATTATGTGTAAAAACTATTGGTATTTGAATTTTAAGAGCAAAGAGCTATAATTCTGGAATAGACTATTTGAGTTTACAGCAACTGCAGTTTTGAAACCAGTCTTGTAAGTTGCCACTACCTTCTGGAAAGTATAATAAGGACTAGAAGCCTCCTTTTAAATGAAAAGAGGATCCTTTAAGAAGTGTTCCACCACACCAATAGGTTCTGACCTTATGCCTCTAAGAAGGTGTCAAAAGCCTTTTTGACTCAGTGTGACTGTGTATAGCAAGGCTTTTAATTTCTGCTTCCTTTACCCCACACCCAAGGACTCTCAGATCACATGCAGAGACACATATCATACAAAGTTATCCCTTAAATAACGAGGAGGGGTCCTCAGTAACTAGAAATCCAGATACTGATAAATCCAGGCAATATAATTTTTTTATTATATAAACAGATCATTTGTAGAACTTTCAACTATGTCTTTCTAGCAAAAAAAGGAAAAAGTGAACTGAGAGGGGGGTAGAAAACACAAATGAACCAAGGTCATGAAACAGCTTTTGCTAGATTAGAGGACTGAGTGTTAGGGGGGAAAAAATGGGCCGGACAAGACAATATTAATGCAAACCTAAAATAAATCAGATTAGAAAGGGTTTATAGAACACCATGAACTTCGCTGTGACACTGAAACAATGGTCAGAGCAGATAATATAAATAAATACTACCTGTAACACTGAAGTGAATATATGACTTTGTGGAGCTGCTTACCTTCATTCTTATACCACACTTTCTTCTTGGATTGGAGCAAATTCTTATCTATATCCTCTGTCATTGCACATCTAAGGGGTGCCACTGCACATAAGGGTGCATGCTAATGTGATGCTTTGCATTTTCCCTTCTGTGAGATGAAAATACTTTAGCTCTGTTTAAATCCAGTACTGCAACTGCTTAATCAGAAAAGCTTTTCCTCTGATGTACTAGTTGTTAGGAGCACTACTTCCAAATAGTGAATAGAAAAATGAAGCCAAATGCATCTGTAGTGATGTTAATTCTTGGCTCCCACATTATGTCCCTACAGTGAAGTGCCTTGAAACTAATTACTGTGTGCAACCCCCACAGCAGACCCTGAGGCATTAGGGATGATTAGAATTGTGCACTGGAGCTCTCATTAGGTGATGTGTTTCTGCTTTCTGCATCACCATCCTACACAGCTACTGAAAAGCTACAGTCTTGTATTTACAAGGACATGTACTATTAGATATAATAAAGAATTATTATATAGTTCTGCACATTTGTGGCATAACCACCCGTGTGCAAAAGACATTGAAAAAGTACTATATTCCCAAGGAGGAATAAATGCAGCATGTCTGTTTAGATTCTACTAGGCTGCTACTTGAATGTAGGAGGGAGCAATCACTTTCTCAAAGCTGGAGCACCCAAAAATTCCGGTGGTGCTGGTTCAGATATTTGTATCAGTGACCAGTGATAGAAGCAACTTTTTACTCTACCTTCTGTTCTCTGCATATACTAAACCCATAGATCTTGAAAGAAAATGGAAATTACTTGTAGTCTGGCAGCTCCGTATAACAACTGAGACAAAAAGGAGGCAGAGATGACTGTTCTTATTTGCCTTTACAGTCTGAATTCGTCCTCAGGCTCACAATAGATTTTATTTTAGGGAAGCAAAGACTATAGTCTCCTGATATTCATAATTAAATACAAAGGTCTTTCCAGTTATTTCCACATACTGAGTTAGAATTAGTGCTAAATAAGCTTTATCATCATTTTTAATATGTTATGGGCTGCCTAAGAGCCGATGTCACAAGCCAACATCCCACAGTGCTATGCATCGTGCAAGAAATGAACAAAATAAACTGCCTTGATTCCAAAAATAAATGTTTCAGCTGCACACTGTAGTGCAGACCAAAGGAAGAGGAGCCAAATGTAAAGTTCACCTACAACAGTGAATACTTTTGCAGCTTACATGCCACTGTATATCCTTTCCCTTTCTTCTGCTTTGCAGCTTAGGAGTACATCTTATCATTTCACAATGGTCATAGTGATTTGAAGAAATGTGAATACAAGCAGAAAAAGGGTTTGGCTATTTCTATTTCTATCACTTTTTTTTTTTTTTTTTTTTTTTTTTTTTTTTTTTTTTTTTCCCCAAATGTATCGTGAGATTAAAATAAATCAATAAAGAAAATACAGAGAAAGAAAAAGATCCTCACAAATATATACATATATTATACATACATATGTATATATATAATGGAGACCTTAGTGATTTTCCATGTGTCTGGCAGGCAGGCATAAGATTTCTGAGTTGTTCTAAGTGTAGTCTGTGGTATAACCTATGCTGTTAGAACTGCACAACTTCTTATGCATGTAAGTTATGATACTCTATGGCTTCTGTGGAAGAAAAGAAGTCATACTACATTAGTATATTATTATTATACTCAAAATTTATGGTTTGGGGTAGTAAGGTTGCTATGTTCATTTGTTTACTTGTTTTTGTTTGAAAATACATGCATAACAATTACTATTCATGGTAATCACTAGATTAGTCATTAGCACTAAATTTCTGAGTAAGAAACCAACAACGAGAACTCAACTTTCATAACTCAGTCCTAGGGATTATGACCTTGAATAGCCAGCTGCTAGTAATAGTGCTGGTTCTTTCTCTTCCCCAGACTTCCAAAAGATGCTGTTCCTTTTCTGCTATGCTAATAACCTGGTCTTCAGCATGCCTATTCAGGTAGCTCAAGTGACAGGGTGCAAGAACAAAACTAAGAGACTTTAGAGGCTGAGGGCTGGCTAGGGAATGTCAGGCCTGAGAATAACAGATCTTAACAGTGGCTATGGTGTTTGCTTATGAACATATTTAGAAAATGCTGTGGAACAAGGACAACCGGGGGATGGGCCTGAGTAAAGAACTGCTAAGATAACAGCCGAAGCAGCTGAAGCGGAACCATGGAACAGGGATACAAAGAAGTGGCTTGATGGATGCCTCATGATGACATGATTTATACAAGGGAAGACTCTGGGAATAGGAAGGGTTGTGCGTGGGGTTGCTTAGCAGGTGTACAGGACGCGCATGCATGGAAGCCATGCTAGTATATAAGCCATGTGACACAGCAGTAAATGGAGAGAAGACCTCATGGCATCCATAACTATGTCTCTCTCCCCCAGACTGTTGAGGTTCCAGGACGATAACTGACAGTTACATCAGGAAAATATACAGCACAAAAACCTTTCACAGTGAATAAACAAGAAAAACATACCTTAAATCATGCAGTCATTCATGAAACAATCTTATCACAGAATCACAGAATCACAGAATTGTAGGGGTTGGAAGGGACCTCTAGAGATCATCGAGTCCAACCCCCCTGCCAAAGCAGGCTCCCTACAGCACATTGCTGTAGGCGTCCAGGCGGGTCTTGAATATCTCCAGAGAAGGAGACTCCACCACCTCCCTGGGCAGCCTGTTACAGTGCTCCATGACTCTCACCGTAACGAAGTTCTTGCACACATTCATGCAGAACTTCCTATGCTGAAGTTTCAGCCCATTACCCCTTGTCCTGTCCCCACGCACTACTGAAAACAGACCAGCCTCGCCACTATGGCTCACACACTTCAGGTATTTATAAACCTGGATCAAGTCCCCTCTCAGTTGTTTTCCTCTCAAGGCAAAACAGACACAGTTCCCTAAGTCTCTCCTCGTAGGGGAGATGCTCCAGGCCCTTCACCATCTTTGTGGCCCTTCGCTGGACTCTTTCCAAGAGATCCCTGTCTTTTTTGTACTGGGGAGCCCAGAACTGGACACAATATTCCAGATGAGGCCTCACCAGGGCAGAGTAGAGGGGGAGGATCACCTCCCTCGACCTGCTGGACACGCTCTTTTTAATGCACCCCAGTATGCCATTGGCCTTTTTGGCTACAAGGGCACACTACTGACTCATGGCCAACCTGTCGTCCACCAGGACACCTAGGTCCCTCTCTGCAGAGCTCCTCCTCAGCAGGTCTTCCCACAGCCTGTACTGGTGTATGCAATTATTTCTACCTAGGTGCCAGACTCTACACTTGCTTTTGTTAAACCTCATCCAGTTCCTTACTGCCCAGCTCTCCAGCCTGTCCAGGTCTCACTGAATGGCAGCACAGCCTTCAGGCGTGTCAGCCAATTCTCCCAGCTTTGTGTCATCAGCAAACTTGCTAAGGGTGGTCACTATCCCCTCATCAAGGTCGTTGATGAAGATGTTGAACAAGACCGGACCCAGCACAGACCCCTGGGGGACGCCGCTAGTCACAGGCCTCCAGCCAGACACCGCACCACCAACGACAACCCTCTGCACTCTGCCAGTTAGCCAATTCTCGATCCACTTCACCATCCACTCATCTATCCCATGCTTCCTCAGCTTTGTTATAAGGATGTAATGGGGGACTGTATCAAAAGCCTTACTGAAATCAAGGTAGACCACATCTACCACTCTCCCCCTGTCCACCCAGCTAGTGACATCTTCATAAAAGGCCACCAGGTTGGTTGAGCACGACCTCCCCTTGGTGAACCCATGCTGAATACTCCTGAGTACTATTATATTGTTCTATATATATATATGTATATATATATATATATATATGTTCTATTATATTGTATAACTTATATTGTTCTTTAAAATCTCACCCTCTTTAATTCATTTGTTGACTGTGGATAATCACTTCTGCCTTGATTTGAAAGACTGTATTTTCAAGGACGGGTATTATTAAGTATATTCACTTTCTTCTTAGAGATTCAAAATGAAGATTTGATTGGATCAGTGATTTGCTTGATCCCATGCTCTCCTTTCTATTATGAATTTTTGTAAAGCTATTTTAGTATACATGACTATTCCACAAATTCAGGATTTGAAGTACATTGGAATGCCTGGGGATATATGATAGTTTTGTCTGGAAAATAAGTCAAGTTTGTATTACAGAGCTGACAGACCTGTAAGGCTAAGGATAACCATTCATGTTTTTTAAAAAAGACGTAGATATTTTAAACAACTTTCTCACAATACTTTTGACATATCTGTTCTCAGACTGAAGTTTTGATTTCCTGTGGCTATTGCTTGAAGGAGATAATAAGGTTCAAGATACAATGAGAAGGTGAAATCAAAGCATTTTGTAAATAATGCCTTGATCTTCAATATTACTCCTCTGCAGGGTGTCATCTATTATATTATATTTTGATGAAGGGTTTAAAGTTTAGTCACCTTTAAATAGGTACTGCTTATAACTGCATTTTTGCTCTTTCAAAATGAATGGAAAATTAACTTCAAAGTGCTTGTTTGCACCAAAATTCACTCCAGTGATACACATTATGGTGTTATAAAAATATACACAGAAGAATTATGGAAACATTTTTTGTTACTAATGTTTAGCTTGTAATATAATTCAGGCTAGTCCATAAAATTTAAGATGAAGATCTAAATTATACAGTAATGAACAGATAGAGAAATGATTAACATGTTGTGTGATTGTCTCACTCCAATTTATAGGAGGGAGGCATGGTTCTTTTGATATATTATGCCCAGCATGAGATTAAGAAACAGTGGTTCAAATGTTGTTCCGACCAGTTTATTAGAAATAATAGTCAGCTGGGAAGATGGGGAAGGGAGAGCGGCGACTAACAAAAATTAGGGTGATGGGGACAGGAAAGTGGGCGATAGGAAAGGTAGGAAAAGGGCAAGAATTGCGTAAAGCAAGGATAATCACAACCTGGATGCAGCAGCATCACATCACATGTTGTTTTGTTGGTCCGAGGAAAAAGGGTGTAGGGGAGAGCAGCACCAGAGTGGCAGGCCACAAGCAGCAGACCGGTGCAGTGCAGAGCAGGCAGTGGAAGGAGCAGCGAGGTCTCACGGAGCAGGGTCTTGAGCAGCAAGCCCAGGAGAGTCCACTGGCAACAGTAGGGTGACAGTAGAGGAATCTGAAGCCAGATACCTGTCTTGAAGTTCTTCAGCATGCAGGCATCATCTTCAGCATGCAGGTGTCACGTAGTGAGGCATCTGATGTCAGAAAGCCTAACTTCATGGTTTGTCCATGCCCTTTTTACCCTACTTCTTTCCTGCCTACGTGACATTCCTGGGTGCTTGGCTAAGAGTCATGTGCAGCTTCCCCTGAGATGTCCATCTTCCTTGAGATAAGCCCACACAAAAAACCACTTCACTGCCATTCATATTCAGCTTATTTCTCTCTCCTTGCCGCTGGTCTTGTTCTTCTGTGTCCCTCAGACAAAGGATTTCTCAATCCCTGCCCAGGGCTTGCCTGGACTTGTCCATCTTCAGGAAACTTTGAGGCAATAGTGTAAAAAGCATGGCCTCTTATGGTGATGTTACTTCTATGTACTTTAAAGGCTAGTAGTAGTGATAACCAGAGGAGGAAGGAGTGATGACAGATAAAGTTGATTCTAACTGAAGATTCTGACTATATGTCATTTTCCTGGGTTGACAATTATAATAGTAGCATCAACAGTAATGATAATGCATTAAATCTCTTGCAAGTTTCTAGCAACTAAATCTCATAAAATGAAAACCATTATATACTTCACTGTAGTTACTTGTGCAAGCCATATAATACAACAGATAAGTACTGTCCTAAATAACAATGGCAAAAAAAAAAAAAAAAAAAAAAACAAAAAAAAAAAAAAAAAACTTACTTGCAACCAAGAGCACACTTACGAGCACCTAGATATCTTCAGACACAATAATGCATAAATGTGTTCTTACTACTAAAATTATACCAAACAATCAGCAAATCAGTAACATGTCATGTAAATGTTTTAAACATTCTAGGACTGTGTGCCTCCGGTGGCGCAGCGGTAGAATTCCCGTTTGCAACACCAGGGGGCCCGGGTTCGAATCCCCCCCTGTGGAGCAGGGGGTAGAAGTGCCGCTCTGCTACACAGAGGGCTCGAATCCCGGGAGTTGGACTCGATGATCTCTAAGGTCCCTTCCAACTCGCACAATACTATGATACTATGATACTATGACTGTGATAAGACATAGAAAAAGCTTGTAGAATATTATTTTTGGCAGTGTCAGCTATTTTTTACTGTGTAAGGTATCCTTACACATTAATAATTGCTTGACCTCAAGGTTTAAAAGCAAAAACGTGAATGGAAAGAATATAGTGTGGGTTTTGTTTGTTTTGTTTTGTTTCTTAAAACAGCTCTACAGAATGAATCATGAATTTAGAACATAGCCAAAATCTGGCTATCTGGTTTGAAATTTCTTTGTATCTGTAATGTCTTGCAGCAGACACACAGAATCCTAACAGATTATCAGATAAGATTTAAAAAAACAGGAGAATCTTAAGCCACCTGTGAGTGTGAGCACAACAGAGAAGTTTCTGAGTCAAGAGAGCAGGAAAATGTATATCTGGGAATAGTTTCCAAACAGTGAAAGCAGGTACACAGACATGCACCTACACATGTAGACAGACTGTCCCTTGTCTTTGGGAAAAAAACAGCCACCATATTGGCTTAAAATGTTATCTGTCAGATGCTATTGGAAGCTCAAAACACTTGGGATCTCTGTCAAATTATAAAAGAAACAACAACAACCCCACAAATATTAATGAATTTAAACATTGATTTATTTTTTTTTTTCATCTTTTTCACATGATTTGAGAAAGATAATTCTCGGACTACCATTTTCCAATAAGCCATTATATTCAATACATTTCACAAAAATTTCACATCTATATGCTCTGAATTTCTGATGCACACTGAGTGCTATTTCTGAGGAATGTGTTTTTAGTGTTGTTGTGGGGTTTTTTTTTGTTTTTTTTTTTTTTGTTGTTTTTTTTTGTTTTGTTTTGTTTTGTTTTTTTTCCCCATAGATGAATAGAATCACAGAATTACCCAGGCTGGAAAAGACCTTGAAGATGATCAAGTCCAACCACAGCCTAACCATAGTACCCTAACCGTAACAACCCTCTGCTAAATCATATCTCCGAGCACCACATCCAAATGGCTCTTAAACACATCCAGGGACAGTGACTCAACCACCTTCTTGGGGAGCAAATTCCAGTGCTTAACTACCCTTTCTGTAAATAAGTGTTTCCTAACGTCCAACCTAAACTTACCTTGGTGCAACTTGAGGCCATTTACCCTCATCCTGTCAGCTGTCACCAGTGAGAAGGGATTTGCCCCACTCTCACTGTAAGAACCTTTCAGATACTGGAAGAGAGCAATAAGGTCTCCCCTCAGCCTCCTTTTCCCCAGACTAAACAGCCCCAGGTTGCTCAGCCTCTCTTCATAGGGCTGATTTTCCAAGCCCTTCACTAGCCACATTGCCCTTCCCTGGACCTGCTCCAGTACCTCCCTGTCTTTTTTGTGCTGAGGTGCCCAAAACTGAACACAGTACTCGAGGTGAGGCCTCACCAATGCCGAGTACAGGGGCAGGATGACTTCCCTAGTCCTGCTCACCACACTATTCCTAATACAAGCCAGGATGCCATTAGCTTTCTTCTCCACCTAGGCACACTGCTGGCTCATATTCATCCGACTGTCCATCAGCACACCAAGGTCCCTTTCCATCAGGCAGCTTTCCAGCCACACCTCCCCAAGCCTGTAGGGTTGCCTGGGGTTGTTGTGACCAAAATGCAGGACCCGACTCTTGGTCCTAATGAAACTCATGCTGTTAACCTTGGCCCATCGATTGAGTCTATCCAGGTCCCTCTGTAGTGCCCTTCTCCCCTCAGGCAGATCAACACTCCCTCCCAACTTGGTGTTGTCTACAAACTTACTGAGGGTGGACTCAGTCCCCTCATCAAGATCATCAATGAAGATGCTAAACAGAAGCTGTCCCAGCACTGAGCTCCGGGGGACACCGCTCATGACTGGCTGCCAACAAGATTCCACTCCATGGACCACAACTCTATGCTCCCAGCCATCCAGCCAGTGCTTTGCCCAGAGGAGCCTACGCCCATCCAGACAATGGGCAGCAAGCTTCTCCACCAGAATGTTATGGGGGACAGTGTCAAAGGCCTTACTGAAGTCCAGGTAGGCTACATTGACATCCTTACCTTCATCCACTAAGTGGGTCACCTCATCATAGAATGAAACCAGGTCTGTCAGACAGGATCTGCCGTTCATAAACCCATGCTGACTAGGCCTGATCCCCTGGCTGACCTTTAATTGGTCCATGATGGTTCCTGAGATTATCCGTTCCATAACTTTCCCAGACACAGAGGTGAGAATGATAGGCCTGTAGCTACCAGGATCATCTTTCTGGTGCTTTTTGAAGATGGGCGTCACATTTAAAAGACTCCAATCCATTGGGACATCCCCAGTCAGCCAAGACTGATGAAAAATGATGGAGAGTGGTTTGGCAACCACATAACCACATCCGCCAACTCCCTCAGCACTCTAGGGTGTAATCCATCTGGCCCCATGGACTTGTAAGCATCCAGCTTTCTAAGCAGGTCCAAAACTATCTGGTGCATCATGCAGGGCTTGTTCTGTTCCCTCTCCCCATCTACAAGCGCAGGGGGCTGTGTTCCCAGGGAGTATCATAGTATCATAGTATCATAGTATCGTGCGAGTTGGAAGGGACCTTAGAGATCATCAAGTCCAACTCCCGGGTTTCGAGCCCCTGTGTAGCGAAGCGGCACTTCTACCCCTGCGCCACAGGGGGGATTCGAACCCGGGCCCTCCCGTGCCGCAAGCAGCAGCTTATACCACTGCGCCACTGGGGGCACACAAGTTTTACTATTAAAGACTTACTATTAAAGAAGGAATTAAGTACCTCAGCCTTATCCTGATCCTTGGTGGCCAAGTTGCCCTCATAGAAAAGCATAGAAAACACAGAGGAATCCTTCCTTCAGTTATAACTTAGTTAGAAATTGCAAACTACTTCTAATCAGTTTGTTTAGTCACAGTATAGAGCCACAGCATAGTGGCAGCTGCACTTTACGTCTTTCCCCTACGAAGAAAGGCTAAGTGAACTGGGTCTGTTTAGCCTTGAGAAAAGAAGACTGAGAGGGGACCTGATCCAGGTCTATAAATATCTAAGGTGTGGGGGAAAAGTGGGGAGGCCAGACTATTTTCACTAGTGTGTGGAGACAGGACAAGGGGAAACAGCCAGAAAACTGGAGCATAGGAAGTTCTGAATGAATGTGCACAAGAACTTCTTTATAGTGAGGGTGACAGAGCACTGGAACAGGCTGCCTAGAGGGATTGTGTATTCTTCTTCTCTGGAGATATTCAAGACTCACCTGGACGCCTATCTGTGCAACGTGGTGTAGGGAACCTGCTTTGGCAGGGGGGTTGGACTCGATGATCTCTGGAGGTCCCTTCCAACCCCTACAATTCTGTGATTCTGTGATTCCGTGATCTAATTCGATTTTTGATTCTCATAAAGATGTACATTACCTGTACAGCTCCAGGAATAACACTTTTAAAGCCCAAATTAACTAAATCTTCTCAGGATCATACTTGCACTGGCCAGGATTACAATATTCTCAGGCCTATAGAAATTTATAGTTAAATTGCTGAAATACTTTTTTCTGTTTATCTGAGCGCATAACTTTTAGAAAGATTGCGTCAGCCAAAAATAGGATTTTGTGTTCTCTTTTTATATATATATATAAATTTCTTCTATTCAGCTGAGATAAAAGGAAAAGAAGAGAGAAAGTCCCAAATATGTTGTTTCTCAGAATTTTCTCACAAATATTACAGCATTTGATATCTTCTGTCAAAGTCTAGTGCCCAAAGAAAACCAGCTACATGACAAACACATCTTTTCTGAAAAGCAAACCTTGACTTCTTGTAATAGAGCTTGAAGACCTGAACAGAATGTACCTAATAGAAATCAAATATAAATGATTCAGAAAATCAGTAAAATAAAAATCAATAATCAATTAAATCTGTTTAATTTACAATTTTATAAACTGTGTCATGACTATATATGAGTTATGCATGGGTGCCCAGAGAGGCTTTGGATGCTCCATCCTTGGAGGCATTCAAGGCCAGGCTGGATGTGGCCTTGAGAAGCCTGGTCTGGTGGTTGGTGACCTTGCCCATGCCAGGGGGGTTGAAACTAGGTTGAAACTAGATGATCTTTGAGGTCCTTTTCAACCTTGGCCATTCTATGATTTTACAAGTCCATGAATTTCAAAAGGTATTTCCATTTTTTAAGTAATTTTTTTAGTAAGTTTCTGTATTCTTAGAGCTCTCCTGCTTGCCCAGAGTATTACAGATTCATGCCCTTCTTGTTCTGTTTCTATCCTAGTGTTGAGTCATTAGATAAACACAAACTATATCTTATTCTGCTGTTTTCAATAAACACTTATATGGATATGAAAGCTCTGTAACAGTAAAATATTAGTAATTTCTTAGTTATTCTCCAAGTTTCATAGTAAATGCCAGATTAATAAAATTTAATATTGAAGTTAATTACATGGATTAATTTTGGTATTTTAGGAAGTTATAACTCAGTTATTGTATGTTGTATTTTAATGTAACTGCAAGTCACAAACATTTTTCTTGAAACAAAAGAGGTTGTTATGTTTAGAGTGAATTTTGTAGAGATCTGTCATACACTCTCATCTGGAATTGCAAGGTAGCCTGAGACTTATCTGTGAGTTAAATCTATTCATTCATGAAAAAAAAAAAAAAAAAAAAAAAAAGTCTCTTTACATACAAGACAAGGAGTGCATTTTTTTACTAACCATAATAAGTTACACTAGGGGAAGACATTTTTAGAAAACTAACAGACTTTCTATGCACATTAATGCTTGCAGTCACCACACTTATGCTATTCATGCTTGCAAAACCATTATTCACATTCTCTGTCAATATCCATCTGTGTAATGCTACTAAGAGAGAGTGAAATTTACACTATTTTTTAAGTGGTTCAGAAATCAATCTTTTAACAGAAATGAAAAGCAAACAATCCTCTCTCAGAAATTAAGGTATGTATTTCTTACCTATATTCTCATACGTTGTGATTGGAATTGAGAATGAAAAATAAAATAAAATGCTTGCCCACATTATAATATCTCCTTAACTAACAGCTTTTCTTTTCCCCCTATATTCAAATCAAATAACAAACAGCTTAATGACTTGGTAAGTTATTTGGTTTCATTATAAAATAATAAAATGATTGCTGAAATGACTTTCTTTTAATTAACTTGACAAACACACGTACTAAATAATGATTTTAATCTATTGCAACTTCTCCTGTGGTTAAACAAGGAGACTGGAATGCCTATATGTATGAGTAATGGACATTAAATACTATTTACTAAATAGTGTAATAAGGGATTTTATTTATTTGTTTGTTTGTCTTGGAAAGTCAGAAATTTGAGGATTGTATTCCAGAAAGAGGAAAGAAAAGACCACATAAGATGTTAGAATGAGAAGTTTTGTATCACTGTCACACTAGATCTATATAATACAAATCTTTACTTCCAATTTTCCAAAAGCTCAATTCTAAAATTACATTTATGTTTTTTTCCTTGTAACATGATTAATGAATTATCTGAGGATTTTCCTTCTAATGTGAAGCATTATCTATCTAAATTGCACAGTACTACTGCCAATATTATCAATAGTTTAAACCTTAAACTAGATTTTTTTATTTGTCGATTGTTTCAAGAAATGGATAGTAAAATATATGTTCTAATTAGCTGACTAAGCATCAGGACTTTTTTTAATCAGTCTATCTCTTCATAAGCATCTCTCTGGTTTGGTTGTCTTTAGATCATAGGCATGTGTTTTGCATTACTGGAATATTACATAGCTGCAAATAGGTTATAATCTAGACTCTGAATCCCTTCTTAATATCCAAATGTTTCTTGAACACCCCCATGCTTGGTGACTCCACCACCACCTCTCTGGGCAGTGCATTCCAGTGCCTGGCTACCCTTTCCAAGAAGTAATACTTCCTAATGTCCAGCCTGAATCTCCCCTGGCACAACTTGAAACCATTGCCTCTAGTTCTATCACTGTCTACATGAGAGAAGAGGCCGACCCCTACCTCACTACAACCTCCCTTCAGGAAGTTATATAGAGCAATAAGGTCTCCCCTGAGCCTCCTCTTCTCCAGGCTGAACAGTCCCAGCTCCCTCAGCCTCTCCTCATAAGGCCTGTGCTCCAGACCCCTCACCAGCTTTGTAGTCGTCCTCTGAACGCGTTCCAGGGCCTCAATGTCTTTCGTGCAGTGAGGGGCCCGAAAGTGAACACAGTACTCGAGGTGCAGCCTCACCAGTGCCAAGTACAGGGGGACAACTACCTCCCTGTTCCTGCCAGTAGCACTGTTTCTGCTGCAAGCCAGGATGCCACTGGCCTTCTTGGCCACCCGGGCACACTGTCGGCTCATGTTCAGCCATGCATCAATCAGTACCCCCAGGTCCGTTTCCTCCACGCAGTCCTCCAGCCACTCTGCTCCAAGCCTATAGCGCTGCCTGGGGTTGTTGTGGCCAAAATGCAGGACTCAGCATTTGGTCTTGTTGAACCTCATCCCATTGGCTTCAGCCCAGCTCTCCAGCCTGTCCAGATCCCTTTGTAGGGCCTCGCTAACCCCAGGCATATCTACACTCCCAGCCAATTTGGTGTCATCCGCGAACGTACTGAGGGTGCACTCAATGCCCTCATTCAGGTCATCAATAAAGATATTGAAGAGGACAGGCCCCAGCACCGACCCCTGGGGAACACCACTTGTGACCGGTCGCCAGCTGGATTTAACTCCATTTACCACCACTCTCTGTGTCTGGCCCTCCAGCCAGTTCCTTATCCAGCCAAGAGTGAACCTGTCCAAGTCATTTCTGAAGGAGAATACCGTGGGAGACAGTGTCAAAGGATTTTCTGAAGTCTAGGTAGGCCACATCAACAGCCTTTCCATCATCCAGCAGATGGGCCACTAGATCATAAAAGGAGATAAGGTTTGTCTTTTCCAACCTGGGTAGTTCTACGATTCTATGATTCTATGATTTCCTGTTAGCTAACCAGCAAATTCTTGGCAAAAATTGAGATGATGTTTCAGGTATTTGAAGGTTGAATGCATGATCATGAGTTTAGGTCATGATTAATTTTGGAGTCTACAGGCACAGTCAAATAAGTTATATAATATATCAAATATATGCACAGGAGCAAGGACTGTTTCAGTTCTCAGTCCGGTTTAATTCCTTGGTAGGCAAATAATAAGCATGATAGAACAAATTTTGCATTGAGTTTCTATAAGGATTAGAATGATCATTGTTTTTTGGATAAGAAAAAAAAAAGAAAGAATGGTATTTAGAAGTCATAAAGGATTTCCCAATGAACCACAAGTTAAAAGACAGATAGATTCCTGAATTGTGCCTAATTATTTTTCCTGTGCAACAGGCTAATTAAATGATGCTGTGACACACCTCTTAAAGAGACAACTTAAAGCTACAACTCTTTTTTATTTAAACTTATGTTTTCTGGGGTAAGATATTTTATTGTCCAAAAATTTTGCTTGAGAAATGAATCATTTCCAATTAATGCAAATAGGCCGCAGTTTTTTATTTCAAGCTTAGATTACAGCAAGACTTCAAAACCCAACTAAAAGTCAGTCTATGCTTTGCATTCTGATTCAGAGATACGTAGGTCGTTCTGAAAATAACCTCTCCTGTTTATTTCCATGGAAATAACAATAAATATGTAGAGCACAGTAACACTGTTAGATTGACGAAATTCTCATCTGCAAAACACTATTTTTCAGTATGATCACCACCATTAGCTTGGCATTTTCACCAGCAATGAACAAGAGCCTGCATGCTGTGCTTGCAAAGATCTGCATAACTTTCCAGAATGTGGTTTGTCCTTCATTTCCCTGTTACCACTGTTCACATGAATCACCCACTGCTTCCGTGTGCTCACATTACTTTTTGGTCTCTATAAATGTTCAGCAAGTACTGTTGAATGTCAGTAGGTATAATTTTTTCACATAGAATCATAGAATCACCCAGGTTGGAAAAAGACCTTGAAGATCATCAAGTCCTTGGGTTTCCAGCACCGTATCCTCAGCAACCGATGTATCCTCCTCTGCATTCCTTCGCCTCATTCTTGGGGGGAGAGGGAGGGGGAGTGAACAGAAGCGGGAGGATGTGTCAAATAATATATCAAGAACTTCTATCAGCACTCATTTGGTTTTCTCCTCTCGTCTGTTCTTGGCATTGTTACCTGAGATCTGCACTGTTAGGACTGATTTTACAAGTTAAGTTGGTGATTATATATCTGCTCTGAAGAATACATGTACACATGTAAATTTTTTCTGCCAAGAAATCAAAGAAACTTTAAAAACTTTAAAGTAGTCCATTAGCTGTTTTTCCTTTTGTTTTTACTTTAGTAGTGAAACATTTTAAATAGACTAGTTCTATTTGCTTAGTACTTAGAAAGTGTCAGGAAAATGAAAAGAAAAAGAGTTAATGCTTTAAAGTTAGGTTTGTTGTTTTTTTGTTGTTGTTGGTTGTTTTTTTTTTTTTTTTCAGTTCTTTGCAGAATAATTTCCTTTGTTTACCCATTATAAAGTGCTTCTTTGCTATAACTCTCCATTTTCTTATCTTTTACTTTGCTGATTCTGATTTTGTTTTGAACTCTGCTTAACGTCATCAAGCAGGAAAGCTTCTCTCTCCAGAAATCTGAAGACTTTTGTACTCTCTTTCCTTTTCAAGGACAAGGCTAAACTAGGAACATATTAAAAAAATGCCCATTGTAAATGTACCTCTTTTATCAAATGGGATATTTGCTTTCTTGTGCAGATTTTTTTCTTTATAATTAGGCAGTTATTTATTTTACATGAAACAAAATTAATTTTGCTTTATTTATTTATTTATTTATTTGTTTGTTTGTTTTCATTTGGAAAAGTAAAAACAGTCAACAGAGTTGAAAAGCTTCCTAGTGCACTACAAAATACACAAGACGATTGTAGATTGTCACAGTTTAACATAAAATCTACCTGCACCTGTGACAAGGGGGCAGTTGGCCTGCAGGTCGCTGGCCCAGAAGGAAAGAAAAAAAAGGAAATATATACAGCAGCAATGATCTAAGGAGGCACACTTATTTACTAAATACTATGTCAGAATGCAGGATAACACAATATAATACAATATAATTGGAATTAAGGCTAACGAATCAAGTAAAATAGGAGAGAGTGAGTCCCGAAACCGAGAGGCCTACTGTGACTCTAGGCGAAACGGCTGGAACGCTCCCACACGGCTCCCCCCTGGCTGGCAAGATCCAAGAGAGGAAGTCCAGCACCGAAGTGAGATTATATACAGTATGTGTCATATGACTGACCATGATGTTCTCTGGGACATGCAGTCTTCTTCTGTGAGCAGCACATTTGTCAAAATTATCCATGCTCTACCAGATATCATGATGTGGAATACTGATAGCAAAATTACAAAATTGCAAAACCATGACATAGATTTATATGCACAATACATGTCAATTTACACATCTGTCATGAAAATGATATAAATCCACTTATTTCAAAATTTATTAGAAAGCATTTCAGATATACTTATAGTATTGAATTCAAATTTACCTGAATTATAATCAAAATTATAATAAACACTGAATAATGGAATGATAATGGAAAGTCACTTTGCTGCTTTGTTCTTGAGACATTTTTATTACATATAGCTATTTATTTCTACTTAGGGACATGATCTATAGTCACTAACATATAAGAACAGTGACTCTAGAATGAAAATTCTGCAGTGTCATTTCTCTTGTTGTTTAACAAAATCTCAACATCTGCATGTCAAAGATAGAAAGAAAGGAGCAAGATAAGTATGAAATTTATGTATATAGCTACTCAGTAAGCTGTACTTGTTGCCCCTATGGATTAGAATTATTGAAATACATGGTGGCTTTCTAAAATTATTTTTAAAAAGATTTAAGTTCTAGTTTTTATTATGAATGAAAACAATTTCAAGCTTGTTTTTCCACTGCATACACTAAACACAAGGGTGCTTTGGAGTTGCAGGATTCAGAAAATAAAACGGGATATTATATGAATTTTGATCCTGTGCTCTTAATTCAAAATAAATGTGAATGTGTTGAAGATCCTATCAGAACTAGCCTCTGGATAACAGAAAACCTCAAGGGAAATTTTGACAGCAAACAGTTTTTTACTACTGTTAATCATCTGACTGAAAGTGTTCCATTCTTGAGTCTTTGATACAGTTCTTTAAACAGCACCCCTATAATGAGCATGTTTCACACAGAGACCTGCTCTTTCTCCAAGGTGCTTGTCCAGTTTTATTGTTTCCTGTAGCTCATACAGTATACAGATTAAAAAAAAAAAAAAAAAAAAAAAAAGAATAAAACAAGCCATGTGGGGATTAGTATTGGGTT
Organism: Excalfactoria chinensis; assembly: GCF_039878825.1. Classification (NCBI taxonomy): domain Eukaryota; kingdom Metazoa; phylum Chordata; class Aves; order Galliformes; family Phasianidae; genus Excalfactoria; species Excalfactoria chinensis. The sequence goes on along the minus strand of NC_092828.1, from coordinate 19,018,198 downwards.
TAAGCGTTAATGCCTCATAACAATCCATATTCTGAAAAATTCACATTGAACTTCTGAGAGTGGTGTAAGCATTGCAGAGTGTGTTTGAAGAAAGACACTGTTAAAGCAAGGGGCAGGGAATGGGGCGGGGGGGGGGAGGGGGCGCAGAAGATTTATCTGAAGGTGAAAAGTTCAGCTAAAAAAGTACGTTCTGAGTAGAACTTCAGCAACAACGATAAACAAAACTACGAACAATAAAACTATGTCATAAATTCTGGTTCAGTAACTAGAAGAATAATAAATTTTGTCTAATAATAATTGTGTAAATTATACTTGAGGTGCTACTGATTCACAAAAATTTAATAATTCCTAAAATATGTTTCTTCTTGTTGTGTTCATTTCACATCATTTAATTTCCTCTTAAAAAAAAAAATCAATAAAACAAAACAAAACAAAAAAACTACTTTTCATTTTAACTAATCTTTCCATCAGCAGAAAACCCATACTGAGTTTTAGCTTTCCTTCATAAGGTGACATGAAAAACAAGATGTAGTATACCAGAGTATTGAATTGTTACTCACTATATTGTTTGTTGCGTATTGTCAGTAGTGAATTTTTCTGGACTGGAGGAGGTCAAAACTATGCTTTTTATCTTAGGCATTCAGTGAGTGTTTCTTCAATAAGATACAGAAAACAAACTGACAAAAACAAACCTCTTAGCTGATTTAGCCAAGACTCGGTTTCACCACTTTGATTATTTCTTTAATCAACAAGATCTAAAATTGTGTTTAATTTTTATTAAACCACCAGGCCAACATTTGACTGCCACTGTAAAATCATTTTGTGTTAGAAATGAAGATATATTTTTTTCTTTTTCTGTGTCATCCTAAAACCATGTGTGTGTTCTTTTCCATATCACTGGCAGTATGATCAAAAGATCGGTAAAAACATCTTCCTTTTGCTGAAAGCCGGGAAGTGATCCTCCTCAGCCATATATGAAAGTCATGAAGGACACTGCTGTAAAGTGGAATAGTAAAAACGGGAAAATGTAATACATTAACATATCTCTGCTGTGGTATAGCAGCTTGTTAAAAGCAATCTATTTTCAACTATATTATTAAACAATTTTGTCTCACTCAAATCACAGCAAAGCCCCTAAAACTTGTTGAAGCAGAATAAAACCAGCATTATTTGGGACAATTTTGATTTGCAATGGTTACATGTATTTGAAGATATACTGCACAAAATAGGTGGCATGATTGCATGGATTACTATACACAATGCAACTCACACCATTTAACCAAAATAAATGTTACTGAAAAGTAAAACATGTTCTTCATACTGCACATTGCTAACATAGCTTTGAATCTTTCTACCATCTATCTATGTCCAAAATACTGTTTTTATCTATAAGGAGTGCTCTGGACTGCATATTCATATAGTTTGGCATTTTTCCTTGGCACTGTCTGATTTAATCATGAGTGCAAGTATTTATCCTCTAAAATCTGACAATCAGTATTATATGTGATTATACAGTACCAGTGTTTTCTGTGTTATTCCACACTGTTCATCAACTGGCATAAACTTTTTGTCTCTGTTTTAACTATGTATGCAGGTGATCACCATTTAAAACCTGCCAGTCACTGTGATATTCATGTAGCTATTATTTATAGCAGTTCATATCACTAGTACTTTTCAGTCAATAATGAGAAGGAAGATAAGTTTGAGGGCAAAAATTTCATAAAATTGACCATCGGATTTTTGAGCTTTGATCACTAAGCAAGAAAAAAATAAATCCTCTATCTTGTCTTTAGAAATTTAAGACTTCTGGAATCCTCTTTTTCCACTATTAAGTGATGTTCTTTAAAAAAAATAAAACAATATAAATTCACTTAGATTTTACATGCCTAGCATTTATTCATGATCTGGTCCAACTGTTTATATAGCCTTTTAAAGGTAATAAGCGGAAGAATCACTGATCCTTATTCATTCATCTTACTCCAGCCCATAATTCTAGATAACAGAAGGAGATTTCTATGAACCTATTCAAAAGCTCTTTTTCAAAAAAAAAAAAAAAAAAAAAAAAAAAAAGCATGTTGTAGGGAAAAAAAAAAATAAAGATGAGAATCTCTAACAATTTGTTTGACAGAACAAGATTCTATATATTAAATCTCCTTCCTTTCTAAGGAAGTTTATTGGTAATAACCTGCCTGTGCATAAAAGTAACAGGTGGAAAACATATCAGCACTGCAGTATACTTAATATTTTAATTTGATTATGCACATATATGTACACATTTTTAACATCGTTTTTGTCAGACTTTGTCTTTCAGGAAAAAAAAAAAAAAAAAAAAGAAAGAAAAGCATCAATATGAATGACTTCACTCATTTAATCAGTAGCTTTGTGAGGAACAGATTTGCAAATTAGTTTTAATTACATGACTCTGTGGTGTCAAGGCAAGCATATGCTTCTTTGTTGAGAGTCACTGAACTTTTCTGGATCCAGTCAGCTTACTTCTGGAACACATCTGCTCTAAAAGATAACAGATCTGAAAGGGTCTAATTTATCTGTCCCTTCAATTGCCAGTGTGAGTAGCAACCCCTATAGTAGCTAGTATATCTGATAAAACTGTTTTTAAGGACCTGGACTTGTTCTTCTTTCTAACAAGGGACTATTCGTCAGTTTAGTTTCTTTTGACAGTTTGTGTTAGATTTTACATATAAACTAAATTTGTTTTTCCTTCCTTCTGCATCAGAGTACTCTGCCTTTTCTCAGGATTTGAAAATGATAGCTCTTCTAAACTCTGTGGCAAAACTCCCTTTAAGTATCAAAATGGCAAAGAGTTCATCTGCAATTAACTTTGTTAAGTGGCTACTCCCTCTTACATGCCATATGAAATTGCAAACCCACAGAAGTCAGCTTTCTTGACTACTGGAATAGTAGATCCACTAAAAATATCTTATACCTGAGAGCTGGGAATACTTAGTGTTCTCAAAACAGAATTATGACTGATGATTTTTTCTTGCACCCTTGAAAGTTTTGGAAATTGGTCATGACTTTTCTCTGCATTCAAGACATAGAATGGTGATGAATAAATGATTCTTACAAAATGCTTTAATGTTAGTTGCTTCATAATTCATTGAATTGTCACAGAACTCTGAAATTGCCTGGGTTGGAATGGATCTTAAAGATTATATAGTTCCAACCCCTCTGCTGTGTACAGGGTTGCCACCCACTATATCTCCCCACTCCAGTTTGAAACTATTTCCCCTTGTCTCATTACTATCAGACTATGCAAAAAGACATCTCCTTCTTGTTTATAAGCTCCTTTATAAGTACTTTATAAAAGTACTGGAGAGCACAAATTGACTGTAGGAGATGAAAATCAGTGTCTCTGCTGAAATAAATCTGCAAGTCTATGATATGCTCCTATCTGTGTATTAAACACTGGTTTATACCTGATAATTTGTATCATCATATTTTCCCACAGCTATTTGGAAATCTTACACTGCAGTGGGAAAAAAAAGGAACCTTAAAGTCCTCTGGAAAAGCATGAGAGTTTGAGATCCATGGTGTGAAAATTTGTTTGTTTGTTGTCGTTTTTTGTTTGTTTGTTTGTTTGTTTGTTTTATTGTTACTGACAGACTTTATTTTGTTTTTGCATTGTATTGCTTTATTTAGTTTTTCCTTATTTTTCACTACTACAATTCCCGGGAAAGCCTCTTCCATTTCCATTTTCTCCAGGTTTGCGTGAGGAATTGGGCTAAAAAAAAAAACAACAACAACAACAAAAACACCAAGATTTTCCTTTTCTTTTTCTTTCTTTTTCTTTTTTGTGAACAACAGTTTCACTTGATCCATTTTCTGGACTATCAGTCTGAGGAGATAATAGAGAAAGAATGGACATTACACCACAAACAAAAACTTAGACCAAATATTTTTCTCATATTCAGAATTAATAAATATTTATTCACTATCAATCCATTCAGTGTTTTCAGCTGTTTGTAATTCAAATACAACCAGTACCAAAAAGAAGTTGGCTGCTTAGGGCTTTTTCCAATTAGATATTGGATAATACACAGCCTCTTTTGACAGTTTTTGTTCCCAAACCCCCCACCCTTGCTATTTTACATTACGGAGAAAAACAAACAAACAAACAAACAAAAAACATTACTTTCCAAGGCCAAATCTCTCTAGTTTGATGTTTGTCTTTTGTCTTGTATCCTCCTTACTTGTGCAGCAACAAAGAGCTGTCTTCTCAGTGAAGTCCTCGGAGGTTGGAAACACCTGCTCTTAGAACAACCAGTCCTGGTTTTCTGCTCCAGTGCGAACATCCAGCAATGTGAAACACTTTTTCTCCTACACTAGGTTTCTATTATGTCTCTACCTACATTAAACCATGTTTCCCTTCATCTCATTCATGGTTTGGAAGTTAGAAATCTTATCTCCAGATTTTTCTACATGGTAAATAGGTATAGAAAATAAAATATAGAACAACTACTTCTGTGAATCCCCTTATTTAAAATTCCTTCCTACAGAAGAGAGATGACTGAATGTCGGCATTTGTTCTGTGCTGGTATATCTGCTAATTATGATTTTATAATCAGTGACTCACTTGTATGCACAATCCAATGCCAAGTGCTAAACTGAAGAAATTATTCAACTGAGCTTGCATTTCCTCCTATTCCATGAATAAGAATGATATTTCATTGCAAATGTGCTGGATTCTCATGTTAACTGTTAATTATTGATTATTTATCTTATTAGCTGGATTGAATATAAATAAAAATTGAAATATTAATTTCTCTCATCAACAGGAAAAGATGCTCTCTCATAAAGTATTCTAATAAAATCTAAACCATGACTCACTATTTTGTTGCTTCTCATTTGCACTTTCTAGCTGTAAGAATTAGATTGTTTGTACTTTTAATGGGTCTTTCTAAGTGTTCCTTTTCACATTTGTATAAATTACGTTTCAGCTTGTAACACTATAATGCAATGAAAAGTTCCACAATAATAATGAGATGGCATAACCCAGCAAATGACAACAAACTCTAATGCGGCAGCCGTGGACACAGAAACAAAGGAAGAACAATTGTGTACCCTTGGAAGGCCACTGGTACACAGGAATAAGCAACAAGATACCATAGTTTCCACTGCCAGTCCTTAAATGAGGTCTGGGAAGGGGTGGATACACATGATCTCACCTGGGTTGGCCCTGCCTTCCCACCAGGTGCTCAGTCACTGTTTCAGGTGGTGACTTAGCATTTCTCCTACAGAGCTCAAGAAAGATTTGAGCATTTTTTCATAGCAGGACACCTCAAATCTGTATCTTGTAACTACTAATGAGTAATTATTGTACAGTCAACAGCACAGATTTGTATTCTTTTGAATTGATGGCAGGGATATGCTATGATAATTGCTGGTTAGTGGGATAAATTCTGATGAGAAAACATTCTGTGTCCTGTGTATATATTTTTATATATGAACTATATTGTACAATATGCATGCTTGTGTTTGCATAAGTATATATAAATGGCATTTATCTGTTATGGTTAAAAAGCTTGCTATTAACTAAATATTAAGACTTGTAGTTAGTAGCTAGCAGTTTGCAAAAATACTGCCATCACTGCTAAAAAAAAACCAAACAAACCTCTAAAAATCTAGCACTGAAGTATTTTAAGTGTGAGGATATATCATAAGGACATCAACAGAAAGCTTGAGTAGCTTGTAAAAATCATTAAGAGTACATCCATTGACCCATAGATAAAAGTTTACAGTGAGTAATATTTTTGTAATAATGTGAACAATTTAGTTCCAATTGAAAATTCTTGTTAACATTTAGGTGACTAGACAGAAGAAACTTACTGCATCACTTTTATGGATAGTTTTTTACCTTCACAGATCACTGAGTTTATCCAGATTCTACAACTAATGTTTGCTAAAACTGAAGGCTCCAAAATGCTTTTGGATGACTCAGCAGAAATGTATTTTCTAATGGCACTATATTGATCTTAACTGTATATCCTTCAAAAATAATCCATGCATCCGGAAGATTTGACCTAAATTTTCAATGGCAGTGGAATGTTTTTATATTTATTTATTTATTTATTTATTTATTTTATCCTCTGCTTTAGGCATAGTTTTAACAGTGTGTCATAGGATTCATAAGACAAAATAAAAAATCATGGAGGGATAATTGGCTTTAGTTAAATTTTACACAAAAATGATCTCACAAAAATAATTATCAACTAAATAAGAGTTTTAGAAGAATTGTGTTTAATATGAGTATGTCTACATGTTGAAGCCTGTGTTAAATTTTCAGTGTATAACTCCAAAAGGACCACAAAAGTTCAGTGAAATATAGCTCGATGCCTGAAGAATGGAATTCCTCCTGTCAGAGAAGATATAAAAATGATGCTGATTCTTCAGTCCAAATAAAGGATAACTAAAGTTCTACTCTTGGAAATATGAGAATTAGGCATTTCTCCTGTCAATAAGACTCAAGCTAAATCAATAATGTTTAATAAGTATTTCTTCAAGGATGCTTTATCATCATAGTATCATAGTATCGTGTGAGTTGGAAGGGATCTTAGAGATCATCGAGTCCAACTCCCGGGTTTCGAGCCCTCTGTGTAGCAAAGCGGCACTTCTACCCCCTGCGCCACAAGGGGGATTCAAACCCGGGCCCTTCGGTGCCGCAAGCAGCACTTTATACCACTGCACCACTGGGGGCACACAATTTATGTGTTGCTGTAATACAATGTATAGGACTAATGTCTCTAAAAAGGAAGGCTGCATTAAACAACACTAAGTGTGAATATTTCAAAGCAGCCTCACTCAAAAAATTATTTGCATTCCACACTTCTCTTCACATTTACTGAAATAGATGTGGAAGCTGTCACCCGAGACAATATTGGTTGATTTAACCCTGTTTTGATCTTTTGATGTTTTATTCAAGTATTTTAATAATATTCACTAGTTCACTAGTGATTTACAGGTATTTCAATATTATTAGGTGTACCAGAATGCAATTTTAATTAAAAACATTAGGTAATTATAAATGTAAATATTGCTGCCTTTTCTATTCTTATACAAAAATATTCCATAAATCCCAATCAGATAAATTTGTATACAGACAGCAGTAAAATATATATATTATAACAAAATCAAAGCATCTAGAAATTCATAAATGATGTCTTTATTTTGAGGAAAATGCTTAAATGTGGCAACACACTTTTCCAGTAGCAGCTTCTTTAATTTTCTGTCCCTTCTTCCACTGACAAAATTAATCCCTTATTGAAGTTCAGTATTTCTACCGGAAACAAAGAAATTTAATTAATCATGACCAGTAGAAAAACTGCCATTTTCTTTATTAAAGCCTCATTAATTCCTCCAAAATCCATAGATATTTTTCATTGGCCTACTTTCAAATTTCTTCACCAAGAGAAAGACAAATGTTGCAGGATTATTCCTCTATATTATGTCAATAATGTGTCATTCAGTATTTTATTTATCAAGACAATTTGTAGTGTAAATCTAAAAACTAAAGCAACAAAAAACAATTAATTATGCTTTCCCGACTAAAAAAAGCCAATTAACTTTTTAAAAAATTATTTAATATTGATTTGTATTATGTTAACCCTTAGATTTCATTTATCCTGTATTATAAACAGCAATCACATAATTTTATTGAGACATCCTACAGTCAGGAGGGCAAGAACTCTATTATAAAACATGCCTGGAAATGTGCTATAAATGTGCAAAATAATTACTGAAATAGTAATTATTCAAGAAAAGTTAGCCTGAAAGATTTAAAATTAAAATAACCTTACTAAAAGGGCAAATGTTTGCTCATATTAATAGGTCACAAGTGTGTATTTCTGAATAACCTAACATAGTGATAGGTTGCTTATCCTTTTACACATTCTCTCCTAAATCAAAGTGAATAAAATTAAAAGAAAAAACATGAAAAAATGAGGCTATTATCAGTCATTGAGCTCATCTGAATTCATTGGGGACAAGAAATAATGCAATCTAATTAATTAGGATGACAGCAAACTGTGTGACACATTTCTTATGGCTGGCTGGTTTAACATTCTAAACCCTCTTGTTGATTAGAACTTGCGTGTTTTAAATAGAAAAGGATGTTAGACATCCCATCTGCTGTGTAACAGAGCTTCAGGAAAAAAAAAATGCACTGAACTCTTGATAAGTTCACATTACAAGAACAAGACAAATGTATCCTATCTGATATGCAATGACACAGTTACAGTTATTTCTAAAATTCTATATTTAAATCAAACTACATCGAGAAAAGTAAGTCTTACTATCAGTTCGATTCTTTGATTAGTCTGACATCATGCTAGTCAATAAAAATGTCTCTGTCAAATACCTCTACAAGTGAGCACAAGTAAAATTTTGGAAGAGAATGTGTATCCTGAGGTGGCACATTTTGTTTACAAAGTGCTATTTGGAAAATAATGATATAATGCTGACTACTATGCAGAGATGTGACTCTAATTATGAGCATATCCTGAAACAAATTTGTTAGAAAGCAGTGTTCTTAAAAATACATGATTGTATTTCATGCCTGAACACACTTATGTGAAAGTCATTCTAGAATATTTCAAATAGATATTGAAAATGTATGAAGGAGCTATATATTGTTCAGAAATCCCTAGTATCTTAGGATCAAGTATTTATTTATTTTTAATAATAAGTTATTTTATAAGTAACACATTTCAAATAGTCATTCATATTTGGTTGCAAAAATTCTGTATGCAATCACAAATTAAAGATTTTAATTGGATCAAAGGCAGAAATAAAGTATTTTCACAGAATCACAGAATTGTAGGGGTTGGAAGGGACCTCTAGAGATCATCAAGTCCAACCCCCCTGCCAAAGCAGGTTCCCTACACCAGGTCACACAGGTAGGCATCCAAGTGGGATTTGAATATCTCCAGAGAAGGAGACTCCACCACCTCCCTAGGCAGCCTATTTTTTTGTACTGGGGAGCCCAGAACTGGACACACTACTCCAGATGAGGCCTTACCAGGGCAGAGTAGAGGAGAAGGATCACCTCCCTCGACCTGCTGGCCACTCTCTTTTAATGCACCCCAGTATGCCATTGGCCTTTTTGGCCACAAGGGCACACTGCTTGCTCATGGCCAAACTGTTGTCCACCAGGACGCCCAGGTCCCTCTCAGCAGAGCTCCTCTCCAGCAGGTCATCCCCCAGTCTGTACTGGTGCATGCAATTCTTCCTCCCTAGATGTAAGACTCTACACTTGCTTTTGTTGAACCACATCCAGTTTCTTACTGCCCAGCTCTCTAGCCTGTCCAGGTCTCACTGAATGGCAGCACTGCCTTCAGGTGTGTCAGCCAATCCTCCCATCTTCCTGTCATCAGCAAACTTGCTGAGAGTGGCCACTATCCCCTCATCAATCTCATTGATTAAGATGTTGAACAAATGTGAGAACCCTTCTTTGTTTTCTGGCTCAAAGCTTGATTCCTGAGGTGTTTTCTAATGATAAGACTCTCACTGATTTATGGAGGAGGCAAGTGATGGGTGCTACCGTGTGACAATCAACATCACCCTGTAGGCATCTGATAGCACCTTCCTTCATAGCTGTTTGCTTACAGAACAGAGTGCTCAGGAGTGTTTATAGGTGGAAGATCTGCCCTGGGACTAAATAGCTCCAGCTTGGTATGGGAAATTTGGGGAATGATGCCATCGTGTCCTGTGAAAAACAAGATGCAGATAGGCATCCCTGCTCCCTCTTATTTGCTGGCAAGGCCCGGAAGATGGGAACAAAGGAGTTTTTGCTGAGATCCCAAAGCCAGAATTTTCTACTCCAAGGAGAACTGACTCAGCTACTTTGGATTTGAGCTGTCACTCCAAAGAGAAAGCTGAGTTGATCACTTTGGACTTATAAATAAGTTGGTGCTACCACTGGAATTCATTCATTCATCATCGTCCTCGTCGTCATCGTGGTCACCATCATCATCAGTGGAAAAACAATGCCTGACGACCCACCTCTAATGAAGATCAATGACAAATCTCACTGGATCCATGGTGGTGACTATCTCCCTCTTGCTTCCTGCGAAGACTCCTTGTTTCTATTTCCTATCTTTACTATCGCCTGCCTTCCCTTCCCCATCACCCTATATCATAATAATGTCCGTCCTCTCCTTCCCCATCTCCCTAATTAAGATTTATAATAAACTGGTTGGACCAACATTTGAACCGTTGTTTCTTAATCTCATGCCGGGTATACATATATTAAAGAATCTTGCCTCCCTCCTATAAATTGGGGCGAGACAACAAGACCGGACCCAGCACAGACCCCTGGGGGATACCACTGGTTACAGGTCTCCAGCCAGATTCTGCACCACCAACGACAACCCTCTGCACTCTGCCAGTCAGCCAGTTCTCAACCCACCTCACTGTCCACTCATCTATCCCACAGTTCCTCAGCTTTGTTATAAGGATGTTGTGAGAGACGGTATCAAATGCCTTACTGAAATCAAGGTAGACCACATCTACCGCTCTCCCCCTATCCACCCAGGATGTGACAACATCATAGAAGGCCACAAGGTTGGTCGAGCACGACCTCCCTTGGTGAACCCATGCTGAGTACTCCTGATAACCTCCTTTTCTCCCAGTTGTCTGGAGATGGCATCCAGCACAAGCTGTTCCATCACCTTCCCTGGGACAGAGGTGAGGCTGACTGGCCTATTATTACCTGGGTCTTCGTTCTTGCCCTTCTTGAAGACTGGAGTGACACTGGCTATCCTCCAGTCTTCAGGCACCGCCCCCATTCTCCAAGACCTCTCAAAGATTACAGAGAGCAGCTCAGCAATGACCTCCTGCTCACTCAGCACATGTGGATAGCAGCCCATCAGGTCCCATGGATTTATGGACCTTAATGTTTCCCAGGCGCTCACAGACCACCCCTTCCCTGACTAAAGGGAAGTCCCTCAATCCCCAGACCCTCTCATTAACCTCCAGGGTCTGGGATTCCTGAGGGATAGCCTTTCACTGAAGACAGAAGTAAAGAAGGTATTCAGTATCTCTGCCTTCTCAGCATCCCCTGTTACCAGAGCACCCCTCTCACTTAGTAAGGGGCCTACATTCTCTCTAGTTTTCCTTTTGCTGTTGACATACCTTAAAAAGCTTTTTTTATTATCCTTTATAGCTTTAGCTAAATTCAGCTCCAGGTGGGCTTTAGCCTTCCTTGTCATGTCCCTGCAGGCCCTGACTACATTCTTATATTCTTCCCAAGTGATCAGACCCTTTTTCCACATTTCATGGGCCTTCTTCTTTCCTCAGAGCTTGCACATGAGCTCCTTGCTCATTCACACAGGTCTCCTGGCACCTTTTCCTGATTACTTAGTCACTGATCCTGAGCTTGGAATAAGAACTGTTTAAATGCTAGCCAGCTCTCACAGGCCCCCTTACCTTCTAATGCCCTGGCCCACGGGATAGCTCCAAGTAGGTCCTGGTAGAGATCAAATTTTTCTCTCCTAAAGTCCAGGATAGTAATTCTACTTTTTGCTTTGCTTTTCAAACAAACATGCTTATGATTGTATTGGAAAAGATACACTGTTACAAAACAATTAACAGGTATTGTTGGGTTTTTATTTATTTGTTTTGAAATACATGTGCATAAATTACTAGAATAAATTGTTTTCAATTTTTATTTTTTCATTGTTTTAAATAAGCACCTGTATGCCCCTGGCATGAGGCCTCTACCGTGACAGCCCCTTGAGTAATCTTTTTGAAATCTATGGTTATCACTGATGCACTCATACGTATCTTCCCAATCAATTAAAATATGGTGAAAGTTACATTAGTGTGAAACTCATGGTTTTGCAATTTTGTAATTTTGCTATCAGTATTCCACATCATAACATCATGATAAAGCATAGATAATTTTAACAAATGTGCTGCTCACAGAAGAAGACTACATATCCCAGAGAACATCACGGTCAGGGATAAGTTATATGACAAGGACACTATATAATCTGACTTTGGGGCTGGACTTTCTCTCTTGGATCTTGCCAGTCAGGGGGGAGCCGTGTGGGGAAAGCCCGCATTCCAGCCATTTCGCCTAGAGTTACAGTAGGCCTCTCGGTTTCAGGACTCACTCTCTCCTATTTTACTTGATTCGTTAGCCTTAATTCCAATTATATTGTATTATATTGTGTTATCCTGTATTCCGACATAGTATTTAGTAAATAAGTGTGCCTCCTTAGATCCTTAGATCGCTGCCGCTGTTTTCTTTTCCTTTTGGGCTTTCGGCCCATTCCAGGCCGACTGCCCTCTGTCATAGGTGCAGGGAGATTTTAGGTTAACCTGTGACAGAAACTAATTTACAAATTTTTATGGAGAATGAATACTTTCACAGAACCATGTAGAGCACATAGAAATTATAGTTTGATTAATCTTTTAAGTTTGATTTATCTTTTAGGGCAGAATAGAAAGCTTTCTTTCCATTGTTTCATTATTCCTATTAAAAACTGTAGTTTCTAAACTACAGTTTGTACATTCCTCGTCAAGCCTTATTCAAAAATAAAAAATGGGAAAAAATGCTCAAATCACAATTGTTTCACATGACACTTCTTTATATGTATGGTAAATTTGAATTTAAGATATTTTATATATGAGATTGATATTTTTAATGCCCATATGGGACAGCTGCAAGAGATGTTTAAGTTGAAAAATCTTTAATCTTAATACTGCTTATATTATATTAGATGTATACCCCTGCTTTTTTATGTTGCTGCTTAATTCTTTTTCTTGTTACAGAATGACTGAGAACACTGAATTATATTTAATAAACCCTTTCAGTCAGAAATATTTGGAATGAGTCTGTCAGATTTGCATGAATGTTTTTGTTTACTGTTCTTCATGCATATTTTTTGAGAATGAACGTTACTATGAAAATAGAGATGGTCTATTACTAGTTTTAGAAACATAATCTATATCAGAAGAATGAAAAGACAATATATACAGCAATTACCAGATTAATTAAATAGCTCATACTACTTTTCATGAATAACATCAAAAAATCAAATATTCTGTTTATAAAACATATCTAACACTATTGTAAATGATAAACAGAGAATCTTTAAAGTACATCTATGAAAAATATTCTGTGATTATTAGCATATTAGCACTATAATGTGTCAGTGTTTTCTTGGGACTTAACAGCTTTCACTTTCAAACTTAGGGGAGTTCAGTTTCAAATATAACTGCAAATTTCCAGGAAAATATTACTCATTAGAAAAACCCAGTGCCATTAGGGACAATAAAACAACTCTTATGGGTCAGTGATAAATAACAACAGGTGGAAACACTTGTCCTTTAATTAACATCTAAAGAAGTGAAAAGTCAATGAAGAGGGGAAAAACAACTTCATTTCCCCTCTTTTTTAGGAGATATATTTTAAATATCAATTTTCAATAGGATAAACAAAGCAGAATAATTGTTTTAAGAACTCATTAGCAAAAGAAGCACAGAAATAATGTTTCCACTAGATCATAGAATCATGTAGTTTGGAATAGACCTCCAAGAACATTTCATCCATCCACCTGCCTGAGAAGGTCCAAGGAAGTCTTCAGGGATGTTCTGAATATTTTGATCAAATGTTCCTAAATATTTTTGCATTAAAAAAAAAAAAAAGCAATAAATTATTACAATTGCTACTGTGGTTCATATCTAACCACATGCACATTTCTTTTCATGCACATTTCAAATACTTTCCTTTCTTTTGTTTCTCGCTTCTTTCTATATTTATATTTCCTCTTGTGTCAACTTGTTTCTCTCAGTGGTTCCATTCCTTCACCCATTGTTACCCTGGCTTTTTAATCGATTCTGTCTCAACATTTATGCAGTTTGCTTTGTTCCCTTTTTATGATTTTACATTAAAATCTTACTCTTTTCCTCAGCATATTTTAAAACAATTTCTTCCACATTCAAGATTAAACAAAATAATTATTTGTATCATTAAAAGCCTCTCATTCTGTAAAAAAGTTCTGTAATGTTGTCCATAACATCAACTGATCTGCTAGCATGTGTTATCAGAGCAAAATAAGGTGAAGGGTAAAAACAATTTGTTTTTTTCCTTTTTCCATGCTGCAGGACATCATCTCAGTTGCTTATTCATATGTGTCTAAGAGTACACTGGCTTAGGAAATTTAGTTCAGTTATAGATCTAAAATTATTCTCTTTTATGACACTTGATTATTTATTTATCTAATCCATTCTGATGATGAATTGACAAGATAACATGATAACTTTTGGTGCCTCGTGAGTAACGTTTTCACCTCTATATTCATACCAAGAAAAAATTAACTTCTACAATAGAAGGTAATTAATGTAATTTTTTATTTTTTTATTTTTCACTTACACAGGAAAAAATGGACAAGTGGTACAGACTGACTGAGTTAGTAATAGGAAGAAGACTTTCCCTCCCAATTCTTACTACATAAAGAGATTCTGAATGTCCCTGTACTGAACTGGGAATACATTTTATGGCAAAGGCACTAAAGAATACAGATAAAAGATGTCTTAATTAGACACTCTTTGAAACATTTTCACTTATGAGAACTGATAGAAACAGGATCAGAGTTTGGAGATATTTTGAGCAGATGACAGTATACAGGTCACAGTCACTGCTGTAAACTGTGCAAGAGAATACAGGATAGCACACAATCTTAATTCACATTTATACATGTAAGGGTTTATGTGAAATCTTCAGTTTCTTTGGCTTTAAAAATCTGTGACATATAGTTTACCGCACTGGAAAACTATACATCAGAATCCAAAGTGATCAGTCCTGAAAAATATGAGAGGACATTTACACCAAAAGGCAATCTCTGCAATCTTTCCTGAAGCTGATGCAGTTTAAGAGCATAACACACTTAGCTGGGAGAAGTTTGAGCTGACAGAAATACAAAATAGAATCGTAGACACATAGAATCATAGAATCACCAAGGTTTGAAAAGACACACAGGATCACCCAGTCCAACCATCCAGCTATCATCAATAGTTCTCAATAAACCACGTCCCTCAGTACACCAATCCAAACATTCCTTGAATACCTCCAGGGTTGGCGACTCCAACACCACCCTGGGCAGCCCATTGCACTTCCTGAGCACTCTTTCAGAGAATAGTATTTCCTAAAGTCCAGCCTGAACCTCCCATGGTGCAGCATGAAGCCATTCCCTCTAGTACCATCACCAGTCACAAAAGAGAAGAGGCTGATTCCCAGCTTACAACAACCTTCCTTCAGGAAATTATAGAGAGCAATAAGGTCTCCCCCAGGCCTCCTCCAGACTGAACAATGCCAGCTCCTTCAGCCGCTTCTCATAAGGTCTGTGCTCCAGACCCCTCACCAGCTCTGTTGCCCTTCTTTTAACACGCACTAGAGTCTCAGTGCCTTTCTTGCAGTGAGAGGCCCAAAACTGGACACAGTACTTGAGGTGCAGCCTCACCAGTGCTGAGTACAGGGGAACAATCACCTCTCTGTTCCTGCTGGCAACACTGTTTCTGATGCAAGCCAGGATGCCGTTGGCCTTCTTGGCCACCTGGGCACAGTGATGGCTCATGTTCAGCCATGCATCAATCAGTACCCCCAGGTCCATTTCCTCTACACAGTCTTCCAGCCACTCTGCCCCAAGCCTGTAGCGCTGCCCGGGGCTGTTGTGGTCAAAGTGCAGGACCTGGCATTTGGTCTTGTTGAACCTCATCCCATTGGCTTCAGCCCAGCTAACCAGCCTGTCCAAATCCCTCTGTAGGGCCTCGCTAACCCCAGGCAGATCCACACTCCCAGCCAACTTGGTGTCATCTGCAAACTTACTGAGGGTGCACTCAGTGCCCTCATCCAGTTCATCAGTAAAGATACTGAAGAGGACAGGCCCCAGCACCGACCCCTGGGGAGCACCACTTGTGACCGGTAGCCAGCTGGATTTATCTCCATTTACCACCACTCTCTGGGTCTGGCCCTCCAGCCAGTTCCTTATCCAGCCAAGGGTGCACTTGTCCAAGTCACTTCTGCAGGAGAATACTGTGGTAGACAGTGTCAAAGGCTTTTCTGAAGTCTAGGTAGACCACATCACTTTAAACTTTATAATTGTACCTTACGAGAAACCATGTTAACTTGAATCCACTGAGCCAATAACATATACTGGAAAAAGTAAAACAGTTTGTCTGATAGACAGTAACTGTCATTTGACTCCAGACAAATGCACCTCAATTAGATGTCTGTGTGGCATCCAAACTCCTATCATGATCTCCGCTTGTCAAAACAATTAATGGGATCTGAGGAGATATTCCACTAAGTAGAAACAAATATCAGATCAACTTAGCAGTATGCTAATGATTATATCATTGAAAGTCACTGTTCAGTTACTGAAACACAGACATCTAGTACCATCTGAGCTGTACAATATCCTGTAACTATTTAACGGTACAAAAGGGCAAGGGTCTCCTGTAGAATTTGTGTCATATTAGTCACTCCACCACAAATGCCTAAAATACCTTTAGATATCTCAAATGTTACATCTACAAATTGAATCAAATGTTAATCATAAGACCTGTTAATCATAAAACATTGAGGTGGAGAAGTCAATAATTTCGTTACAATCATGCATCTACATGATTTTGATATTTTGAGCTGCATTGTTACAAATGTTTTTAAAATACATTTCTGAGGACCTGCACTTATCTTAACTATATATGGAAAATCAGTTCTTTTTTTCTTATTTCAAATTAAAATACAGTTGGATTTTTATTGTGCTGAGTACAATACCAGAAAAGTGTGAAGATGTTGTCTTTAGAGAATAACATATAGGATCCACATGTAAATAGATTATAGTATCTATGTCTGATAAATAATTCCAGAATATCAGTCTAGTAAAAAAGGATTAAAGAACAAAACAAAACAAACAAACAAAGAAGCAAAATGAAAACAAACAAACAAACAAGCATAGAACTTATCCATACTATTCTCTTATTCTTCAGAACAGGGTTAGCTCAATCAAACTACATTAGGAATTATCCATGTCCTGAACTTTTGTTTGATGAGCAATTTAAATTGTATTATGTGTAGATTTCAGCTTAGATTTTTTTTTTTTTCTTTTGTGGAATTCTGCCATATGCAGGTAGGATCTCAGTTGTGAATGCAGCTCCATTGGAATCATTGTAATTGCTCTAATTTATATCAGGACAGAAATTGTACCTTTGTAATTAACCTCATCCTTTATTAGGCCTCATGGAAACGTTTCTAATGTCATTGAAAAGATAAACTGCCTTATCTCATGTATCCTGCATAGCAGACCTTATGACTTAATTTTCCAAGTAAATGTGTTGGTTTATCCCCTCCCAGCATGAAAAGCTGTGGTTTGTTTATGAAAGCTAGAATATGAAGAGGTATAAACACAGTGTAAGTGGTTTGCTTCTGTCACCTGAAGAGAAGAGGGGTGGGTAAAGAAAAGTACTCATTTTCTCTCCAGTTTGAGAATATTCATTTTTGCCATTTAAAATTCTGGAAAGCAAGGAAAGCCATAATTTGTCAAAAGTAAATCATTACTGATTACATATTACAGTTTTCTGATCCAATAATCATTATTTATACAGATATTGTAGAGAAAAAGCACCTCTGCACAAAGTCACATTGATAGTAATAATCTCAATAAAATTTTAATAAAATATATCTAAAATTCTAATCCTTTTTTATGGGTATAATATTAGTTATCCATGATATTAAGGTGCATAACTTCAGCTACAAAAGTGTGTTATGTAGTATTGTCAACATCTGTACTCTTTCTCAAGAACCCATCTTGATGCTACTCGTTCTCTCCCATGTTTCCACCTGTCATTTTCTCTAGCCTTGGCTCCCATTCTCATATTGTTGATACAACCATGTTCAGTTTGGTCTCTCCTAAAGAGGACCTCGTGCTCTTAAAAAGTTGAACCTCACTCAATTCCTTTCTTTATAAGTAACCACAAGTATTTTGTCTCTTATTTTTTCATGGTCCAGTTTTCTTTTTGCTTTCATTACATTTGAAATGGAATTATTTCTTCTACCTGGTCCTTGAAAGACAGTAAAAACTAAAATAAGTCACTGTGATCTTTCAAGAACAATAAACTTTTCTGCAGTTTTCAAAGCTAGAAAAAAAAAAAAAAAAAAAAAAAAAAAAAAGTCTGACATAAAATTCACATTCATTGTTAAACTGCAGGTATCTTTCACAAGATGACATGCAAATGATATGAAATACTGACAAGGTCTCAAGAGACAATGACCAAAACAATAGTTTCACCAGTCTCTATTTTTTTTTTACTAATTTAGAAATAGTATGGAACACAGTAGGAAATATCCTACAAACATGTACTACCAAAAATATTCACCCAGCACATCGTATTTGTACTAAGTTCAAAGCCAGAAAAGAGTCTAAAAAAGTCAAGAAATTCATAGTAGCTAGGACCACTAATCCCTTGTGTCTGTGCAGTTCTGAACTAGAACGAAAACACTGTCCAAATCACCTTCTGTAACTTCATTTTGATTGTATTTTCCAAAATATTTAATGGCTAGGCATTGATTACAGTACTATCACTTTTAAAGTCCCTAAAGAATCTCTACCCTTGGTGGAGAACCAAATCAGGGAATAGTTAGGGTATTTGGGTGTATGTTAGTCCAAGGGGACAGACACACCAAAAGTTATACACATAGACACTGAGGAAGCCAGCAGATGTCACTGTAAAGTTACTCTAGTTAACTTGGAAAGGTCGTCATGACTGGAAGAGTTTCCAGAAGACTGGAAGAGACCAGATGTAAAACCCATCTTCCTATGTGCAAGGAAAGATACATAGAACTGCAAGCCAGTTTATCTCACCTCAGTTCACGAGGAGGTGTTGGAGGTAATCATCCTGGGAATTATTTCCAAATATGTGAAGGAAAAGGCATTTGGAAATAGTCAGCATGGATTTATGAAGAAAAGGGAAAACCTTTTTAACCAACCTTTTAGCTTTCTGAGGTGACTAGCTTAGTGAACAAGGGGAAACTAGCAAATGTTACTTACGCTGGCATAGTAAAGTATTCAGCAATGTCTTCCTATAACATTTTCATTGACAAACTGACATGAGTATGAGTTAGATAAGCAGACAGTGAGGTGGACTGAAAACTGGCTGAATGGTTAGGCTCAGAGTGCTGTTACCAGTGGCACAAAGTCAATTTAGAAGCATTTAGTGTAATTTATTAAGAAATTTCTTTTATGTATTCAGAAGTTTCAGGGGGTTCACAGCTGTTCTATATCAAGGAAAGACTTAAGCCCTAAGATTCTCATAAATTATAAAACAGGCTCACTATAGTATCACCACTTACAGAATGATTCAATTTATTAAATAAGATGGGGGAAAAATGTGTATTTAAATTAATATTCATTGCTTCTGCATATTTATTTTACTGTTTTAAGTATAAATTTCCATACTCATTTTTACCACCTCGAAACAATCTTATTTAAAACTTATTAGAATTCTCCTGAAAAGCTTCAGTTACAACTTGAATTTGGCTTTATTTTCTTATCAAAACACATTTTCTTGAAGGGGAAAAATAACCAATAAATTATCTAAAATCAGATTAAAAATGCATTGCTTTTATGCCTATACTAAAACTTTTTATCCAATTATCAATTAACAGTATCCTGACTTTCAAATTAGGATAAGCAAGCCCTAGAGTCTCAAGAAAATGATCACTTCTTTGTTGATTTTATTTATTCCAAAATGGAGACTTGATTTATTGATTTTCTTGTCTGTTGATATGGGAAACTACGTGTAGTAAAGATTCATCTTAAATCTGACAGATGAAACAGACATCAAACAGTTGACATGGTATATTATGCATCTACTAGGTCTACTTCAGAGAGAGAAGTTATATGGGGGAGAGAATCCATCTTGTAGTAGGGTCACTAAGTCGTTACCTTATTTAGGTGACATTATAGAAGTTTCAAACATTTCACTATGTGGAAAATGACAGGCTGCTTTTACGCTGAATTTAAGCCCTCAACGAAATAGATCAGTTGCATAGACGAAGTTTACCTAACGGGTAATTGAGCTAAAGTAATCTGAGTGCAGATAACAGCACTGAAATTTCCAGAGACCATCTTGCTAATCCTCATCTCAACTTCTAAATGTATTTCTCATCTTTATAATTTACAGTTTTTATAGATGTGATTTTATGTTGTCAGTGATAAGCATTGATTTCTTGACAGTATAGAAAATACAGCTTTCTTTTTTTTAAAAAAGTCACTCATTTAGTGACTTATGGATCAGGATTTAGGAGGTC
This sequence comes from Excalfactoria chinensis, assembly GCF_039878825.1. Taxonomy (NCBI): domain Eukaryota; kingdom Metazoa; phylum Chordata; class Aves; order Galliformes; family Phasianidae; genus Excalfactoria; species Excalfactoria chinensis. The sequence goes on along the minus strand of NC_092828.1, from coordinate 18,997,869 downwards.
AGGTATTGAAGCAAATAGACAAAATACCTGGATTAATACAAAAGAAAAGTATGTTTGTACTTCTCTTTGATTTAACTATGAGGAATGCAATTCTTCATTCATTTGACTGGACTGATGAATATGTTGTGTTTAGCTCTACTACAGTCATAAAATTAACTTCAAGACATGAAATTAAACAAAATATTTTCTTGTACATTTCATCAGAGCTTAAAAGCAAAATACAAAGTAGCAAATTTCAATTCTGCTTTAGATAGGATTTTCCTCTTCACATTTAAAATTTTGGCTGAGACAACAATAGCAACAGATGAGTGAATAAAGTTGAAAAAATAGGATATATGGTATCTTTTCTAATTAGTTCATACCACATTATGACTCACTGCAATGCGTAAAACTGTTGATACAAGTATTTGCCACACTGTGTCTGCCCAGTAGGAATTTATGCTCAGTATTTTTATTATATAAAAGTTAACATTTTTCTCTTTCTAGTATAAACTTACATGTAAGTTTTTTTTAAAAAATCAAGAAAGACATAGGTCAGGATATAGATATTTTTGTAAGTGGAGGAAAATGAAAAACATAAAAAAAAAAAAAAAATTCAGACAGGGTCAGGAAAGGTAGTCACTTACTACCTGCCACCAGCAGACTGATGGCCAGTAGTGTCCAAATAAAGACTACCTTAGAAGAGCAGTGTTCTCTGTTTTCATTCCTCACCCAAAACTTTATTACTGAGCATGGTCACATGGTACAGAATATGCCTTTGGGCAGTTTAAGTCACATGGCACAGCTATGTTAACTCCCAGCCTCCTATCTTATCCCAGCCTATTTCCTCGGAATGAAAAACAGACAGCTTTGACAGTGCAAGTACTGCTTAAAAATTGCAATAAAATATTGGCGTGTTATCAATACTATTTTGATCACAAATCTAAAACAGAGCACAACATGGACTGCTGTGAAGAAAATTATCTCCATCCCAACCAGATTCTATACAAAAATAAAAAAATTAAAAAAATAAAAAAATAAAAAAAATAAAAAAAAAAAAGAAAGAAAGAAAAGAAAAAATCAAGGCATAAAGCTGTGCTGCTTTTTCATCTGTTTTTACAAGCAATGTAATAAATTGATTGCATAGAAAACAATGATTTTCCTGATGTGTGAAGTAGCCTTCATAGCCTTAGTCAAATGTTTGCATTTTGATGACTGATGAATTCTTTGTGATCTCAAAAAAAAAAAAAAAAAAAAAAAACAAACCAAAAAAAACCAGAGATAGTTCTTTCATGCAAATGAATATCTTTAGCATTATGGGCCTTATCTCAAATGCAATGAAGCTATTAACTTGATGTCATGAAGAAATATATTTTATTGCAGCCAATGTGTAACATGGCCAAATGTTGCATTAACTGCCATCTGCAGCAACATGTTTTCAGCCAGGTGCAAATGATCAGCTGGCAAAGCTGGCAGCCCATCTTCTAGTTTTTGTTTAAAAATATGGTTTTATGTCACTCTTGGAACCTTCTTCTCTTAAATGGAAACTGTTAATATTTCTTCTTTCCAAAACTTTTATATATGATGTTTCTTTCATTCTGTACTTTTAATATCCTGAATGTCCATTTCCTTGAGAGGTTCAGATGTCACTAAAACTGCTGTAAAGTTCACAAACACATTCAGCTAGAATTGATAAGTTTTCTTGAACAGTTCTTGCAAATGTCAGGGAGTAGCTTAAATTCAGCTGTGTAAGGGGTGAATATTTATATATTCGGATCCAGTTTGACACCAATACTAAAATCATTATAAACATTTTGAAGATTGAAATGGGCAGAAGCACACAATTTTATCTATAGATAAAGCTCCAGGCTGTGAATATTGTTACTTAGCATGTTAAAAAAGTACTGTAACCAAATCACAGTATCTCGGAGTGGTTAAGGTTTGTAGGGACGTCTGGAGATCCATGGTCCAGCCCTCCCTGATCAAGTAAGGACTCATAAAGAAGGTTTCCCAGGACCATATCCAGAAGATCTCCAGCAAAGGAGATTCCAGAGAAATTAAATAAGCTCACTGAGTAAGCTGTTCCAAAGCTCCATCACCCATATTGTAAAGTGTTTCCTAGTGTTTAGATGGAATCTTTCGAGTTCCTGTTTGTGTCAATCGACTCCTGTCCTGGCACTGGGCATGACTGAAAGCAGTGTGGCTCCATCCTCCCTTCAGCTTTTAAGTTCTGGGTTACTCTACTTTTTACTCCAAATGGAAGAAGGTTTTTCCCATTGTTATTTACTGTTACTGTTATTCTGTAAACTCAGTCTGTGATCTGACAGAATACATGTATTATGGTTTTGTAGGGTTTTTTTTTTTACCTTCCATCTTCACTAGCAATCTCTGAAAGTCAGTAATGGCTCTCAGTTGTTTATCCCAGTATACTGCTACAGCTTGGCATCTGGAATTGTTTTTTGTTTTGGTGTTTTGTTGTTTTTTTTTTTGCTGTTTTTTTTCAAAATGTTCTCAACTATGAATAAAGAGAACCAAGATAAAATCATTCTGATCTAATATGAAGCATCAATCATTAAAAATAACTCTAATTTCCTATTTAAAGGATAGAAAAGCAAGTAGAATTCTGTATGCAAGCAGGAGCACAGATTCATAACAGCACCCAGAGAGTATACAGTGACTGAACAGAGGAGGATATGGAAGACTACAGTAAGCAGAAATAGAAATAAATGTACATTAAAACTACTTACTGTAGTAGAGCTCTTCAGCATATAATATTATGGCCTAGAAAATTATATGTTATAATGAAATAGTGTGTGTGCATTATGCCTGGTATTAGAGCATATTGCCAAACTATTATAGGTTACAACAGAGATAATATTTCCCCTTTTATTCACAGATAGAAAGTTTCTTCATATATGAAGAAGAATATATTTTCTTTAGTTTTTCTCTTTGAAAGTGAATTGGGTTTCTTCATATGTAGCCTGGAAACTTCTTAAAAAAGATGTTAGAGTCAATATCCACTATTCAGTATAATTCACATAACAAACTGAGAAATAGCACGGCAATAATTAAGTACCTAAGACTATATCTTGATTTTACCAAGATGTAGAAGCAAGGTGTATTCCCACTGAAATTTTGGTTTGCTTCACAGCAAACCTAGCTACGTGACTACATTTCTGAAGTTACTGAATATCACTGAAAAGTATTTTGATATCTTGTTGAAATGAAAAATGTCACTTGAAGTAGAAATGGATAATAACTTTGTCAAAATTACATGGTATTTGTACAAACACACTCAGATTTCCTACAAAATTCATGTTGCTAGGAAAATATATACTTTGAGTTATGATGTATGCAACAAATCCAACAGTAAAAAATTTCTTATTGTGCTATCTAGAATCATAGAATTCTTACAGTGTCATAGTTTCATGGTCAGCAGTAATCCACATCATAACATCATGTAGTGCACTAGGAATTAAAGTGTTAATGCCCCAGTTCCACATACCAAAGAGAAGAAACTACATTCCCTGTAAGACTGTTCACTGTGTTGTTATCATTCCTCCATAGGGGGAATGCATATAAGGTATTGGTGGGTCGTCTGATGCTCTCTCACTTTCCTTCAGATGTCTTCCCTGCTGCTCGATTTGACTGTCATGTCTACATCCCAGCACTAGTGTAAGGCCTTCTTTTTTCTGCCAATCTCTTTTTCATTATTTCTGATTTGGTCAATCCCAATTCTGATTATATTATATTATACTGTCTTGTTTTTTTGTTTGTGGGTTGTTTTTTTTTTTTGTTGTTGTTGTTTAGGTTTTTGTTTGTTTGTTTGTTTGGTACTCTATTTAGTAAATTAGTTAATTTCTCATCACATTGTTGCATTTTTTTTTTTTTCCAAATAATTTAGGGTCCCCTGTTTTCCTATCATCTCAGAAATCCCTCCACCCCGCTCGTCCCAGAACCAGGATGAACCATCCCATAAACTGTTGACATACAACTAGAAGGAACTTCTGAAAGCCAACTAGTCCAGCTCCCCTACAAGGAACAGGGAAATATACAGCTAGATTAGGTTGCCCAGAGCATGATCCAAACTCACCTTTAAAGTCTCCAGGGATGGGGCATCCTCCATCTACACAACCTGTTCCAGTGCCTCACCATCCTCACTGTTAAAGAATTTTTCCAACCTAAATCTACCCTCCCTGAGTTTGAAACCATTTCCTCTTTTTTCTAAACCACAGACCCTACTAAAGAGTCTGTCCTCTTCTTTCCTGAAGCTCCCCTTTAGATATTAAAAGGCCACGATCAAATCAGCTGGGAATCATCTTTTCTCCAGGCTGAAGAGTCCCAGCTCTCACACAATTTTTGTGTCTCTCCTCTGAACGAACTCCAACAGGTCTATCTCTCTCCTGTACTATGGACTCCACATCTGAACACAGTTCTCCAGGTGAGGCCTCATCAGTGGAGAGTAAAGAAGCAGGATCACTTCCCTGGACCATCTTTTGATGCAGCCCAAGGTACGATTGTCTTTCTGAGCTGGGAGGGCACGTTGCTTGCTCATGCTCAGCTTACCATCCACCACTGCACTCAGGTCTTTTTCAGCAGGGCTGCTCTTAATCCTTCCATTCCTGATTTTGTATTGATAATGGGAGTTGCATCCAACCAGGTGAAAGAACTTACTTGCACTTGAATTTGTTGAACACCATGAGGTTCATCTGGGCCCACTGCGTAAGGCTGTCTGGGTCCTTCTGAATAGAATCTTGTCACTCTGATGTGTCAACCGCACCCTACATCTTGGTATCATCAGCAACATTGCTGTGGATGCACTTGACCCCACTGCTGATGTCACTAATGAAGATGTTAAAGAGTATCGGCCCCAGCACTAAACCCTGGGGGACACCAATAGTCACCAGTCTCCATCTAGACTCTGAGATATTGACCACCACTCTCTGGACTCAATCCTGCATCCAGTTTTTCATCCATAAAACTGTTCACCCATCAAATCCATATCCTTCCAATTTAGAAAGAAGGATGTTGTGTAGTACCATGTCAAAGGCCTTACTGAAGTCAAGATAGATGACATCAGTGGCACTTCTTTTGTCCAATGATGCGGTGACACCATCATCAACGGCCACTAGATTGATCATGCAGGACTTGGCCTTGGTGAAGAGTAGAATGTAAGTATTGCATTTAGTTTATTATCCTATACTTGATTTTAAGTTCTATTCCACAGAAATATCAAAATATCAAATGCATTTCTAAAATTCGTGAACTTTTTGACAGAAATAATTCTAAAACAAAAGTTGACTAAAAGAAGTTTTAAAGTAAAAATCTTAAATCTGATTCTCTAATCGGAGCTGAAGTATAATGAGGCGGGACTGGTGAATATACTTGGAAAGGAAATACAGGACTATATAAACTAAAACTTTTAGGATCCATTCCTTCACCACCCCTTTTTTCTTCATTCATTGCTTTTTTTAATTTATCTTTTTTCTTTAAAAATGTATTCTTAGTATATCGGAATGAACATGGTTCTCTACAGTCTCTGGTTCCCAGCAGTGAAAGTACTGCCTTAGCAGTTAACATTTTATGCACACTCAGTTGGAATGGTTTGTCACATATGAATAGAATAGCTGTCTGAATGACATCAGTCAGGGTTGTGTTCTCCTTTTAAAAAAATAAAATTGTCTATTAATATGACATGACTCTAATCTACTCAATCTACTCTAATATGTCAAATTAAGCTTATGGTTTTAGGGTTGCATTCAACTCAAAAAATGTAGCTGTCTAACACTATGATGTCTACATCTATGCTATGCTTAAATGCTTTTTCTCCTTTGACAGATCCCCTGAAGTAAAAGACAAACAATGGTAGATCATTTTTCCTCAGGTTCTACACACGCACAATACCGACACACTGGGTTATTTAACACTCAGCATAGAAGGAAGACTTACAGAAAACTTCTGAACTTCCAAATTATTCTTCTTCTATCAGCATAGCATAGACTGTAGTTATGTGAAGCATTAGTATCCCCACAATAAGGTCAAAATACATAAAGATAAGCATAAAATAAATGAAACTAGCTTACATTTAACCCAGTTGAAAAGGAAAACTACAAGGGGTTAGCAGAAATACAAATTCTGTTTCCTACCACAGGTACCACTGTCATCATCACTCCCTGTGCAGTGTAAATTTTTTTCCTGCTTGCTTCCAGACTCTGTTTTTTTTTATTTAAAATAATTTTTTATTTATTCTATGCATATGTTTCTTTATGATACTAGTATAGAACGCTACTGCCCATGTTGACTAAGAGTATTGCACAAAAATCCAAATTTAGATAAATATTAACAAGCTACTGACATAGTAGTCATACATTTAGTCCTTTATTCATCACTGACACAATTCAGTGTTTTTTATCTAGGAAAATGTACAAAGTTCTTAGAGAACGTTTCCTTCACAGGAATTCAGTCAGTGACTGCACTCTATGGGAAAGCTGGCATAAAAAAGTGTTGGCAGAAATTAATTCTGAAAAAAGGACAAATTGGCAAAATATTCTGCATGATCAGTAGTTGACTATAAAAATCCCTGTATTTGAAGATGAAATGGAATCCAAATCTCACCAGTTTAAGAAATGAAAAAATATGTTATTCTGCTTCACTGCTACTACTACTACTACTTTAAATGATGAAGTTAAGCATAAACTTCCATGAAAAGCAGAATGTAAATTCTATTATCAATTAAACAATTTATTTACTGTAAAAAAATGATTTAAAAAAAAAAAAAACAACACAATTTCCAGTAACTTCATAAAATTGCAGTAAACTCTTAAAAGCAGACATCTGCCAAAAGACAGAAAGATAACCAAGATTTGATGAGTAATTGAGAAAGAGTGAATGAAACAGTAAGAGACTGGTGTCTGAAAAGTAGGTAAGATGTCAACTTCTATCTGTCTTATTAGACACATCCAGCAGTTAAAAGTCACTGACAGCACTGTCAGTTAGTGACTCAAGACTATCACTGGGACAATGCTCTTGTTTCACATAAATAAATAATTAAAACAACAAGCTCACAGAATATCACAGGGAAGGAAGGGACTATATCTCACTATACCTCTTCCTTGGTACATCTGGCCCACCTGGTATTTTCTTTTTTTTTTTTTTTTTCAAAAGCATTGCTAAGAGGCTGAATCTCTACAGTCTAGAAACAGATTTCAGAACCATGGGAGATGGTTTCTGGTAGAGAACTTCCATACAGCTGCCTGAAGCCTGAGTGACAGTCACCTACACCCTAGGAAAGTTGTCAAAGGTGCTGGAAGAGGGTGTATTTGTACCATGTCAGACCAAAAATCAGTGTAGACTAGATAGTGTTCAGCTAGTACTGAAGAAAGTAGTAACTTCTGTTAGCATTCACATAATTTAATCTGAATACAGAAGAAGTCTGAGTTTCCCTACATGAATCTGCTGATTTTTAGATCAGATTTTGAAGCTACTTAGTCTTCTTTTATATAAGAAGATATTTGAAAGATGTGGATCTTAGCTTCCCTCATCTTGAAACACAAATCCCTGGACTCTATCTTCAGACTTCTTCTGCAATTGTCCCTTGGTCACTTTTTATAGATGTTACAAATTATTATATATGAGATGAAGAGAGACACAGTTCAGAATTCAGTTCATATGAGATGGTAGAGAAATTGATTGAGTTTGTGTGGTATTTAGAATTGAAATATTCCCTCCCAGATGTAAACCTGCCATAGAACTCCATTAACTACATATGTCTTGCTCACAGTGACCACAAAGTAATTGAATTTAACATCTTTGGTGCTAGGTGAAAAAGTGCCACCAAAACCTCAACACTGAACGTAGGAAGAGCAGATCCTAGGCTGCTCAGGGAACAAGTTAGTAAGGTCCCCTGGGAAACTGCTTTTGAAGACATTCACTTCAGGCAATACTACACTTACTGTTAGAGATGACAAAGCCTAACAAACACCTTAACAAAAGTATTACAGAAAATTTACACATTGACTTAGTTCAGAAATATTGTGATGCATATAACAGTCTTTGAAATATCTTGCTCCCTAGATGAATTACTATTAGCTTAACACCATCAAAAACAACTTTTGTTGAATTATGACATTATATCTTTCAGAAAAGGATATGTTGAAAGATTTTATTTATTTATTTATTTGTTTATTTTTGCTCCTGTCTTCATCCTCACAGTTTTGTTATCAGTTGGTCATTACTCATCATTCATTGCAAGGGGAAAAAGCCCTGACTCTAGTTATAGTAGGATTGGCCCTAATGATGACAGAATATACTTCAGAAGCTACCTCATGTTGTGCATGACTACTCACTACTTGTTGACTAAGATTTTTGGCATTCTTCTCTAGCAGTCAGATAAAATAGGATACTGTTAATACCAACAGAATAAACTTTATTCTTATTGATTACCTCAAATAAGGCAAACTTTCCTACAAGCAATCAAATGAAGTATATAGCCAGTTCATAAGAAAGAAAAAAAAAAAAAAAGTATTTTTAATTATGTATTGAATGATTAAATATTTTGATGGAATCATTTCACATAAAAAGTAAAACATAGGATCAAAATGTGAGATTCTGGGAGGAAAGCATGAAAGAAATTAATGATGGTAATAATTACAGCTACCAACAAATAAATTGTGTAACCAAAAAGAAAAGAAAAAATATTCTATCAATAGCATGCGTCTTCCCTGAAAAGTGCAGCATATACACATTGTATTTAACAGATTATAGGCATGAAAAGGAGCAGTCATCGATAGCAGAAAAAATACAGAATAATAAAGAAAATACAGTATTCAATATATCCAGTACAGAATCCTTTATTTGCAGTCTACAGTGTTTTCTAAATTTGTACTCTTCTATATTAACAAGGCTTACAACTACTCAAATCCAATTTCAATTGTTATTTGCAGCCCTAATTACCAAACTCTCTGTACAGAACTATTGATGGAATTCTACTTTCATTATCCCTCTGTTATTGCTGGTAGTAAATTAAACACTCAACATAGAATAATTTTCCTCTATTAAAACAAAACTGTGACAAACTGATTAAATTTAAACTGTCAAATCTTATTTCATTTATCACTACTACTCTCACAACAGAATATAACTAGTCATTTTCTTTTCAGATACTTTCATATAAAATTCTGTCATCATGGGATGGTAACAATAGGTGAATTGATGTTTTAAAGATATTTAACTAATTTTAAAACTGCTTAGGTAATGTCGTGATACTTAGATTTTGTATTATTAAATGTGATGTGATTATGTTCAAACATGATAATAGGGTTGCTGAATTATGTATTCAATCCTGAGATAAACCATCTCTCCAGTAGGCCTTGGGCAAAACTTATATGCAGTTATTCACCTGAAAAAAATTCAAAATGAAATTCAAAGTAAAGGTAAAGAACACAGAAAATAACGGGAGATCTGTGCTAATTGATTATTTTGTATTTATTTTCTTTTTACTTCAATCCCTTTTCAATTATTTGTGTTCAGTGAAAATGCTTATTGACAAATTGTCAATTTGTTGTTTTAGCTACTTGTAATTAACAAAAAGAGTTCTAAATTTGGAGAAAAAATTGTATTTCCAGAGCAGCAGAAAGTGTCCCTTTTTGGTTTTTTTTTTTTTTTTTTTTTTTTTTTTTTTTTTTTTTTTTTTTAAGATATACAGAATATGAAGTTCAGGTAATTTTAGACACTTTTTTGAAGTCAGAAACAATTTCTAGTTTTGCTAATTAACTCTTATTTAACATTCAAGAACAAGGAGTCTATTTATTTATTTATTTATTTATATTCTGTCTACAAATTTCTGTTTCCATTGTGAAATATTTGGAGGTCTTGACAGTGCTTTGCAAGACTCAAGAAGAAAATACAGCACTTATCATATGAGTGTAAATAAGATTACAGGGTAGATTACAGGTAGAGAGGAAACTGGGCAGACTAATTCATTTCTTAGCATAGATGTCAATACTTACCTATGGGTTTATAGCACAGTTAGCTGTGCATTGCCATTTGCAAGCAGAGAAGCATTTGTGTTTGCAGATGGGATCTGTACACGCCTGTTGGGGTGCCAGATGTCTGGGATTACCGCACGCTGCTTACAGAAATAGCACAGGTTCCAAAAGGTCTTCAGCCTTTCTTCTAAGGGATGTTTGAATTCACAGTTTTAAATTCTTTTATATTATCAGCTTTTCTAGATCACTAGAAAACAGCGATAACTTTTTTTTTTTTTTTTTTTTTTTTTTTTTTTTTTTTTGTAAATGCAAAGTGATCAGTCTCTAAAAACAATAGCAAGAGAAGCATCTGAACATGAATTGCAGTCATTTTATGGACATCTTATGAATTCATTTTAAATCAATTTATTTTGTTAAATAAACTTCTTAATTTCTTCTTACATCTCTTAATTGTCTTTATACTCATCTTCAATAGGGAAGCATAAAACTATTTCTAAATGCATAGATGATACCTTACCATGAAGTCAGTGACTCCTTTCACTCCATTTTGTGACACAGAACTATTTGTCAGTATTATCACTATAATATTAAAGAAGTGATAGAAGAAAAGTATTACAAGGAGCAGCTGAAGGAATCAGGATTGTTTATCTTGGAGGAGACAAGAGAGATCTCATTGCTCTCTGTAGCTACCTGAAATAGGGTAACAATTGTTGGCCTCTTTTCTCAGGTGACAAGTGTTAGAAAGTGAGGAAATAGTCTCAGTTTGCACCAGGGGAGGTGTGTACTGGACAACAAGAAAATTTTCTTCACAGATAGGGTTGTTATACCCTGGAATGATCTGGCTAGTTAAGTGCTGGAATTGTCATCCCTGAATGTACTTAAGAGAGGTGTGGAAGTGGCACTGAAGGCTGTGGATTAGTGATGGGGCTGAATATGTCTGCTTATTGGTTGGATCTTAGGATTTCGAGGATATTTTCTAAACTTGATGATCATGTTATTATATATTTCCTGTTTAAGATCTCAAATAACTAAATGAAGTACAAACTTCTAAGACTCTCAGATCTGCTAATCTTGCACTGTACATTTATCAGACCGTTATTGATATAATATGCAATTATTTAAATAAATTGACTGTAATATATGATTATCTAAGTGAAGAACAAGACTTTCATAACATCTTAGATATTATTTTAAAGAACTAAGTTTAGGCTCACTTAAAATATTCTTGAAAACATCCACTTGGAAGAAATAAAAGTTTATGTCTTCAAAGTGAGACTGTGACATAAAGGAGTAAGATCTATAAATAGGAAGATTATTTTTCTTTTTTAATGATAGATTTCTCTGAAAGTAAAAATGTCTTTTATCTTATTAACAGTTCTGTAGGTTATCTGATATGTTAAAACATAAATACAGACATATGAAACAGATTTTCCAACTGAAATGTATTGTTCTTCTGCATTTAAGTCCTGTGGTAATGAACACAGTATACTTCGATTTGCAGAGTAATTTATTTGTAAAAGACTGGTGAAGGTCATTTTGTTCAATCCACTGCTCAAATTGAGAATGACATAGATCACATTGCCCATGACCTCCAGGAATCTCTGGGCAGCTTGCATTTGACCATTCCTGTTGTGAATTTTTCCGTAGCATCTAATCAGTTTCTCCTGTGTTGGAAATGTTGGTTTTGTCCTTCATCGTTTTACTGTGCATATTTGTCTGGCTCCACCTTGTATCTATCCAGCAATATTAGGAAGGATTTTAGTATAACATTTTAAAGAATATGAAAAAAGCTTTTCTGTTTTGTAGAATTTGAATCAATAGTCCATTAAAACACTAATTAAACTAACAATAAATTCTGTAGGTAAACTGAAGATTGGTCCCTCTTTCACCTTCAAATTATTTTCTATACAAGTAAAAGCTTTCAATCCTATGTCAGTGTTTAATAAAAAACAATCTTGAAGACAAATGGAAGGCAAAGATGCACTTATGGCAGGTCATAAATTGGTGAGAAGCAGGTTATAACTCGAAGGCAGAGTGAAATGTCAGAGAGCTGCAGAAGAAAAGAGACTTCAAAAATGAAAATACAAAGCAAATAGATATACATTAAAAGAAATAAAAAAGTCAGAGAAAAATAAACAAATAAAATGAACATTTAAAGAAAACACCCCTTCAAAAAATAGCCAAATAACCATAGGTTTGCAAATTCAGGCACCGCAGCAGGATGTAAGAGAATAGTTTTATCCATCTTTTCATAAAATTATTGTTTGTCTATGACTAAAATACTTATTATCACACTGAAAATACACATATTGGTATCACATTTTAGTATTCATTCTTACTATATTTCTCTCTTTGATATGCCTGTTTTAGTTCATTCTCAAGTAAGGTGTTACTTCTGAAGTTCTGAAACATATTTAATTCCTCAGGTGATTTTTATTATAAGTAACACTGCCAAAAGGTCATATTTATTATATGTTTTCATTATGTGTGTAATCTATTTACAATATATATATAAATATATTGATAAACATATATATCTATATTGATGCACATAATCAGGATTTGTAGCAGTAAGATGTCAAATATTAATGGCTTTGTTCCATAGAATCACAGAATCATAGAATGATTTGGATTGGAAGGGACCTTTAAGATCATCTAGCTCCAACCCCACTGCTACAGGCAGGGACACCTCCTTCTAGACCAGGTTGCTCAAAGTTCTATCCAGCCTGGCTTTGAATGCTTCTCGAGAGGCGACATTCACAACTTTGCAGGGCAGTCTCTTCCAGTGTCTCATCACCCTCACAGTAAAGAATTTTTTCCTAATGTCTAGTGCAAATCTATCCTCTTCCATCTCAAGAACATTTCCCCTCATCCTGTCCCTACATGCCCTTATAAAAAGTCCATCTTCTGCTTTTTTGTAGGCCCTCTTCACATACTGGAAGGCTTCTATAAGGTTTTCCTTACATAGTAAAGGCTGAATCACAGAACCCAATTTTGAAAAAAACTTGTTAATTCTACCATCTATGTATGTGTATTCTCAGTCAGAAGTTGGTCCAGCCTTGCAGCACACAGACCGCATGGCCAACCTCCATGAGCCTTGGACTCATTTTTTTAACAGCAAAAGGAAGGCTTGGGAGAATGTGGGCCCCATACTAAGTGAGAGGGGTCGTTCTGGTAACGGGGGATGCTGAGAAGGTGGAAATACTGAATGCCTTCTTTGCTCTGTCTTTAGTGAAAGGGCTCTCCCTCAGGAATCCCAGACCCTGGAGGTTGATGAGAGTCTGAGGAATGGGAGATTTCCCTTTAGTCAGGGAAGAGGTGGTCCGTGAGTGCCTAGGAAACATTAAGGTCCATAAATTCATGGGACCTGATGGGGTGCATCAGTGGGTGCTGAGAGAGCTGGTGGAGGTCGTTGCTGAGCCACTCTCTGTAGTCTTTCAGAGGTCTTGGAGAACTGGGGAGGTGCCTGAAGACTGGAGGACGGCCAATGTCACTCCAGTCTTCAAAAAGGGCAAGAAAGAAGACCCAGGTAATTATAGGCCAGTCAGCCTCACCTCTGTCCCAGGGAAGGTGATGGAGCAGCTTGTGCTGGATGCCATCTCCAGACAACTGGGAGAAAAGGAGGTTATCAGGAGTACTCAGCATGGGTTCACCAAGGGGAGGTCGTGCTCAACCAACCTGGTGGCCTTTTATGAAGATGTCACTAGCTGGGTGGATGGGTGGAGAGCGGCAGATGTAGTCTAACTTGATTTCAGTAAGGCTTTTGATACTGTCCCCCATGACATCCATATAACAAAGCTGAGGAAGCATGGCATAGATGAGTGGACAGTGAAGTGGACTGAGAATTGGCTGACTGGCAGAGTGCAGAGGGTTGTCGTTGGTGATGCGTTGTCTGGCTGGAGGCCTGTGACGAGTGGCATCACCCAGGGGTCTGTGCTGGGTCCAGTCTTGTTCAACATCTTAATCAGTGATCTTGATGAGGGGATAATGACCACCCTTAGCAAGTTTGCTGATGACACAAAGCTGGGAGGATTGGCTGACACGCCTGAAGGCTGTGCTGCCATTCAGTGAGACCTGGACAGGCTGGAGAGCTGGGCAGTAAGATGAGGTTTAACAAAAGCAAGTGTAGAGTCTGGCACCTAGGTAGAAATAATTGCGAGTGCCAGTACAGTCTGGGGATGACCTGCTGGAGAGGAGCTCTGCTGAGAGGGACCTGGGCGTCCTGGTGGAAGACAGGTTGGCCATGAGCCAGTAGTGTGCCCTTGTAGCCAAAAAGGCCAATGGCATACTGGGGTGCCTTAAAAAGAGCGTGGCCAGCAGATCGAGGGAGGTGATCCTCCCCCTCTACTCTGCCCTGGTGAGGCCTCATCTGGAATACTGTGTCCAGTTCTAGGCCCCCCAGTACAAAAAAGACAGGGATCTCTTGGAAGTCCAGCGGAGGGCCACAAAGATGGTGAAGGGCCTGGAGCATCTCCCCTATGAGGAGAGACTTAGGGAACTGGGTCTGTTTTGCCTTGAGAGAAAAACAACTGAGAGGGGACTTGATCCAGGTTTATAAATACCTGAAGTGTGTGAGCCATAGTGGCAAGGCTGGTCTGTTTTCAGTAGTGCGTGGGGACAAGAAAAGGGGAAATGGGCTGAAACTTCAGCATAGGAAGTTCTGCACAATGTGCGCAAGAACTTCGTTACGGTGAGGGTCATGGAGCACTGGAACAGGCTGCCCAGGGAGGTGGTGGAGTCTTCTTCTCTGGAGATATTCAAGACCCGCCTGGACGCCTACAGCAATGTGCTGTAGGGAGCCTGCTTTGGCAGGGGGGTTGGACTCGATGATCTCTAGAGGTCCCTTCCAACCCCTACAATTCTGTGATTCTGTGATTCTCTAGAATGTATTTTAAACCTGAGAAGTCAGCATTGAATTGTAGTGTGTTTTGATTCATTTTATTATATATGAGATTAACATATTTGGATATTTGATTTTACAAACCTTTACATCCCATTGTAAACACATTCCAATTCTGGAGTTAAGAGCACAGTCTCAGTGATATTTTAGCAGTTTTAACTCCAAGTTCATCAGCTGTTAATAATATTGGTCAAAATTTTTCTGATGTGCTCATTTGTACACTAATTTTATGTATATTTTTATTATATTCATAACTGCTTAGAGATACTGTGAAAGACAGACTGTTTTTCTTTTGTTGTCTCAAAGCTTGCTTCGTGAGGCCTTTCTGATGCTAAGACTCTGATTGGCAACTGCTAACTATCTAGGAGAGTGAATGGTGGGTGCCACCGTTCAACAGTACCTCTGCTTATGATTGCAAAGATAAGCAGAAGCAGAACAGGCAGTCTTTTTCAGGGGTGCAGCTTGGAGGAGCTGACCACTGCAAAAGGTGATAAATTTTGTGCATGGCAGCGAAGGTACCACTCCCTGGCTTATCTGTTGGGCCAGGTATGTCACGCTAAACTGAAAGAAAAGAAGAAGAAAAACAACCCCACCGAAATGGGGGATAAAAGGCCCTTACTAAACTGCGGACTTTGGAGACAAACTCCCAAAGACACCTTTGACGGAGAATTCCCTGAGGGGAAAACCTCTTCAGAGGAACCCCCGAGGCCGGCTTGCTGCGGAGCTTCCTGGCTTTCTTCCATCCCCCGCGGTGATCAGATGAGTTCCTGAGATCAACGGACCTACGGTGTACCTCGCTGGACCCACGGTGGTGACTATATCTCTTTTGCTCTCTACAGACTCCTTGCTTATATTTCCTACTTTTCCTATCACTCACCTTCCCTTCCCCATCTCTTCAGATGGCTAGGAATTTAATAAACTGGTTGGACCAACATTTGAACCGTTGCTTCTTAATCTCATGCCGGGTATACACATATCAAAGAACCTTGCCTCCCTCCTACAAATTGGAGTGAGACAGATACTACACTTTTAATAAAATAAAATTCTATATAAACACATAATTGACTATTATAAAAAAAATAAAAAATCATTAAGGATAGAAGGCTAAATCCTGTTTCTAGTGAAGTCATCTGGATTTCCTGTGAGTTTGCAATCATAGGAAATAAAAAAAAATACGCTAAGTAAAACAGCCTTTTATGGAATCGTGAAATTACTAAGAAGTGAATTTTCTTATAATGTAGCAGTGGGAATCTTCAGAACTGCATTAGAGAAAAGATGCCTGCATGTAGAGAGGAAAAAATAAATCACTATTTCAAAATGTTTTTGAAATATCTTGCAACTTTTATTTTATTCATTAAATAGCCCGAGATATAAAATAAAATTTGCAGTGTTCTTCATACACAGCCCTGTAGGAGATCAGGTAGCTCAAGTAGAGTCTTATCACTACTTATAAATAAACTTATTTACTACATACAGTGTTTTTTTTTCAAAATCTGCTGATTTTACAGATTATGATAAAATGATCAGAAGAGGCTACAGTAATGGAAAAAAGAAAACCACCTGAGTGAACACTATTGCAGTAACTGTACATAAATAATAGTACACTATTGAAATGCTGTTAAGATGATCACCATTACACACAACTTGAAGACTGCTCCAGACTTATTTGTATCTCTCATTTCTTACATGCATCTTCTGATTATATTATTCTTAAAAATATTTCATAACATATGTATGTATTATAGATATACACCATTTTTCTTAATGAAAGTCTTCACCTTTACTATTATTTTCTATACATACCAATATACTGATATTTAGAGCAAGCTTCCTGCATGGAAACTTGTCATTCGTAATGAGCTGAAAGTTCCTTTATTTTTTGTGGTAAAAATGTACATGCTGACATGAACTTTCCTTTGTGATAAACACTGCCTAGTGACAGAAAAAAATGGGAAATGAATCACTTGATCTTATGTTCACTAAAATCTCAGAGATGTTTTCTGATTAAATATACAACTGAGTCATTCAGCCACATGAAAAGTTGACATCACAAAAAGAATTATTTAAACATTTCTGTGATACATGAAAGAGGTGTTTTGTTGTGTTTGCATATTCATTTTTTTTTTTGTCTTCTATAATCACATATTTAGTAAGCTGCCTGAAAATGTGTCATGAAAAAGTTACACCGAATATTAATTCAAGTAAATGACTGAGTGATAAAACAAAAACTGACAGTGTTTATGTTTATGTCAAGTTCAATTACTGCTTAATTTGAGTTACTATAAATTTCAGTGTCTTTAATACTAGCTTTATAAAATGATGATTACTTTCTTGTAAGGCAAGAAATCAAAACTGTCTATATTTTCTTACTTTCTAATGTTCCTTTAATTATATTATAAAAAAATTGTGTTAAAACAGAAAACACGTTTTTGTTTTAATCTAAAAGTTTAGTTCTTCCCAGGTAAGCTTTCCATATCACAAAATTCACTATGTTGAAAAGCTTCAAATGATATATTTTTAGCAAGAGCTTGATACTTTTAGAAATAAAAATGGACATTTAATCCAATAGTAAGTACATCTGATTTTATTTTCATTGAAAACATTCACAGCCAAGCTATTACTTCAGTAGGAGATTGATTGTCCTTAAGAGTGAGTGAAGGAATGAATGATTATTGATGATTCAGCGCCATTGTGAGCAATTTCTTGGCTTTTAAATGGCACTGATTCATTTGAAGAAAAAAAGCAGATAATGGGGTAGGTTGCCAAGTGGACAGATGAAGACAGTCATGAAGTATGTCAAAGTAAAGTGCAAATTTCTGCATTTTGGATGAAATAATCACATGCAACAGTATAGACTCTTTCTCTCTCTCTCTCTCTCTCTCTGTGTGTGTGTGTGTGTGTGTGTAGAAGAAATTTTACAAGAGGCAGCTTGTGAATCCTAGCAGTTGATAAGTTAGGATGACACAAACCAGTCTGTGTTCTTGTGATAGTGACAGACAGCCCTCTTCAGTACAGGTGTGACCACCATGTTCAGTCCTCAATACAAAATGCTTTCTACTTGTTGGTTCCCAATCCCAATTCAAGTTTGAAAGTCACACAATCTCTTCTCAGCGTTTCAGTAAGCAGTTATTTATTTACCGAGCAGCTGTCTTCATCACACATTTACCTGAGAAGGTGTTCAAAATCTTGAACTGAAACAGTCATTGACCACCATTGTTGTTCAAATGAGTTAATACCTGCTCAGAGCAGGGGAAAATTTTACAAGTCCAAAGACCACTTATTGTCATAACACTACAAAGCCTCTTGCCTCATGAGGTCTTTTTTATGGCAAGACTGACTACTGCAGATTGTCTACAGGGGTGAGTGGTGGGTGTCAGCATGCCACACTACTTCTGCTTATGATTGTAAATATATACAGAAGTGGGACAAGCAGTCTTATTCAGCAGTGTGGCTTGAAGGATCTTACTACTGCAAAAGGCATTATGCTTGTGCATTGCAACAAAGACACCAAAGTAGCACTCACTTCTGTCACATTAACAGAGAGAAGAAAAGAAAAGAAAAAAACTGAAAATTGGGGGATATAAGGTCCCCACTAAGCTAAGAACTTTGGAGGAGAAAAATCTCCCAAAGAAAAGAAACCTTTGATGAAGGAATTGTGTGAGAGGAAAAAACCTCTTAGGAATAACCCCCTCCAAGTCCTGCTTGCTGCAAAGCTTCCTGGCTTTCTCCCATTCCCTGCAGTGATGAGACAAGTTCTTGATACTAACAAACTTGATACTACAAACCACAGTGGACCCACAATGATGACTCTTGCTCTTGCTTTCCACAAAGACTCCTTGCTTTTATTTCCTATCTCTTTTCTATCACCTGTCTTTCCTTCCTCGCATTCCTAAGCAACTAGGGTTTATAATAAACTGATCAGGCTAAGATTTGACCGCTTGTGTCTTAGTCTCATCATTGGGTGTGCTTATACTAAAAGAACTTCTTTTCCCTCCTACAAATCAGTATTTAGCATTCTTTGCTTGTTTCCTTTAAGCCTAAATAATTACATAATTTGACCCTTTTAATTTATATACAATATAGAATAAGGCAAAAAAGAGAAAAATAGAGAATTGCATAAAATGAGACAGTTTGTTATGTTTACTGTGTTAAGGTGTGGTTTCTTTAGTGACTTTTTTCTCTCCTGTACAGCACGTTGAGAAGAATGCCATCTGCCTGCTTTGTTAAGTTGTATGAGCAATCTTCTTTGTCTACTTCTGTGTATTTTAATACCAGTTTATTAAAATAATTACTCCATAAATATATTCTAGCCTTCTAGGCTTACATTCAACCAAGCTACAGTCCTGTCTGACTATGCAAATTAGTCTATTTCTGTTGTATCTTTTTTTCTGTTTTGTTTTGTTTTGTTTTTTGTTTTGTTTTGTTTTGTTTTGTTTTATTTTGTTTTTTAATTAGGCAATCAGGAGAGAAGCTATGTTGTTCATATTTTCTGAGCAGAGAGAATATATCATGTGTGTTTTCCACAGCATCCAGCCTGTGTGAGAGCATCAGAGTGAGAATTCATTCTTGAAAATGCAATGACGAAAATATTCTTTGACCTTTACACAAGAGAGGGATAAGAGCTCTCTGAAAAATGTGGTTATGGAAACAAGTGCTAAATTGCTTAGCACTGAACAAGAAGAAAACTGTATCTCAGTCTATTTTCTTGTTTTGTCCTGAATAAAGAGAGAAAAAAAGGCTATCTATATATATAAAACTAATTACAGGTCAGTACATATCCTGAAGCAAAAGTCCCATGAAAATTAATACTGACAACCAAGCAATTAAATCTTTCCCTATTAGAATTGGTAGATAATATGCCTCATCATTAGGGTTTTGTGGTTGTACAAATCAGCTACAGAATTTTATTTTTGAGGCAATAGACAAGTGTACCTCAAAGTGCAGTAACTTAAGATTCAGTTCATTAGTTATGCAAGGTTTATTTTTAGAACAGTTTTTCCCCCCATGTTAAAAACTTAGGATCACAATAGAGACTGAAAGAAGGTAATGAACTTCTGAAAGATGCAAGAAGTTAAAGAGCACTGGAAAACAAGTCTTTCTCTGATGATAAATCAGTATATAAACTTCGAGAGGATACTTCGATCTGATCAAAAGGGGTGGGTGTTTCTAATATTTCTGCACAAATTCTCAGGTGACAAGAAGGGTGGTTAGGGAAACAAAATGATTTATTGCTCTAGGAGTGTAATAGACAAAACCATTTAAAACAAAGCAAAAACCATGAAACTGAACTAAAATATCTGGTTACTTGAGGCAGGCAGAACAATGCTCAGGACTTTCCTATTGTGAAATGTGTTGAGGGACTGCTGAGAAACAAAATGAACAATACATACTGAAGCTTTCCATCTTCTTCTCTTATTCATGAAATTGAGATTTTCTATCAAAATATATTGTTGTTGCAGAAACAATGTTGAGACAGGTTCACATATGTTAATGTAACCAGAGTGTGTAGATGGTGGCCTAACTCAAGTGTAACTGTAAAGGTTACCATGGAGAAAAGAAAGGAAAACTGCCCATGTCAACATGGAAGATAGACAGATGATGAGAGAAAGGAAACCCAGATAAGCCACCACAACTTTGACCTCAGTAGGTGGCAATGATGAAGATTAAGGTTTTGAAAGTGTGTATCCCAAGACCAACAATACCAGAATAACAACGTGAGAATACAGCTACACAGGCTCTGGAAAACACCACTGCAGAAGCCTAGGTGAAAAGTTTCAGAATTGTAAGTGACAAGGCAATACTTAACATTACTGATGCTAAGGCACCTCTGGCACTGTACAAACATACTCCTTGTCTTTTTATTAAATTATTGAGAACCAGATTTTTCTTTTCTTAATAAGTTGACTGACAGTGGCATGTGCATGTTGGTGAAGCGATTATAAAAACATAGACATTGAAACAATTGTTAATATTTTAATCAAAATACATGAGGTTCCCCTGCACATCTGTCTTCTTAAAATATTTCCTAAAACATATGTAGGATGCATAATGTTGCTAAGAAATATGAAGCAAAATGCGAGATTACCTTTTAATTTTATCTCCCACTGAAGACAAATTCAAACAAACCACAACAACAAAAAAAGAAAATAACAATAAAACAAAGATGAAATATTAAACATATCAGTAAAGCCACATTATAGAATAAAACTAATCTGGTGGTATAATTGTTTCTAAACATCACCTGGTAGAGTCTGGAATAACAACTGCAAATGAGGAACTTATTGAACCCAAACTGAATACTTATATCCTCTAGATATTTTCTTATCATACATTCTTAAATTTTCACTGTGAACCTCTTTAAGAACAAATAATAATTAACAACAATAAATAAATAAATAAATAAATAAATAAAATTGGAAACCCTTTGAACTGTATGATTGCTTCCTGAATCCCTTATGTTAATCTTCTAGCCTTATTCCACTATCAAAAGATGACAACTTATCTGACAAGTACATGCACGCAAGCAACATAGAAAGACCATATGAGTAACGTATTAATAGTATCATTGTTAACCAGGTAAAAAATATGCCCCTAGTCAAGCAACTTGTTCATTTTCAAAGTTAATATGTAATATGCTTTCATGACATCTAAATGAGAAGATAACTCCCTCCCACTTCCAAAATGTGTACATACAGAAATAAATACATATATATAAAAACAAGATAATATCATATTTGTATTTAAAACTGAAGCATAGGATAATGACTTCTAAACAAAGTCAGAACAAGAAGGTAACTACAGAAAATCATACAGAAAATCACATTTAGTCTTTGTGAGTCCAAGTCATGAACATTCAAGTCAGTGTTATTTCAAAAGTGAGAAATGATGAGTTAAGGCATAAGACAGTTTATGAACACCTTATAGGGAAGCAGCTTAACTCAGTCACCGCTCAGATTCTCTCAAAGGCCCTAGACTAAAGTAGGCTGATAGCACATTAAATTGTCGTATAGACATTTGCATCCGTGAAGCAGTTAACTTCTGGAAGGCTAACAGCAATCATAAGTAATGCCACATGATCAATGAATTTTCTGATAATTTTTGTAGATTGGAATTTTCTGTGAAGATTCAAAGTTCAGTGAAATGTAATAGAATGTTCATTCTTCCTCCTTTCTTTTCTTCTGTAATTTAACTTAAAGCCATCTTACTTGTCTTTTTTTTTTTTTTTTTTTTTTTTTTTTTGTAATCTCTCTTAAGAGTACTGTTATGAGAAAAAAGAAAATTAGAAATTTAATTTTCTTAGAGATATTGGTTTGGGCATTTTTCCTTTTGATGCTAATGAAAAACTTTGAAAGTAGGACAAAGAATTATGCCCCACCATAAATAAATGAGGTTGTCCTGATGACAAATGCAATGAGTTTTCAGCTTGGGATCCAGATGGGTCTGCATCCAAATGACTTATTTGGCAATATCTACATTACTATAAGTTTACATGACACAAAGGGATAGGAAGGTGTCATGGTTTTGTGCTGTTGCTGTCAGTATTCTACATCATGACATCATGTGCAGTATGAATCACTAATTGGGGGTACAAATAGTGGCAAACTGTTTTGATGGTATAAGAAAGTATAGTTGTTAATGGCATATGGAAGTATAATTGGGGGTATGTGGAAGTGTAATAGAGGGTATGTGGAAGTGTAATAGAGGGTACATGGAAGTGTGGAAGGTTCATGCTCCAGCTCCGTGGAATGGCAACGTCCCGAGTACTCAGCTCTTGGAGGAGAACTACATATCCCAGAGGACGATGTGGCCAGAGACGAATCACCGGAGGAGGACATGTATATAATCTCGCTCCCAGGCTGGAATGCTCTCTCTCTCGCTCTATCTCTCTCTCAGAGCGCTCCAGCCCTGTCGTCTCTCTCTCCCAACGTTCCAGCCCATCGCCTAGAGATCACAGTAGACCTCCTGGTTCTCGGGGACTTTTTTTTTTCTCTCTCTCTTTCTCTCTCTTTCTCTCTGTCTTGTTCGATTTATTAGCCGCAATTATATTGTATCATATTGTGTTATCTTGTATTCCAATATCGTATTTAGTAAAATAAGTTTTCTCCTTAGATTGCTGCCACTGTTTTTGTCCATTTCCCTCCTTCCAGGGACAGCAGCCTCTATCACAGGTAAATCTAGGTAACCCGTTTACAGAAGGACTTCAAGAAAAGTTTTTTTTAAACAAGTGTGGGGACATCACTGAGCATAATAACACATAAAGCTCTAATAAGTTTCTTTTATTATTCAGTATGTTCATTTTTCACTCAATGAATGAGAAACATCTTTAATCTCATTTGCCTTCAAACACAGACTAATCTATCTCCTCAACAAGTATCTGTAGCAGTTTTGTTTTAACCTTTGATCAATTCTTCTTATCCAGTTTAGCCCAATCAAGGCAGTCTATGAACTAGTTTCTGTATCAGACAGTTAAAATTGCCATAAATACTGACATTCACTGATATTTGCTACAGCAATATTTTTTGCTTGGGAAAGGCAGTTTGTTTTAGCAACAGACATCTGTGTTCTGTAAATATCATTTTCTAATTTTCTGCTCTTTCTATGTTAGCTATTTCCTTCAGCTTGTTTGATGATTCTGCTTTTTTCCTCCTTTCTTTTGCATCTTAAAAAGAAATGGAAATGGTCAGTTTTAAGGTTCTCTTCTCTGGTTTTCTTCATCCAATTAATTCTTACTTTCTATCAAAACAGTAAGTTCCATGAACACGCTCATAGTGCCAGTTCCACTCATGCTCCTTATAATCCCCAGAACTCATTGTTCTTCCACTGTAACCACATTTGAGAATACTTCTCATTATTGATCCTACAGAAATAAAAGAAAAACCTTAAAGAGATTAATAATGACTATGTTGTGACAGTTGCCTATCTAATGAAAGTTATTATCTGATTATGTAGTTATTTAAGAATGTTACACTGTAATGGGATAGAAAGTATCAAAATAATAATGGTACTGAATACTATGTATTCAGTATTCATTTCCCATCCTGTTGCTGTGTGCGCCCATGGTTCAAACCTCCCTTGCCCAGGTTCTAGTGTAACCCCCGATAGTGCCAAGAAGACCACCGTAACTCATCAAGAAAGGTGGCAAAATGGCGTTTATTAGGAGTAATCAACACCTTATATACTTTAATTACTTCGTTTATGCCCCCTAGGGTGTACATTTGAAATGCGCGCCCAAGGTACATCACAAGTTAGGGGACAGAAGAGGGGGGGTACTATCACTGTCACATCCCGAAATCCTTGTTAACGTCTACAACATCTCCCCCCCTCCAAATACAACAAGGTTCTGCCCCGTTAACGCCTACAACACCATCCTTCATGTTACAGTTATGGAAGAGATAACAGAGAACTCGTAGAGTTTCAGGATGCCTCTTGATTTTGACTTGCTTGATTCACATAGTTATTCAGATATTGTTTTCCATACATTAATGTTAAAGAATCCAGTATTCTTTAAGTAACTGGCATGTAACAGTTCAGAATATAATGTTCTATTCATGGAGAAATCAAGAAAATTCCACAAAATTTTAAATTATATTTCTTACCAGTGAACACAATTGCTCACGTTATTATGAATTGTTTTCTGAAATATCAGAACTGAAATCATAAGGTTACTTCTATTATGCCTTTGAAGACAAATGCATATTATTCACTACCTTAAACTCATATTTGAAAACACAAATTCTAGATCACTAAAATAAAACTCGCAAATATATTTTATACCCTAAGTATTTAAAATTATTGAATGATAATTTTGATTTGAATTTCTGATAAGGTTAAAACAGAACTGATTCAAAAAGAGCTAGAAGACCACGTGGAAGAAATGAACCTAAGGGTGTTGGTTGATGTTCAGCTGAACATGGGCCAGCAGTGTGCCCAGGTGGCCAAAAAGGCCAAAGGTATCCTGCCTTGTAACAGAAAAATAGTGTTGCCAGCAGGAGCAGGGAAGTGATTATCCCTCTGTACCCAGTGCTGGTGGAGCCACACCTCAAGTACTGTGTTTAGTTTAGGGCCTCTCACAACAAGAAAGACATCAAGGCTCTGGCATGCGGCAAGAGAAAGGTAACAAAACTGAAACTGGTAAGTGTTCTGGAGCACAAGTCTTCTGAGGAGCAGCTGAGGGAAGTGGCATTGTTTAGTCTGGAGAAGAGGAGGGTCAGGTGATACCTTATCACTATCTACAACCTTTTGAAGAGAGGTTGTAGTGAGAAGGGTGTTGGCCTCTTCTCCCACATAACTAGTGATGGAACTAGAAGGAATGGCTACAAGTTGAACCAAGGGAGATTGGATTTGGATGTTAGGAAAAATTTCTTCTCCAAAAGAGTATTCAGGTGCTGGAACAAGGTGCTCAGTGAAGTGGTTGAGTCACCATCCTTGAAGGTGTTCAAGAAATGTTTAGATGTTTTACTAAGGTACATAGTTTAGTGGGGAAATATTGGTGATATGCATGTGGTTAGATTGGGTGATGTCATGGTTTTGTGCTGTCAATATTCTACATCATGACATCATGTGCGGTATGAACTGTTTTGGTGGTATAAGAAAGTGTAACGGAGGGTATGTGGAAGTGTAACAGAGGGTATGTGGAAGTGTAACAGAGGGTATGTGGAAGTGTAACAGAGGGTATGTGGAAGTGTAACAGAGGGTATGTGGAAGTGTAACAAAGGGTATGTGGAAGTGTAACAGAGGGTATGTGGAAGTGTAATAGAGGGTATGTGGAAGTGTAACAGAGGGTATGTGGAAGTGTAACAGAGGGTATGTGGAAGTGTAACAGAGGGTATGCGGAAGTGTGGAAGGTTCATGCTCCAGATCTGTGGAATGGCAGCATCCCGAGTACTCAGCCCTTGGAGGAAACTACATATCCCAGGGGACAACGCGGCCAGAGATGAATCACCAGAGGAGGAGGACACACATATAATCTCGCTCCCAGGCTGGAACGTCCCTCTTTTCGCCCTGTCTTTCGCTTTGGAGCGCTCCATCCCTGCCGTCTCGCTCTATCAGCAACGTTCCAGCCTGTCGCCTAGAGATTGCAGTAGGCCCCCGGTTCTCCGGGACTCTTTTTCTCTCTTTCTTTTTTCTCTGCCTTGTTTGATATAGTAGTTGTAGTTATATTGTATCATATTGTGTCTCGTATTTAGTAAAATAAGTTCTTTTCCTTAGATTGCTGCCGTTGTTTTTGTTCATTTCCCCTTATAGGGGCAGCAGCCTCTATCACGGATAAATCTAGATAAACCGATTACAGGTGACCTTGAAGGTCTTAGACAAAGTCTTTTGCAGTGAGGTTGTTGAGGCACTGAAGGAAGTTGCTCAGAGATGTGGTGCATGCCCTGTTCCTGGATACATTCAAGGTCAGGCTGGATGGGGCTTTGAGCAACCTGATTTAGCTGTGGATGTCTTTTCATTGCAGGGGAGTTGGATTAGATGACCTTTAAAAGTCCCTCCCAACCCTGTGAATTCTATGATTCTAAAAAGAAAGTCCCCAGTAACATTTCAATTTTTACATATTATTTTAGAAAGAATAATTATGCCCACCAGAAGAGTCACACTACTGATAGCCTGAGCCCTGTATATTAACACTCACACAGACTCTTTCTTCTGGCTTTTTTGCTGTTATTGTAGATTCTTCCAGAAGGAGAGCTGCTGCAGTGTCTTTCATCCTTTTTCCCTCGTGAAAAGGAATTAAATATGATACTACCTTTGGCTGACTGCTGTCTCCAAGCCACAAGTATGTGGTTTGGGCCTTCCTCTCTTTCAGATTCCTTCCTTTGTGATTCATTGTTGCCCCCAGGTACAATTGCTGACACTGCCTTGCCTGTGGCTATACATTCCTCGTACATATAGTTTGACACACAAACAATTGTCTGTCACAGGATTTATCTTCACTAACATTATCTAGAATTTGTTTTCTTGGAAAGTCAGAATGTACTGTCAGCTTTCTTTTAAATTTCTGTGCAGTGTTCAGTGGTGTTATAGCATTTTATTTTGTATAGTTAGGATTAAATTAACAACAAGAGTCAAAACATCTCTAATGTATATAAAGTACATAATGCATAAAATTAGAAATGTATGTTTCTGTCATTTAGGTTTCTGGGGAGTAGAATTTCAATTTGTCTGTAAAACTGATGTGAGACAGTGCCAAGTAATATCATTTGGATAGATACTATTTAGCAAAACTTGACGAGATATGAGTCTGAAGAAATACAGTGCTGACATAATAAGATACTATTTTGAAATATTACAAACAAATGTTAAAAGTAAAATATGAGACTGCTGACTTGTGAACTTAGTTCCCTCTAACAAATTATCAGTGTAGGGGAAAAAAGGAGTAAAAGGACAACTTTCCAAGCAGAGAATCAAGTATGTGATAGCTGAATTTGTTCTAGCAAACATCTAGCCACTTTTTAGTGATAGGATTTCTTATTTTATAGTCTATATCGGACCAAGATTCATAAGGTTGGTAATATACTGTCATGAATATTCCAACAGTCCAGCTGCATGACAAAAGGAAACCTCATAATTGAAATGATGAGACATCAAGAAAGTTCTAGTAAGGATATATCACTTGAGTTTGACACAGCTGAAATGTTGATTACATGACAACTTATTATGTATCTTATTGAGCTTTATGACTGTCTGGGAACTGGATATGAGAACAAACATATATAAATAGAAATCAGTCTTTGTTACACATTCTAAGTCCTGTTTCTTATTAATCTTGAGAAGAAATATAAAAAATATTTTTTTTTTTTTTTTTTTTTTTTTTTTTTTAAGTTATAAATCTTTCTTTAGTTTCCCTTAACTATAACAATGTTTATATAATTTAGTAGGTATAGTTAACATAGTACCTCAGTTGGTTTCTTACCCACATAGTCTTAGTTGCTATAAAATTCTAAAACATTTAATATCTAATGTGCTCAGTAGGTTGGTCAAATCTGTTTGTTAAAATTCTAAACAGACTACTCATTTTCTATTAGAAAATTAAAAATTCTTGGAGAAAAACAAATAGTTGAAATACCAACATATGAGCTTCTAGATAAGAAATTTCTCAAAAATATTTTCATTATGAGTTGCTAATTTGTCTACTGAACACTTCTATGTGCATTATTGTTGTCATGCCTGAATGCTCTTGTAAAAATCAGGCAGCAAGTATATATGCTTGATGTTTAGTTACTAGGTAATATTATTCTCAGACTTGGAATAACAGGTTTGGAAACATAACATTATTTGTTATTCTGAATGTTCTAGAGGTACTAAGTATGAATGTACTTGATTATTTGGTACGTTGATTCCAATCAGACTTTAGTTGACAGGAAATATTGTGATAGCTGGCAAAACTAAGCACTATTTCGTGCAAAAAATGTGAGTTTGCCCTGTCCCTGGAGGCATTCAAGGCTGGGCTGGATGTAGCTCTGGGCAGTCTGCTCTGGTGGTTGTGTACCCTGCACAAAGCATGGGTGTTGACACTAGATGATCATTGTGGTCTTTTTCAACCCATGCCAGCCTATGATTCTATGTGTTGAATGTTGTTAAATAGAATGTTGACCATATAATCAAAGCCTTTGAACTGTGGCAAGTCTGCTTGCCTCTCTCTGTTCTTACTTCCGCATTCTCCTCCGTGGGTTCCTTGGGCAAAACTGCAAACACTGCAAGTGCCAAATGGATGGAGGGATCCTTTCTTGTCCTGGTCATTTGCAGACCTTCATCAAGCTCTTGTCATTTATTTTCTCATATGCTACTTTTCTTCTTTTCAACTTTTCAACAAATTTTAGCTGACACCACTCTTCTTTCTCTTCATCCTTATTTGTAACATCAAGATATAAACCACCATGCAGTCCATATTATGAGTATGGGTTTGTTGATGTAGTTCATACTTACTCCTTTAAAAGATAAAAAATGAATTTAAATAAATTCACATATCTGCAGATTGTAAATCATCTTCTCCTAGAGTAGAGATAACTAATAGTCAATAGTGTTTGCAAAAATTTAGGGAAGATAGGCATGCAGTAGATTAATTTGAAACAGTGACTGCTGGGGTCTTGATCACTTGTACATACAAAAGGAAAGTATCTTACTTGTATTAGAAAGATTTTATTATTCTTTACTAACTGAACTGATTTAAATCTTAGAGCTCAATTGAAAACACAGACTCCATCAGCTTTATCTTCAAGTGGGTGAACTGTCTTTGCCATCGGAAAAAGATCAGATAAGTACTAAAAACTATAAAAAACCATTGTCACGGGTTGACCGAAATCCACCTGCACCCGAGACAACAACAAAAATTTGTGACTGACCCATTAAATATTTTAGGTGTTGTATTCATGGAGAAAATCACATCACAGGGTTCTGTGCTTTCTTTTTCTTTTTCTTTTCTTTTCTTTTCTTTTCTTTTCTTTTCTTTTCTTTTCTTTTCTTTTCTTTTCTTTTCTTTTCTTTTCTTTTCTTTTCTTTTCTTTTCTTTTCTTTTCTTTTCTTTTCTTTTCTTTTCTTTTCTTTTCTTTTCTTTTCTTTTCTTTTCTCTTCTCTTCTCTTCTCTTTTTTTTTTTTTTTTTTTTTTTTTTTGGTGTATTGAAATTAAATCTTTTTTCCTATGTTTCACAAATGGCTTTCCTACACATGTACATCCAAAAAACATAGTGCAAACTGTACTTTGAAAAACAGTTATAGATGTTAACATTTGAATAAACGTGCAAAACGTGCAGAAATTCAATTTTAGAAACACAACCAGCTGAACACTGGATTACCATTCATCTTGTGGGGCCTACCTTAAATAGGTGTGCTCACCTACTCATGTAAAATTTTGAGGAAATAGACTTTACAGTAATGTGGACAGACACCAAGAATGACTTCACAGAGTTCTGCTCTAATACAGAATTATCTGATTCCATTTAATCATATTATTTCTTCTATTTTGACTTCATTTTTCTCGCTCAGAAATGGGATTCACATTGCAATTGCTTCTGATAATCTATATTTTTTTATTATTATTTTCCTTTTTCTTGTCGCAGTTTGTGATGTAAACTTAATATTCTCTCTGCTGGTAATTTGTGGCTTAAGTAGAAATCTTTATGAAGCTTAACTGCTTTCTCTGGACCATTTTCTTAAATTCATTTTTTCCAGTTCCAACAATTTCAGAATAATCTGTTGCAGAATATGGAATGGAAATCTTTGATGGAATTCCTAAATATTTGTGTAACACAGAGGCTTCTGCTAAACATAAACACATCCCAGAAATCAGGTTCATTGTCCTTAAATCTGAGATCTTGTAGTTCATACAGTTGCTTGTCACATTTCTTATTGCTGAGCATAATATAACCACACTGTGACTCAACAGAAAGTGCAAAAATTAATAAACCATAGTTTAAAATAGAAATGATCTTCCCAGTTCAAAGGATTCTGAAGCAGGTGTTAATCAATGTTCTGATTAAAAAGTGAGTGCCAGCTTGAAAATGTAACCAGCATGCTCACAAGTAGTACCGAAACTTCACCTTCTGATCTTAGGAACTATTTGTTTTGGCATAGAGAGCTATATCTTACACTATATTATTGAAGCATACGTCAGAGTGATAACTGTGATTTGCTAGTAGTGGCAGAGTTGCTCTCTGTGAGCCACAGGAGCTTAATGACCTTCGTAGCTAGGTGAGGAGTATGAAGCATAGTTCAAATAGGTTTTCTATCCCTTATGTCCTGGATGAATAACAAATTTAGCAAAGACATAATAAATCTTTGAAATAACAGCTAGAGCAATAAAAACCAATAATTAAAATTGTGATGAAGCAACATTATAATTAGTGTAAATGAAGCTGCTCAGACATGGCTTGTTGCCTGTATCGAGGACAAAGATCTCATTCTCTCTAATCCACAAAATAAGAATTAAATATATATTTAAAAAGAAATGTATAGGAATAAAGGAGTTATGGGGGATCTTATCCTAATATTTAAAATGGATATGAAATTTAAAATTAAATTAAAATGAAGTCAGAATGGGTTCACACACAAGATCATATACTTATTCAAATGAAGGCCATGAAGGCTGTGTAGGTTCATTCAGTTCTTCCTGTGTCACTTCTACCACTCCATGTCAGGCAAGTAGTTATGTCTCTTCTCCTAGTTATTTGCTTAATAAAACAGCAGATTGAAAGATGATATTTCTGTTTTCCAACACACTTGGAACTTTCAAAATTGTTTTCAATTCTTCTTACACCATTTTCTTTTGAACACTTTCATACCAACTGCCTGTGTATCATTTGGAACTTCCCCTTTAAGTCATTTTCTTGCTTCTCCAGTCAGTGATCTGTTGTACTCTATGAGAGAGTTTGACAAAATGGCACAGTTCTACAAATGCATGTTTATTAAAACATCTAAATTCTTCTTTTACACCTCCAGGGATATTCTATCTAGAATTTTTTGGTTTCAAGCTTTTGGCAAACTAGAACCCTGTTTTCTCATCACGTGTTATTCCTGTTGCATATAATTTAGTAGGCTTCTCCCTGCTAAAAATATCTTTAAAAATAAAAAAAAAAAAAAAAAAAAAAAAGAAAAAAAATCCATAGTTGGATACAAAGCAACAACAACAACAACAAAAAGTATTTAAGTATTAAAAATACATAGTGAGTAGTATAAACTAAAAGTCCTTCTTTTACCGTATTATTGGCTAAATGATTAGTGTAATTTGCTACACTTTAGAATAAAGAAAACTTCTGAATCTTAATTTCCATAATTTATTCTAAGAAGTTTCAGTCTTCAGATGCAGAATAAAATCATATTGTTTCCTTTTTTGGGGGTTTTGTTTTTGTTTTCCAATAGCAGGGTTTTCTATGAGAAATATAATAATACTCAGGAAGAATAAGCAATTTTTTTCTCTGTCTGCAGTAAAATCTTTACCAGAAGTAATCATTTGTGCCATATTTTACACCCAAGTCTCTGAGGAGTCACAGAAATACAATTTGGTGGCTTTATTCCTTTTCTGTTTGTGTCTTTACATTCTTTATTTCTGAAGTATGTATATGGGGGAAGCTCTA
Organism: Excalfactoria chinensis; assembly: GCF_039878825.1. Classification (NCBI taxonomy): domain Eukaryota; kingdom Metazoa; phylum Chordata; class Aves; order Galliformes; family Phasianidae; genus Excalfactoria; species Excalfactoria chinensis. The sequence continues at coordinate 18,965,938 of NC_092828.1, read as the reverse complement.
TAAGTAATGCTTCCTATTTTATGATGTCAGTTCATGATGTCAGAGGCAGATGTTCATGGTAAGGCAGTAGAGGCTGAGCTTTCCCACCAATATTCTAGTACATGCTTTTGCCATTGCAACAGAATAACAGTCTGAGAAAATGTCATCTGACACAGAAATGCGTTTAAAGCAAAGCTGTTGGATTGAGTTTCTCCATGTAGAAAAAATTGCACCCACTGATATTCATTGATGCATCTGTCACAGGTTAACTGAAAATCTACCTGCACAGGGCCGCTGGCCCAAAAAGGAAAGGGAAAAAGGGAAAGGGAAAAGAAAAAAGCAGCAACAATATAAGGAGGCACACTTATTTACTAAATACTATATCGGAATACAGGATAACACAATATAATACAAATTAATTGAAATTAAGGCTAATGAATCAAGCAAAATAGGAGAGAGTCCCAAAATCGAGAGACCTACTGTAGCTCTAGGCGAAACGGCTGGAACACTCCCCCACACTCCGAGGATTCAAGAGAGCAATTCCAGCCCCGAAGTGAGATTATATAGTGTCCTTGTCCCGTGACTTATCCCTGACCATGATGTTTTCTGGAATATGTAGCCTTCTTCTGTGAGCTACACATTCGGTAAAATTATCCATGCTTTACATGATGTTATGATGTGGAATACTGATAGCAAAATTACAAAACCATGACAACATGCTGAACATTTATGGAGACCAAACATAGGATGTGAACACTGTGAGGTGGTGGGTGGTGCGTTTGAGCAGTGGTGACAGTGACAACTGGTCATCTGAACTGATGCAAATATTTATGAGAGCAGCATGCAGGCTTTTGCTCATCACTGGAGCAAATGCATAACTAGTGGTGATGAATGTTGAAAATACTGTTTTGTAGCTGAGAATTTGTTATACTAAACAGAGTTTCTGTGCTCACTGTAGTTTCCATGGAAATAAAAAGGATGTATTATTTTCAGTACAATCTACGTACATTAAGTACATATTATTTCTGAAAGACTGCTGTAGCAGTCATCCCACCTTCATATGCACTTCCATGTGAAGAATTCTGCAGACTGCCACTCTGCTGAAATCCGTTATACAGCAACAAAATTTAACAGGGCTTCATTTAACATGGCAGAATAGGAGACATAGCTTTTGAAACAGCCTTTATAAATTGGGAGGAGACACTGACTCCATTGAAGGTAGAATGCCACTGGAGAAAGATCTTGAGAAGTTAGAGAACTGGGCAATCACTGTGCACATGAAGTTCAACAAGAGCAACTTTTGGCACCTGGGACAACTATTCCCACTTTTATCATCTGACAATTAGTATCTAGACTCTCAGTCTGTATGATTCACAGTGTATCATGTGAAGCAAGATGACAAGCTGTGTATGAACAGAAGATTTTTCCTTTCAAAATACATTCCTTTACAGATACTGATGTTTCTGTATCTCTAACATGGACAATAAGGAATGAATTGTCAGAGACAATGAGGTAGTAAGACAAGTTGGACTTTGTACAGTACAGTCATTTTTTGGCTTATTACTACCCGAGGCTTCAAAACACTGGTTAAGCTCACTGACATTCAATAGCACTTACTTAAGAGTATGGTCATGGTTACTATATCTGTTAGTACAAACATTGCAAATGGACACATTTATGTGATACACATGTGTGTATATGTGTATATACATGTATACATGATGTGTATGTATTATTTCTATACCTTTTTTCTTACTCATATGATTCTTATGTGACGCTGAACATATCTTTATCTGTCACTGTCATGTATAAATTTCCTGGCTGAGTCACTGCAGTGTTACAGACTACATGCAAGACTATTTCTGGTTAGAATACTGGGTAGTGCTCACATCACGTCACTGTAGAGCTTTGACATGTTTGTTAGATGTTAGATGTTAGCTGTATGTTGTTAGATGTTAGCTATATGGTTTTTTTTATGATTAACTGTATATACATCTTTCAGGTGAGAGTCATCTTTTTTTTTTTTTTTTAATATATATATTTGTATAGTAGAATCTCGTGTGTTACAATTATTCTAACTAGTTCATTAATAAAACACATTATAATGCTACAATCAAAACAGTCTACTCCAAGGCTCACTGCTGTTGTCTTTCCCACAGATTATAAGGACTAAGCTAAATCATCTGCAATACATATATATGAGATCCATACTGAAGTTGTTTACTTAATTAAAACAAACAAACAAACAAACAAAAACAAACTTGAATTGATATGTCCTTGGATGTAGAAGTTAGTTAAATACTTACATATAATTTTTTTTATTTTTGTATGCTGGATCAAATGAACTTGTCACTGTATGTAACATTTTTGAAACTGCTTAAGAAAAAAAAGTCATCATGAAACAGTTGTTGCAATCACATTGTGAGATCACATTGTGCTCCTAGAATATTAAGTGTATCAGACTTTGAAGTTCTGCTGAATAAAACACACTTTGAAGAGCCAAAAAACTCACTCACCCCTCAGATGAAAACTCCAATCTTGTGTCTTTGACATACTCTTTGAATCTCTTAGAGAAGTTGCCCTGGCCATAGTCCGAGTTACAGTGCAAAGCAAGTCTGTATAACAATAGTTGGAGATTCTACCAGCTTTTTTTTTTTTTTTTTTTTTTTTTTCTTGTTTGTTCAGATGTAAATGGCATCATGACATACAAAGCAGTAAAAGAACAAACAACATATTGTTACAATGTTATAATGTTTAAAATGACATTTAAGTACTTGTAGAGAGGTTGTACAGAGGTGCCAGTCACAGATTTTAGATTTTATGTCACTTAAAAGTAAGTATTACTCAGAAATATAGGAACAGCTTTCATGGATATTCTATCTAGATGAATGGTCAGCACCGCACTTTCAAATCTCCCAGTAGCCCCCACTTTCTGTGGTTGTCTTTGCATTGTGGATTGGCTTCAGTGTGCATGAACTGGATCCCTTTTAGATTAAATTAAACTATAATACATGCTCCAAGGAGCTGAACTGGTGCATTCTTGGTTTAAATTTGCTTTTCACCTATGGCATCCAACTAGAGATAATCCAAAGTCAGAAGTGCCTGCAGTATGCATAGTTTGCACTTCAGGTCATGAGCCTCAGCTCCTTTAATCTATACATTTCCATTGACCTTCTTGCTAATGTATGCATAACCACTGAATCCATCTGGCTTGGAAGTATCTTGTCTCCTAATAGCTCATATCAGTTGTCTAGAGAACATAAAAGATTAAGGCAAGTATTTAATGAATGCAGCGTTCTTGAGCCAAAGAAAGTGTACTTAATAGGACCTACTGATTTTCTTTTTCATGAATATGACATTAAACACAGAACTGCTTAAGAAGATCTGAAGTTTATAGTATTACTATGGTGCTCATTAAAATGAACTGAGTAGTCAGGAGTCCTTTTTGAACATTTTATTTAAGACATTTTTGAGGTTGCAGAGGTCAGAATTAAAACATTGGTGGCTGCCACATAATCATCAGAGTTACTTCTCAGTTAAAAAGAAACAGTATTTCAAAGAACCTGCAGTGACTGTTGACTCTTCAGATTGTGATCTGATTATTTTACCATTTTTGTCATGTACCACAGTCTACAGTGCTTAGTGTAACAGAAGGGATTTGCTTACACATTGCTCCTAGTATAAAGTCACTTTAAATTAGATGGACTAGTAGACAAATGCTCTTAAAATCTCCCAGAGCGCTATATTGTTATCTCTTTTGCTCAGTAATGAGAGCTAAAACAGGACAGAAGATTTGTGAAAATACTAAGCATAGCAACAGAGGGTAAAATTCTCTTATCACACACTCCATAATATTTAATTTGTTTAGTTGAACCAACAGGAAAGAGAAATTAGCATGTACCCACCAGGGAGAAAGACCAGAATGAGAAATACACACACACCTGTAAAATAACACAGATGCTGCAGACGATCAGAGATTTTAGCAAGTACAAGGCAATGTAATAGAAATAATAATACAATATAGTTAATGTTATTTAATCTGTGATTATGTCTTCTTCTTAATCAGGAAAAGGCAAGTATGGCTCAAGAACTCATAATAGAGAAACACAGTTAATAGTCCAGTTAATATTTTACTAATTGATAATCAATGTTTCCACATATAACCCAGTGAATGTTCTAGGCATCATTTTAGATAGCAAAATCCGCATCTAAAATGTTTCCTTTCACTTCTTCTTTTTTTCTTTCTCATTTGTTCCACCTCCCTCTCTATCTTCACTTGTACTTGCTAGTAAATGTTTTAGTGTTGTTTTTAAAGATATATATATAATGAGATCTTGAACATCATTTTTTTGTTGTTGTTGAAAAACAATCAAAGAAAAGAACCGAAAAGGGTAAGATAGCTAAAGATGGCAAGAAAATGAACCATCTTGAAAGCCCCAAAGAGAATTAAGTGTGGACTGAGCAACTCCTTCTAGACTGAGAACAAAGCCACTGAGAATATCTCTTGGGAAAAAAACAACACAACAGATAGAAACACCAACATTCCAAATCCAGCTTGTAAGAAACATTTTTGTTTATTTGTTTTAATTTTTGCCTTCATTTTAAACATTTATTATGATTGCCCTTTGCCCTCTTTCTTCCTCAAAATCTCAAATTTAAAGTAGTCTAAACTCATTGCAATTTTTAAATTATTATTTGGGAGGGGTTGCTTGCTGCAGATAGTAAATTGTTTAAATACATAACACTCCAGAAAAATTCAGTAGTTAAATGGTGAGTAAATGCTAAAGAATGCGTACTGTTACATTATAGATACTAAGGTGATACTGATTTTTATTTTTTTTTTTTTTTTTTTTTTTACCTTTACTGAAACAAACATTTGTCTGGTACACATTGGCCTGATTTCACATGGACTTCTCAAAATCACACTTTCTTATAACAGCTGTGTACATGATTAATTTAGAAAGAAAGATACACATGCAATCAAATACAAAAGAGCTGACAGTCTTCAAAGTAGGCCAATAACTTAACTATATGTGTTGGCATATTCTTGAGTACCTTTTCTTTTCTTTCTTCAGAAGCCTATTAACTTAACTATTATCGTTATTATTGCTGTTGTTATTTTACATTAAAATATCTACTGCTAGAATGCTGTCATTATAAAATAAACCCCTTCTGTACTATCTCCCTGCATTAAAATATATGTTGGGTTTTTTTGTTGTTTTTTTTTTTTTTTTCTCATTAATTTATACTTTTAAACTTTTTAATAAACACTGTTTACTAAGTAGGTGAATTACTTATTAAACCTTAATGATTTTGGATAGTTGTTGGTTAAGTCATTGCATAGCAGAATACAATAATTTCTACCTTCTTCATTATAGTAGTAGATTTGCAAAGCTGTGTACACAATAGTGATTCACATACAAATGGATATCTTAGGTAATGAATAAGACATATTACAAAAGCAGTCTGAGAATATGTTATCAAATTTTATACAATGATTCAGAAACATACCTCATAAAAATTGACTGCTTTATAGGGATTCCTTCATACAATCACTATATTCTTCTCCTGGAACAAATATGAAATAAAAACATATATAAGCTAGAGGAGAAGGAAAGGGAAAAGGGAAAGAGAAAAGTGGAAAAAGGAGGGGAAAAGGGGAAAGGAAAGCAAGTCATATTTTTCAGAATAAAGACAAAGACAAAAACATTCCCAAAGGATGACCCAGTCAGCCAACGCAATGCCAAGTTTAAGTAGTACTGGAGACTAAATATATCATATATCACAAGTAATATATAAATCACAATCAATACTTTACCTAGTTCTCCCCTCTGGAGAAAAAAGATAAACAGGGGAGATGGATTGTGGATGGAGATAGCAAAATAAAAATGAAAGAACAGAAAGTAATAATGCAGCCAGTAGACTTCCCTTGCAGTTTTTTTCTTCTTCTTTATAGTATATTGGTCATGAACTATTAAAAGTGGTCATGGCTTTGTTTATGAAGCAGGTTCCATTCACCCATATACTCTTTATCATCTCGAGAGCTGCTAAACTGCCCACTGATTCCAACACTTAATGAAGGAACACTGCATGTTTGGTGTCTGTCCCATACTCTTAATTACTAAAATTTAATGTATTATGCATTGAGCCAATTCCAACTGAAGACTTATTCTGTTTCATTTATTTCTGTTGTTGTTTGGGGTGTCTTTTTTCTGCTGTTGCCATTGCTTTTGTTCTTTTCTTTTCCCAGTGGTTTCTTAACTAACCATTAAATGTGAAGCAATATTTATATACAGGCCTTCAATGAAAAACACATTTAATGAATAAATAATTTCCTAAAAATAATTTGGAGTTCATACAGACTGACAAACACCACAATATTACTTCAATAATAATATTTTTGAAACATTAAAATCTGAAAAAAATCTTATTCAGTAGGCTCCACAGTAAGTACATATAAATTTGTTGATGTAATTTGTTTAAGCAGTGTTAAAATCCAAATTTCTCAAAGGAAAATAGCGAATTACTCAGCACTGTAGTCTTCTGTATGAATATTTCCATTCATAGAAAAACATATCTTTATAGTTTAGATCTTACTTTCAGAAACAATATGAGCTTATTTCATCTATTGTGACCTCTAAATGAAAGAGCATATTTGTCCTCTCAGAAGTACTGACTCAAAGTATGCCTATGACTTTATTATTATTTTTACTAAAGGTGATGAGAATTCCATTTATCTTTGTACTTTCAAAAGTACGTGTAAGAGGCCATGCTTTTTACACCATTGCCTCAAAGTTTGTTGAGGATGGACAAGTCCAAGCAAGTCCTCAGCAAGGGTTGAGAAATCCTTTGTCTGAGGGACATAGATGGACAAGTCCAGGGACAAAGAGAGAGAGATAAGCTGCAGATGAATGACTGTGAAGTGGTCTTGTGTGTGGGTTTATCTCAAGGGAGATAGCCGTCTCAGGGGTACTCACATGACTCTTACCCAAGCCCCCAGGAATGTCACGTAGGCAGGAAAGAAGTAGGATAAAAAGGGCATGGACAAACTATGAAGTTAGGTTTTCTGACATCAGATGCCTCACAACGTGATCAAGGTTTTCTGACATCAGATGCCTCACAACGTGAACAAGGAGGTTTTCTGACATCAGATTCCTTACAACGTGAACAAGGAGGTTTTCTGACACCAGATTCCTCACGACCTGACACCTGCATGCTGAAGAGGATGCCCGCATGCTGAAGAACAAGACAGGTATCTGACTTCAGATCCCTTGCTGCTGCTCTACTGCTGCCTTACTGCTGCCAGCGGACTCTCCTGGGCCCGCTGTGTGAGACCCTGCTCTGTGAAACCCTGCTCTGTGAGACCCTGATGCTTCTTTCACCACCTGCTCTGCACTGACTGGCTTGCTGCTTGTGGCCAGCCACTCTGCTACTCTCCCCTGTGCTTTTGCCTCGGACCAACAGAATGACTTGTGACAGGACGCTGCTGCATCCAGGTGGTGTCTATCCCCGCTTTACACAATTCTTGCTTTCTTCCTACTTTTCCTATTGCTTGCTTTCCCCTCCCCATCACCCTAATTCTCAATTGTCACAGCTCTCCTTTCCCCATCTTCTCAGTTAATTATTATTCGTAATAAACTGGTCGGAGCAACATTTGAACCATTGTTTCTTAATCTCATGCTGGGTATAATATATCAAAAGAACCTTGCCTCCCTCCTATAAATTGCAGCAAGACAGTACGGAGACAGCTATTCAATTTTGCCATGTAAAATACCGTGTGAAATTTCTGAAACAATTATAACTAATCACTGAACACTAACACATATTATGTGTATTAGATGTCTGATAAGGAAAGAAACTTCTTCCTACTCAAAGAGCAAAATAAAATAAAATTCTGAAAAAGAGATCAAAATCTGTCAAGAGGAACAGTTGTTAAGAGGGGACTTCAACCTCTCTAAGTTTGACAGATTTGTTCATTTTTATCATTTTTTTATTGGTGGTCAAATATGCTGAGTGTTCTAGAAAAGCATTTGATATGACAGACATGATAGATGATAAAGAGTTATTTGGCAGAAATTGAGGTGAGAAATGTTGAGACTGATTGATTACTAAGATTTCAGAATTTTTTGCAACTTTAGGGACTTGTTCATAAATTTTTAAAGTAAATACTGGCAGGAAATAATGATGAGAATGTCTAATTAATTGTGTCTTACCCTAGCTTTTCTAAATAAAGTTCATCTTAGTCTATAAGCTTATTCTATATAAATTTAGTATATTTAATTCTATTTATATCAATATTAATATTTAATTCTATTTATATCAAAGCTTGCTAAAGGGTGTGTATATTAAGCTTCACTTTAAATTCACTATTTTAAAAATAATGTGTAACTTTTTGCTTGCTTCTTTTCCTCTCTTCTTCCTTCCTTTCATTTTCTATCTATCCTCTCCTTCCTAACTTCAACACATAATAAGGTATATAATTAGCTGATAGGCATGTGTAGAATACAAATGAGGGGATAAACAAATCTTACATTGCTTCTTTCTGTTCTATCTTGCATAATAGCTAGCATATGTAACTTTGCTACCAGTGGTTCATTTGTGAAACATCATCATAAAGTATCAGGGTTCTACATCACAACACAGCACATTAAATTTTTTATCATTAGTACTTTCTTCAGTTTTTTCTTTCACTTTTTATTGTTAATAAGTCAGGTTGTTCTTCCGCTTTTTCTACTGTCTGAACAAACTTCAAGATAGGCTCACTAAGAAATCTAGAAGCCTATTAAAACCCTTTCTGGTAGAAGGACAAAGTATATTGGTATGGTATATTATCAACTGAGAATCATGCTAACAAAAAACAGTCATTTTATAAACAATCATCTTGAAACTTGCCTCTGTAATGCATATCTCCAACTAATGTACACACTTGTAAGAAATGCATATTCATATCTTTCTTTTCTTTTTTTTGAGAAGTAAAACAAAGTACACAAAATAAACAAAACAAAAAAGAAACAAGAAAAAACTGCCTGTATAACAAACTGGCGTTTGTTAATGACATCACAACTGATATTTCCTTCCTATTTCTTGAGAGAAATCAGTAAGTAAGGAACAATTTATAGATTGCTATCAGCATTACACAGAAGCTAATCAGAAGTGAAATTGGAATAGTTAAAATAAAACTAAATACTCTGGTATTCTAGCAGAATAATAAAACAACTATTATTTTCCTCCTTGTGGAATAAACAGAATACATAATAAGCACTTGCAGCACTACATGGAATCAATTTGACTGGGGAACAAATACATTTATAACTCACTTGTGGCTTTGGCTTCAGCTGAATTAAGAGGTGTTCTCATTACTTGTGGAATATGCTTGCCATTCTGTAAGTGTCTAGACACTCTAATGCATGTATATTAACTTGGAACTTCATGGAAGAAATTGTAGTATTGCTGACTATAGGATTAGTAGTCATAAATAGTCATATAAAATAACCAATGAATACTGGTGAGTCCAAAATACACAAAAGCAAGACTTCATTAACAGGAAAGCAACATGAATATATTACCCCCCAGTACATCCATATTTGATTTTAACAAATTAACAAAAAGTAATACTTTTTCATATTTCTACAGTGACTTCTGATGAAGAAACTCATAATCTCATACCACTTAGCATGCACTAAGACCTCACTCTCAAAACATTTCAGCATGTTATTCTTTTAGTTTACACAACACCTTACTATCAAAGGCTTGCTTAATCCATGCTCTGAGCTGGCCAAGGTTGTTAGGACATCATAGTTTGGTGCAAACCTGAATAATTCTCCATCTGAGATTTCAAGAGATTTTAGTCTATGCTTGGCACTGCACTAATACTACTATTAAAGATTCAAATAGAAAATCTGGGAAAAATTAAGGTAAGTGGGCTCCAAGTGAATGCACTATAGCAAGTGAAATGGATTAAAAGTGACCAATAATTCTAGTACACATTGTTAGCTCTTGCAGACATTCATGTTCATGTAAATATGGATGCTTATTTTCAAGATTCTGCAGGATGCTCACTCTTAAATTTTGTGGACGGCATTTCTGAGAGCCTTTATTTTTGAATGGATAAGATCTAAGATAAGCATAATAAACTTCAAAATAGGCAAAGAAAAGATGATAAAAATAAAATTAATTTTCTTTTTTTTTTTTTTTTTTTTTTTTTTCATAGCTGAAACAATATGCTCCAATTAGAAACAATTTATCAAATAATTTAGCATGAATTTAAAATTGTCTTCACGATTGATAATATTAATTATGGAAAAGTGTCTACATTAGGATAATTAAAAACAAAATATAAAAGCTATTTTTTTCCAAGTTGTTTTATTTTGACTAATTTGCACTCAGCAAAACAGCACGTGAATAAAATCAGTGTTTTAGAGTGTTTCAGATGTTATTTTTCAATGCTTCTTCCGCCTCCCCCCCCCCCCCCCCCCAATTTTGAAAACTTTTACTGGACTGATTTTTTTCTGTGTAATTTTTATGAAACTAAAATCCAAATCTTGGAAATTATTTTAATTTTTATGGCATATTTTTAATAGTAAAAACAACGTATAATAGCTCAAATATATTAAAATTTTAAAAACTTCTTTATATATTATTTTTGCAAATTCTGGACAGGCTTTTACCACCCTTGAAATATCTTTGCAATGTCATGTATTTTGTTATCCACAAAGGCAAAAATTCTATTTAGATAACAAACATGCAATGACTGAAGGGAAAAAATTATACATTAATTCTGAAAAGATTAGATGAAACTGAAAAGAACTGTATGAAACCTTAGTGTAAACCATATACAAATTCTACAGTGAAATATGAAATAATATTGTGTTCTTGCAATTGAAATATGTATAAATAGAATCCAACATGAAATAGATAAATAAAGACCAACTATAGATTTATGTCTTTTTCATTGAAGCTTAGTTTTAACAGATGCCAGCCACAACATTTAGTCACTAGTCATTAGACTGTTGAAATATTAGCTGAAATGGAAAGTTCATTATTGGAATACATAAGGAGGATGAAACTGATGTTGTTAAGAAAGAAAGAAAGAAAGAAAGAAAGAAAGAAAGAAAGAAAGAAAGAAAGAAAGAAAGAAAGAAAGAAAGAAAGAAAGAAAGAAAGAAAGAAAGAAAGAAAGAAAGAAAGAAAGAAAGAAAGAAGAAAACAGCCTACAATTCAAAGAAGCAAATTGTCTGATATTAATAAGAATAAAGAACTAACCTATAAAGTGATAACAAATGTATTAATTATCTCTGATGACAGAACTAACTAAATGAATGTTTTCTTATGCACTGTTAAATTATCCAATTTTTAATACTTTTCATTAAATATTTTTTATTTAAAAATGGGAAAAGTTCTTTGATAGTTCATGCCTCTCAAAGTTTTTCAGATTTTTTTAAATAAAATCTTTCCATAATATTTTCTAGAAAGACTATGCCTGCCTATATTAGTATTTCATGCAGTGTATGCATACAACATTTTGATCAGTGGGATAGATGTACAACAGAAGTATTGTGAAAGAGTTCCTGGGACATATGACAGCCTCCTAGCTCCAAGTAAGCCATCCTTATACCTGTTAAACTGAATTTATTTATAAAATGAGTTCAATATTTACCAAAACAAAGTTTCTGGCAAGAAAATTATTGCATGTCCAGGAAAGTAAAAACAAGATAGCCAAGCCAAAACAAGCCAAATACACAGTATATTTTTATTTTTCTCTGGTCAGAATACTACTTGTCAATAGATGAGGAAAAGTGACAGAGGTTAATTAATGACACAGTTCTCAAATAAGCTATTATCTATCTACCTTTTATCTCTGTTGTAACTAAGTCTAATAACTGTTAATATATTTTTTCTATCTATCTCTGAGAAATACATTCATTTTCAAAAGAAAATTGAGCTACACAGAGACATGCTTAGGAAGACAGTTCTATTTAAGCAAAACATTAAAAATATATACCTTTAAAAGTCCTGTTCAACACCTAGGTGCTCTTGAAAACACTCTACTACAAATCCCTGAATTGTGTAGATCATTCTGGAAGCAATGTCTATTTGTTTCGATGATAATTACAACAGATACAAAGAGCACAGTAGCAACATTTGATGGAGCCAATTCTTATCTACAAGACTATTTTTCAACAATACCACCATTAGTTGTGCCTTTTCACCAATGATGTACAAGAACATACATGCTGCTCTCATAAAAATCTGCACCAGTAGAAGTGACCCACTGTCACTATTGCCACTGCTGAAATGCACTACCAACTGTTTATGCCCTTCTGCTGCCATCTGTCACACACTGACAAAATTCAATGAACTATTGGTGGCAAGGTTCAACCTCTACTGCCATACTACCAATATCCATCCATGACATAATAGGCAAACAAAATAAATTAGGAGACATTACTTTCAGAGCACCTCTCATACTTTAAGCATAGAACATTACTTAACTATGGCAATACTTCTCTCTCCCTAACACAAACTGATATATGCACTTGATGGAAGTAATTTTAATATCAGATTCTTAACAATGACTGGAATTTAGGGTTTAGTTGTCACAAGCAAGTATCTGTATTCTTAGTTAATGAGCTGTGTTGGAAAGGGTCCAGAGGAGAGTGACGAAGATAACCAGGGAGCTGGAGCACCTTCCCTATGAAGACAGGCTGAGGGAGCTGGACTTGTTCAGCCTGAAGAAAAGAAGGCTGTGGGGTGACCTCATTGCAGACTCTCAGTACCTGAAGGGAACCTATATCCAGGAGGGGAGTAAACTCTTCAAAAGAACTGATAATACCAAGACAAGGGGAAATGGATTTAAGTTGAAAGAGGGTAGATTTGGGTTGGATGTTAGGGGAAAGTTCTTTACTAGGAGAGTGGTAAGGTCCTGGAACAGGCTGCCCAGGGACGCTGTGGATGTCCTGTCCTTGGAGGTGTTCAAGGCCAGGTTGGATGGGGCCCTGGGCAACCTGATCTAGTAAATCTAGAAGTTTGGTGGCCCTGTCAGGCAGGGGGGTTGGAGCTTCATGATCCTTGAGGTCCCTTCCAACCCAGGAAATTCTGTGATTCTGTGATTCTGTGTTTCACTATCCTATTTCTTTTCCCTTTTATAGTTAAACTGCTACTAAATTATTTCAAGTTTGCAACAGAAGGGTGTTCTGAATTCAGATAATTCTGTGCTCTGTTGTGGAACTAACTCATCTGGGTGTTAGGGACCTTGGATTCTCCTGATTTGAAGCGTAATTGGCACTGAATAATTGCTACTATCATAACAAACATACAGCCAGTTGTAGAAGGCAATGCAGAAGCATGGACCTGGAAAACAGGTATTTTGGAAGCAGTCGTACTTTTTCATTCTGAAACCTAAGCAGATGGAAACAAGTGAGGTGTATTTTTCTAGAAAGAGAAGCGGGGATTTATTTATTTATTTATTTATTTATTTGCTGTCCAAAATTCAAAATTTGATCTTCAAACTGACACAAGGTTTAAAATACACTGATAAATTTACATTCTTTTGTTCAGCTTCCAAGTCACTAAGCCAGGCTAATTTAAAGGCAAAGACCAATAAAGATATGAATAAGATGCTGCTGGCCGGCAAATTACAGTACACTGGCAAGTATTCTGAAAAATGAAAATGAATAAAATGGCTTGTTCATCTCCCTAATGATGCTGAAACAAAATGAGAAGAACATGATCCAGTCCTGGATCATAGGAGTTATGACCCAGTCAAGCAGTTCAGAAGGACTAAGACAAAAGGAGAGAAAGGTAGCATACATAATTTGAAAAAATGTCTCATTGCATATACTATGCAAATTCACAAGAAAGCATGTTAACCAAGACTTTAAAAGAAAACTGAGGTCCACTTCTCCAGCTCCAGCATGACCTCTGTTGGAATTTGAATCTGTCTCTAATACTACATTACAACTATAAATTTAAAGGGAAGTTTCATAATTTTTTTCTTGAAGGATTTTTGTCTTCAGGGAGATACATTGCACAAACAGAGAACTGAACAGCAACATCTTTTTATATTAGTAAATGAATTTGCTCATATTTATGCTGTAGAGACTATGTAGGCGTTGGATCAATAGTTCATTTATGGTGCGTATCACTAACCTTCAACTGTTCTTGAAATAAACTGTAAGTGAGCTGTTCTTGAAGTTCCTTGAAAAAATGCCCTATAAATGCTCTTTTTTTTTTTTTTTTTTTTTTTTTCCCCCAGATTTAATTTCATACACAGTAGCTATTTTAATTGAGTGTAAATTGAAAACTGAAGAACACAGTAAATGGTCTTCAGATTTTAGATTAGACAAATGGCAAGCCTGTAGTATGCCAGGGCATATGACTAGAAAAATGAGCTAGACATAAATGCGTATACTTCAAAGTAAGCTACTTTGGACATGCAATTAATGAAGCACAAAATATAAGGCATTAGCAGTACTAAATGATCTGTTTATCATTTACACTAAATTATGTTTTTTTTCTTCCTTTTAAAATAGTGGTATCATAGTATAAGTACAAGCTTGCTTTATCAAAATGAAAATACTGATTTACTGATTTGTTGTTAACAGTATTGCTATTAATGGCAGAAATACAACAGAAGGGAAAAATACAAAAGACCGTGTTATGCAAATTGTGTTCCACTCACCCCTTTTTTGAATAAATACCATTGCAGTTAAATCATATGAAAATAAATGAAAATAATAACCACTAAAATAATTTACTTACTTTTTATAATACTCTTTACAATTTAATTATCATATTGACTAAGTAGCTGAAAAAATAAATAAATAAATAAATCCTAATTTGATTAAGTAAAACAGAAAGTTCCTACAAGTAAATTGATATTTGAAACTGGAGAATGTACTTCAGCTAGTTATATTAATGAACTACACTACCAAGGTTTATTTAGTAAGAAAAAAAAAACTTGTGACCTGTTGATTTAGCACAGAGTAGAATATATATATATATATGATCTTTTTACAATATTATTTTACATTCAGCAAGATGAAAAAAAAAAAAAAAAAAAAGAATAAAAAATTGCAGCACTTGGCTAAAGTGAAAGAGTAATGGAACAATAAAAATTTTTAAATTAGCTGATGTGATAGTTATGTACAGCTCTTGTGAAGCTCTGTCTCTACTGTTGTATTTGTTGTATTAGATATAAACTGCAAAAAGAAGCAATTGCAGTCTGCTATTTTCCATTAAAAATATTTGTGAATAACTCATCTACTAATATTTGCAATGAATTTTGTTGTACATGAGAATACAGATATTTTCCACTTTAAGAGAAATACTTGACTGACTTTTAAAACCTGTTTTGAAATGCTATAGGACAGCATTTTCTACATATAACATCTGCATTTCCAGCATACTATTCAATCTTTTTCCTCAGAAATACCCTTTTGATATAACTGTATCAGTCAGCTCCCATCTCCAATTCAGCATCTCTTTGGTAGATGAGAAGCTGGACATGAGCTGGCAATGTGTGCTTGCACATGGGCTGCATTAAAAAGGGGTGGCCAGCAGGGAGGTGGAGGTGATTGTCCCCCGCTACTCAGCTTTTGAGAGGCCTCATCTGCAGTACTGTGTTCAGGCCTGGAGCCCCCATTACTGGAAGGACACAGAGCCCTTGAAACAGGTCCAGAAGCAGGCCACTAAGATGACCAGAGTGCTGGAGCGCCTCTCCCACAAGGAACGGTCAAGGGAACTGGGCTTGTTTAGCCTGGAGAGAAGGCTCCAGGGAGACCTTATTGTGCCCTTCCAATATCTGAAGAGAGCATATAAACAGGAATGGCTTTTTACAAGGGTGAGTAGTGACAGGTCAAGGGGGAATCATTTTAAACTGAAACAGGGGAGGTTTAGGTTAGATATTAGGAGGAAGTTTTCCATGCAGAGGGTGGTGATGCACTGGAACATGTTGCCCAGGGAGGCTATGGATGCCCCATCCCTGCAGGCATTCAAGGCCAGGCTGAATGTGGCTCTGGGCAGCCTCGTCTGGTGGTTGGTGACTCTGCACATAGCAGGGGGGTTGAAACTAGATGAGCATTGTGGTCCATTTCAACCCAGGCCATTCTATGATTCAATGATCTAGATTTTTTTCTAATAAAATGAATCAAACTTAGACAAACCTGTCTTTAGAAATCATAAAATTATTATTCTAATTTTGGTAAATAAATTATCCCTTTATTCCTTGCTATTCTATTACTGTAACTATACAGTGATTTAAATGTCCTGAATATCAAAGTTCTCACTAATTTTCTCCTGATATCTTATATATACATGTGGAAAAGAAATTTAAATAGCACTTCAATTATCTGCATCTTACCAAAACTGTGGAAAAGGATTTCAGTGTAAATACAGTTGTTTAGATTTACGGACTTTGAGATACACAAAACTGATGTATTGACACTATATTAAATATTTCAGGCTGTACTTTTGTTATTATTTTTTCATTTTTTCTCTCTTGCTGTTTTTATTTTAAGGGGTTTTTTCCCCCAAAAGGTAGCAAATACATTATCAGAAATTATATTTGTGATCAAATACAAGACATAAATATTTTGACTATTTTCTTTCTGAATATCAGATTATCTTCAACCAAAGATGAGGCCACTCCTAGGAAACTTCTCCATGTGCAACATTTCAGCACTAGGTAACTCTGAAATTTCCAAAGCCTTTACAGTACCATGAGATTGGGTGGATGAAACACTGACAGGTAGTTCTAGGGGTTGAATCACATCTGTGCTGTGTAGAGAAGAAATGGAATGGAGAGCAGATGGAAAGGAAGCTTTAAAAATAATTGATTTAAAATTTTTCAAGAGTTATGCAAAATGACTTCCCAGACTGAATTTTCACTGGTAGCATGTTCCTAAAGAGGTAAGAAAAAAATAACAGGTAGTTATTGATGAGAAAAACATTTTCTGGACTGTCTCTTATTAATCATCTGTCTTCTCTTGACTCTATCAGAACCAGTATCAGACAGGAGCAGAATGTATAACAGTGAGATGAACAATTTTGTATGCATCACACATACAAGAAATATATGTAACCCACAGGCAAGTAGCTGCCGTGTGTAAGTATGAATTTTTCTTTTAAGTAAGAGCTGCCACTATTGTAACCATGTAGCACTCACAGACAGTTCTGTTTAAGTATGCAGAAAGTGGATGAAGATGCTGGTTCCAAAACTTGCATCCTTTCATACCTTAGACAACAGTGCTGAAGACAATCCCAATGACCATTTTTTTTTATTTTTTTCCCCCAGATGTCTATATCTATATGCAGAGACCTTTTTTTTTTTTTTTTTTTTTTTTTTTCTCAATTTTCTTTTCAGCAAGATGATTTACTTGAATTCGTCAATCCATAGATAGGACTGAAATATTTAAGCTGATGAAATTCTTTTATCTTTTTCATGTGCATCATAAATGTCTTCACATCTTCCATATGTGAAAACTAAAATTTGTTGTAGGTCTGTGATCTCCTGAAGCTATTATATGCATAGAAACAAGACATTATTATAAATATATACATAACAGATATAAATTACTGTGACAGCTTTCCCTCTTCTTCCTCAGCATACCCAGCTACTCTTTCCCTTAGTCTTTAGACTAAATATGTGTATTAAAGGCATCTTACATAGATTTATAGATCCTTATTTGCACCCTTCATTTTCAAGACATAGGACTATCTAATGCAGACAAACAGTGACATGGGTTTAGCCTGACAGTGGCAAGTAATATTGGAATGTTAACAACTTTACCAATCAATCCAAGTGTTTTCCTAAGTAAGAATGTGTCCTACTTTCTTAAAATAGTCCTTAGACTTTGGTGGTTTTAATCATTATACCAGTTTTTAAAAATATCTTTTGACTATTTCCAGTACTAGCTTTCTGATGAGTAAGAATTCATTATCAACAGTACTTTGCGATCTATTGGTGAGCTAGTTTTCACTTTGTCTTGTAATTTCTTTTTTTAAACAAAGCAAACAAACAAAATTCCTATTCCATAAACTTAAATCTAACATGTCATTTGAAGTCAGGACAGGTCCAGGAATATATTCAGTTATGTTAGAGTATTGATCAACCAAGATTAATATTGAAGACTATACAAATAATTGCTACTATCACACGGACATGTTATTAAGATAAAAAATATTATCATATTAATACACAAATTGTGAGACTTTCAGTGAAATTAGTGAAGTAAAAGAAGACTTGAGGTCCTTGTACAAGCTTCTGTGCAAGTGATAAAGAAAAATCAGCTTTACAAAGATAAATGTTCTTCTAATAAAAACAGTTTTATGTGGTTCAGAAGAAATGACAAACAAAAGTGCTTTAACTGTAAAAATGGCAGCCTGATCTGATAGTTGCAATCAGAGTCACCGGAAAAAATAAGTAGCAAATTTATTAATAGTAAATGCTGACATTCTACATGAACAATTATTCACTGACAGCTACAGTATGTGTGCAAATTGTGATTGATTTTCTTTGCAATGCTCTTGTGCTATTGTCTTTAAAATAAAATAAAATAAAATAAAATAAAATAAAATAAAATAAAATAAAATAAAATAAAATAAAATAAAATAAAATAAAATTACTAGTGTTTGAGAAAGTCTGTCAGACACTGGTTAAATTCCCTCATTTTTCCTGTGATGGAATATTGGCAGGAAGCTTCCAAGGCAAAAAATATTTAAATACAGTAACTTCTTTTCCATAAAGAACATAGACTATACCACTATTATAAATGCTCCTAGTTTTTTCAGTCTGACAACAATTTCCTCAGACTCCTACCTCCAAAACCTTCCTCTGAACTTCAGTGAAAACAAAGTAACAAAAATGCTTGTAATATTTTTTTTTTTTCCTTATAATACTCAGCATCTGAAGGACTAGAGTTTCATTTGCCGGTTGCTTCATCTTCCTTGTGCCCCTTAAAAAGACAGTTCAACATACATTGAATTTGACACTTTACTTCAGGACAAATCTGCAAGTGTGTTTTTTGCATTCTCTCTTCTATTTGTGAATGCCTTGGAAATAAGTAGATCTCCATCAAGAGTCAGGACTAGAGGTTGTGAGAGTGACAGCATGTTTTACACACACACACGTCAATGTGACAACAAAGTCCATTTTTAGAAAGCTGCATAGAAACCCCTCTGCATCAGTGTCAAATTAGAGATACTGTTCCGAAATACTGATTACAGCTGCATATTTAGCCTGTGTCAGCTGAAGGAACTGTCTGACTTATCCATCCATCTACTGCTGCTTGCTGCTCGAATGAATGTCATCCTGTCAATGGGCTCATCACTGCATTCAGCTGGAAGGTTTGCAGACTTTCAGCTCAGACAGAGAGCTATTATGGTGCTTATGAATGACTTCAATACTAGCACATTCCTCTTTGGGATCATCAAAGTTCCTGGCAATACATTTTGTAGAACAGAAGTGAGTCCTTGCAGTGTTCAATCATGAATCCTGTACACATCTTTTTCAAAGAATAACTCCTTAATGATTTATAATAGCCTTAAAGATGGGACAATTCCCTTACGGTATTATTATTAGCTTTTGTAATTTAATTGTTTCCAAAGGTAGAATTCTATGTTATAAAGTGTCTTAAAATGTGTCTTTTTTACATGAAACATGATGGGGTTCAAGACAGAAATGTTTTGAAGCTGTTGATTTTTTTTTTTATTTTTTCTAGCATTAAATATTAGTTAGTATTCTACAAAACCAAACTATTTCTTAAAAGTCTAACTCTTACTACCAAAACTGCCAAGACTACAAGTCTTTTGAGTTCCACATTTTTCAGGCAATGGACCTCTTTCTCGTATTATTTGAAACATACAGGAATCAGATATTTTGGTGGGAGTAGATGTATTAATATGAGGAACCATAAAGAATTTCCTGTTTAGATGTTTGTACTCACTCATCTTGAAGACCTTGTAGGAAATAAAAATCAATTCTAAATTATTTATTACATATTTCTATGTAAAAAGTCATTATATCATTTAGTCCTTCTGAAACTTCTGAAAGTTCAGAAATATCTTAAAGATATATATGAAATTATAGTAATGTTTATTTATTCACATGTGTGAAAATGATTTATTAAGAAATGTTCTTGAAAGAGAAGTACCTGGGAAAATGAATGATGTAATGTCTTCAGGAGACATACAAAATAGAAGAAAACTTTTAACAAAATTCCTAGTTATTACATTCTTATTTTGGACTCTTTCTTTGGTTGCTTGATACATACATAGTCTGTAAATGTCAGAGGTCAAGAAGGTGTTATGACTGAATAGAATTATTGTAATTAAATGGCATCACAAAATTTCAAAGTTAGAAATAGAACTGGTAGAGTAGAATAAAGACAAGAGGAAAATTTTACTTCTGGCATCCATTCACTACTGAAAATAACTGGACTAATACATGAGAAGCTAGTAGTTGAAGATCTACTTGTGGACAAGTATTTTCACAGAATCACAGAATTGTAGGGGTTGGAAGGGACCTCTAGAGATCATCGAGTCCAACCCCCCTGACAAAGCAGGTTCCCTACACCAGGTTGCACAGGTAGGTGTCCAAGCGGGACTTGAATATCTCCAGAGAAGGAGACTTCATAACCCCCCTGGGCAGCCTGTTCCAGTGCTCTGTCACCCTCACTGTAAAAAAGTTCTTGTGCACATTCATGCAGAACTTCCTATGTTCCAGCTTATGTCCATTTCCCCTTGTCCTGTCTCCACGTACCACTGAAAACAGACTGGCCTCGCCACTATGGCCCCCACTGAAAAAAAATGAGGACTGTATTGTTGGCATTAAGAAGCAGCAAAACTGCTTCTGACAAATTGTTTGCAATATCAGGAGGATAATCATTAGGAACATCAGCAGTAACACACTAGAAAATGTTGATTTACCCAACTGATGATGAGAAACTTCAGCAGCAGAATGCTTCTTCCGAAGAAGTAGCCTTCATCGAGGACACATTCTTCACCTGCAGGCTAGCCCATAATTAAGCCCAGGGAGAGGTGGATCCAGGCTCATGTGGGAAGCACAGGTAAGTTGTTTTCAACTGTGTTTCCTGGGCTGGCCACCCATTTCACCAGATGATCAGTCATCAGTTCAGCCTGTGACTCCTATATGGATGTACCTCATTTTTGTCAGTGTGAAGCTCTCATTATCCTATTAAGAACATGATTTTAGTTCTCTGTAGTTCTGTAAATACTTTTCTTGTACAGACAAGGCTTGCATACTCTTTCATTAAAATTAATTTATACAGAACAAAGCAAACAAGCAACACATAAGTATAAATATAACATTTACAGAAAATTTAGAAAAAAGGTTGTACCTTTAAATCATTTTAATATATTTGAAGATAGAGTTGCAAAACATGTATATAAAAAGAGAGCATCTCCTTTTCAATATTATGTATACACTTACAAGATGAGAATATATATTATATAAGAATAGAGCAAAAAAGAATGTTTATATACATTACATATATATAACTTAAGTTCAGGGAAGAACATCAGAAGTATCCTTGAAAATAAACATGAGATAAATATATTAAATCAGCTTAGAATCTAATTTATCATAAACATGCACGGTATTTAAAAAGTCAGCAGGAGTTAAGCTCTTACTTCAGTTAAGTTTTTTTGAAAAATCAGAGACTATATGCATCTTGAGGTCCATGAGGATGTCAGAAAACAAAACTGTATTTTGTCAACTGCTATTTAGTTGATACCAATAATGTCTTGCAAATAGTTTAAAGAAAAGAAAATTAGGTTGCTTACACAAGAAAGGCAATAATTTTCCAAAATAGAGCCCCCAAACCTAAACTGCTCCAGATACAAGTTCTCATAGGTGTGGCAAAGTGTAAACAACAAGAAGTCCCCTGATATGAAGTAAAAGCTATTTTAAAGTATAACATTTAGGTCAAGAAGTTATCTCTTTCAGAGAGGATGAACTATGAGAAGAGGCTAAGGTATCTGTACCTGAAACCAGGGTTGTTTAAATATAGCTTTATTGCTACACTGCTCTTGCCAGGTTGCTTGCTTAGTTATATAGGGTAACATCCATCTTTGTGAAGGGCAAAAAAGAGTCAAATCCCCAAAGGCTCATTTGATTTCTTCCCTTGGAAGAGGATAATGAAGAGAATAAAATACATTAGTAAGATCTTCATTTGGCTTCTCTGAAGATTTTTATTAACTTTTGACAGACGGTAAATGTTTTGATAATAACACTTAAAGTGAAGCTGAATTTTGCTTTTTTTTTTTTTTTTTTTTTTTTTTTTTTTTTTTTTTCTTCTAAGCATTTTTTTATTATTATTATTTGAAGCATGCTACAAATTTTAAGAATTAATGTCAAACAATTGTTTCTGCAGCAGGGGGATCAGATCAAGAGAATGTGATGTGGTTGAAAAAAGTAACAAAATACCCACACAGGCAAATCCTTTCAAATAGATTTTAAGACTTTATAAGATATGCATAAAAAGAATGAAGGATTAGTTAGCCTTTTTAACATCACTCTTCCCTCCAGCAGTTCTTTCCAAAGAGTTTGTCCTTTTAAGAAAGAAAAGTGTATGGTCACAACAGGCAAAAGGTACCTTCTTTGGAGGTTGCAGGTTTCAGATTTAATACAGCAGAGCAAAACAGTGATAAACTGCATGTAAGTTCCACGCACCTTCAATGCACCTTCAGCCTGATCCGGAGTACTCAAGCTGTCATAGTCTGAATCCATTCTGGATGAAAATGTCAATCATGCTACTTCACGTGACATGGTTAGTGTCACAGCTTAGTGACACAGACAGATGCTCATGGTGAGACAGAGGCCACCAAACTCACTCATTTATGAATTAAACTGAATTTCAACACAGACTGCTAGTATGAAAATCCTGTTCATTAATTGGATAGTTTCTTTAAATTATATTTTTATAAAATATTTTGTGAGCAAAAGTCCCAGCCTCTTAGTATTGCTGCCACCAAACATCGTGAGCATACTTGATCACTTTTCAGCTTTCAAACTTTGTATCTTTATGGATCATTATGGATGTATAGATATTATTATTAATCTTGTCTAAATTCAGGAAACATCTTAAGTTCTGAACTGTCTTCCTCCAGTCACCTTTCATGAGACAGAAGCATGACACTGAAGTTTAAATTTAACTGTTGAAATAACAAGAGTGTCTTAGGAAGATGAAGTATCTTAGAAGAAACCCTAAAATATACACAAACACAATAAATAAACAACATGCAAGTGATTCTAAGATAAATATTTTTAGGTGATGTATAAGCCAGATCTTCACTCGAATATAGGAGTCCTATAAGGTTCTTGATGACTATAATAAGAAGAAAAAAACATTAATAATATTTGGTGTCTCTGTGGTAGGACAATAGACACGAAAAATAGAACTTAAGAGTAGCAGTGATAAATATATATCTGAGCCAAATGTGAAAACACGGAAATTTTGTAATTCCTCTTAGCAAGCTCTAATTCTGTTTTATGTAGCAAGGTGTTTTCTCTTCTGTGTATACGTATTAAAAAAATGGTTATGATTAGAAAACTGTTTCTTGGCCATTTGAAAAAAAAAAAAATCCTTCACGTATTCACAAATGAAATAAATTCTTATGTAAGGATTTAATTTGCTATAGCACAACGTCAATGATACCTAGAGACAGAGGGTAGGCAACAGTTTATTTTCAGACAAAAATGAAATAACTATTGAAGCAAAATTGTTATACCAAATATCTGGAAGGAATGCATTTACATACTTTCATTTCAAGAACAAGATTCTTGCTTTGAAATGGAAACAGTTTTCTAACTTAAAGTAGGTAATTACACACTCCATTAAACAAGTAATTAACAGATTACAATTAAAAAAAAAAAAAACAACTTGAAAATGAGCAATTCAGATGCTAAATGCAAAGAACACTATTATAATTAGCATAATAATTTTCGAAATAGATTAACAAATACACAATGAAAATGAAAAAAACAATGTTTTCTTTATTCAAATTATGTGAAAAAAATAATAATAACAGTTTATATGCTAAACAATGCCATGGGATTAGAAGAACCTAATGCTAATACTCAAGCAAGCAAACAATACCAAATGAAACAAACCTAGACTCTTCACTAATAGCTACATTTTTTTTAATATTATTATTACATATGTAACATTTTGTGAACATTAACAATATGAAGAATACAAAAAGTCAAATGATGATTTTTATAAACAAATATTCTTCCTTAACCTTGAAGATGTATTTTGCCTTCAGAAATATTCCAAACTTGAAATTTTATTGACTACGATTCTGAATATTGGGAAACATTAACTTAATGCAGAAGAATCATCTAACATTTTATGCTTTCATTTCTGTATTTATTTTGAGCATTTGATAAGATTTCCCAAAACAAAAGTTGATATGCCTGGACAGAATGGTGAAAGCCTTTTAAGGGTTTATGAGCTCATTTCTTCAGGTCACCCTAGCTAGCACATATTGTCCACTTATCTATTCAATCAGTGGACTAAGAACTATCATTAGTGGACTACTCAGACATTGCTTTGAAGCACTGTTAACTCTAATCTGAAATTGTTAAATTAGACTCCAACAGGAGCCAAATAATTTGTATGTAGTCAGACTTTTTTTTTTTTTTTTAAAATTCTCTTTACAGTTGTCTGTTTTCCATTGTTAAAAAGGTACTAAATATTACTTATTAACAAAAATATATTCCATCCAAACCCACATTTTTAAAGCAGTTTAAACCTCTCTCCAAAGGTGTTCAGCCCTTCTATTCTCCTAGATTCTCATTTTGTAGTCAACATTTGACTTAAGTGATAGCAAAATGCAGTTCAGTTCAATCCTTTAAAAACTTTAAATTCTCCTGCACTAACAACTCTTCCAGCATAAAGGAATCTTCTAATTATTCATAGAATCATAGAATCACCAAGGTTGGAAAAGACCTAAAAGATCATCCAGTCCAACCATTCACCTATTACCAATAGCTCCCATTAAACCACGCCCCTCAACACAACATCCGGTCGTTACTTGATTACCCCCAGCATCAGTGACTCCACCACATCCCCAGGCAGTCCATTCCAATGCCTGACAACCCTTTCTGAGAAGTAATACTTCCTAATGTCCAGCCTGAATCTCCCCTGCCATAGCTTGAAACCATTCTCTCTGGTCCTATCACTAATGACGTGAGAGAAGAGGCCGACCCCCAGCTCACTACAACCTCCCTTCAGGAAGTTATAGAGAGCAATCCAGACTGGACAATGCCAGCTCCTTCAGCCGCTCCTAATAAGGCCTGTGCTCCAGATCACTCAACAGCTCTGTTTACCTTCTTTTAACATGCACTAGAGCCTCAGTGTCTTTCTTGCAGTGAGGGGCCCAAAACTGGACACATTACTCGAGGTGTGGCCTCACCAGTGCTGAGTACAGGGGAACAATCACCTCTGTTCCTGCTGGCAACACTGTTTCAGAGGCAAGCCAGGATGCCATTGGCCTTCCTGGCCACCTGGGCACACTGTCGGCTCATGTTCAGCTGAGCATCAATCAATACCCCCAGGTCCATTTCCTCTACACAGTCTTCCAGCCACTCCACCCCAAGCCTGTAGCGTCGCTCAGGGTTGTAGCCAAAATGTAGGACGTGGCATTTGGTTTTGTTGAACCTCATCCCATTGGCTTCAGCCCAGCTAACCAGCCTGTCCAGGTCCCTCTGTAGGGCCTCGCTACCCTCAGGCAGATCCACTCTCCCAGCCAATTTGGCGTCATCTGGGAACTTACTGAGGGTGCACTCATCCAGGTCATCAGTAAAGATATTGAAGAGGACAGGCCCCAGCACTGACCCCTGGGGAACACCACTTGTGACTGGTCGCCAGCTGGATTTAACTCCATTCACCACCACTCTCTGAGCCCGGCCCTCCAGCCAGCTCCTTATCCAGCCAAGAGTGTACCAGTCCAAGCCATGGGCTGCCTGCTTCTGCAGGAGAATACTGTGGTAAACAGTGTCAAAGGCTTTTCTGAAGTCTAGGTAGACCACATCAACAGCCTTTCCCTCATCCAGCAGATGGGTCACTAGATAACAGAAGGAGATCAGGTTGGTCAAACAGGACCTGCCCTTCATGAACCTATGCTGGCTAGGCCTGATCCCCCGGCCATCCCTCACATGCCGCATGATTTCCCTCAAAACGATCTGCTCCATAACCTTCCCTGGCACTGAGGTCAGGCTAACAGGCCCGTAGTTCCCCGGATCCTCCTTAAAACCTTTCTTGTAAATGGGAGTCTTGTTGGCAAGCCTCCAGAATTCTGGGACCTCACCAGTCAACAGGGAGCGCTGATAGATGATGGAAAGCAGCTTGGCTATCACCTCCGCCAGTTCCCTCAGCACCCTCAGGTGGATCTCATCCGGCCCCATGGTCTTGTGGCAGACTTCTGGCATGCAATAATTGTTTCCCTGTTTTTCCTCCATTAAGGGGAAGAATTAGAATAAATGCTATAGCTAATTTTTTATTTTAATTAAATTAAATATTAACTATTCAGACATGAGTAAAATCTCTTTCACTCACTGAGTGGTCAGGCACTGGAATGGCCTGCCCAGGGTGGGGGTTGAGTTGCCATCCCTGGCAGTGTTCAAGAGGCACCTGGATGAAGAGCTATAAGATATGTTTTAGTAGCTTGTGGTAGTAATGGTAATGGGAGGACAGCTGAACTAGATAATCTTGTAGCACCTACCCAAACTTGTGATTCTATGATTATATGATTCTATTATTTATTTCTTATCTATTTGAAAAAAGCAAAATGAAATAAGCAGTAAAGTGTCTATAAAACCCAAATTCCAGGAATAAATGCTGTATGCAGTCCAAAACATCAAAAAATACTCATTTTCTGTCACTTTTTTTTTTTTTTTTTTTTTTTTTTTCCCTGATTACATTATTCTATGAATTCTTCAGCCCAGCTACTGGCAACCCAGTTTTACTTAGCTTATGAGATTTGACAATGAGAGCCCATGGCAATATGGCTGCACAGGAGCAATGTTTTATTGTATGCATTAATGTCATGATAAACTGAATCATTCTCTTGTTAATGGAGTTGACCTCCTCTGGTGTTGTTGCTAGCCAGGGCAGTAAAGAAATTCAAATGTCCTGGAATCACTCAAGGCATTGAAACGGAGGAACTGCAAAATCTATTGCACAAATATAACCAGATACGTAGAATATAAAACTTAAGCATTATGAAATGCATGAAATGCTGAATTTATGATCGAGGAAGACTGCAAAGCGGGCAAATCTTACAAAAGGTAGTTATTATGTGATACATCAACGTGATGGTTGCTTCTACATACAGCACACCAGTTTCTTCCACATTTATTTTACCCTATAGTTACTTTGATAAAGTATCTGCTCTTCAGGCTGAGAGGAGAGTGGCATGAGATGGAATTAGAAAATTAGATGGAATTAGAAAAATTAGAAAAGGTAATTTTTCCTTTTTTTTTTTTTTTTTTAGCATGTTCAATGATTAGTTCATTAGTACCAGTGCCAAATGGGCAAGTGATATAAAATTCAGTGAAGGTCAGAAGACTCAAGGTATGCCATAGTGCATACAGTGAAGTAAATAAAATTGCTCTTAGTTTCTTTCTTACAAATGAATCTCACTAAACTTTCTTGGACTGCTTTGGTTGTACCAGAGATGGTCCTGCTTCCAAAATCATGGATGAAAGTAATGGCAAATCACAAGTCCATATAAATGTCAAAGATCCTAGTATTCCTGCAGAAAACAGTTAAAAAAGCCACAACTGTTTTATTATCCAAAGTTGTTTAATACGTTTTTAATTTCATCATATTTTATAAAAAGGGAACAAATATTTATAATAGAACCATTAGGCTTGGAATAAAATACATAGTACCATAGGTGACTGCAGTGATCTGTCTTATATGTTACAAAAGCTGATGTAAGCAAAATCCTAATCTAGAAAATTGTTTTACAGAGCCTGAAATTCTGGTCCTCTTTCTGCACCTCTTAAAGATGAAAACTATATCACTCTTTATCTGTGGATTATTCTTCTGATTAGTCTTCTTTTCAGTGTCATAGTTTGCTATATAATTTACAAGAAGTAGGTGTAAAATCACATCAAGAAACACTAGCTATAGCAAACATCTTATTTTTCATTATAGTTAGAACAGAGACAAGAAAGAAGAAAACTCAGTGTCTTCTTTTTTAAAAAACACAAAGTCATACTTTCACATATTGTTTCTCATAATATTCTCACATTGTAATTTCCTAGTGAGCGATACAAGCAGGCTAGTAACAATAGACAAAGAGAAAGCTATAGTATTAAATGACTTTTTGCCTCAGTCTTCAGTGATAACTCTTCATGCACACTTCCTGTTTATGGGTCCGAAGTTGAGGACAAGGGGATCAATGTCCCTGCCACAGAAAATGAAGATCAGGTCCATGACCACCCAAGAAACATGAACATCCATAGGTATATGGGTCCCAATGAAATGCATACTAGAGTCCTGAGGGAACTGACTCACGCAGTTGCTAAGCCACAGCAATATTAAATATATATATATATTATTTATTTATTTATTTATTTATTTAATTATTATTATATTATATATATATATTTAATATCGCTGTACCCATTTTTATTTATTTATTAGTACCCATTTTTAAGAACAATAGAAAGGACAAAAGAACAACACAGGGAACTACTGACAGCTTCAATTATTTGTTGAGGAAGATAATGGAAGAGATCCTCCGGGAAGAGAGGGAGGTGATATGGTACAACTATCATGGCATCACAAAGTCCCGTCTGACCAACATAGTGACCACCTAAGGTGATATAACTGCATCAATGGACAAGGGAAGAGACACTCATGTTACGTATCTGGAAGTAAGTAAAGTCTTCGACATGTTTCCCTATAACACCTTTTTCTCCATATTAGAAAGATATGGATCTGATGGGAAGACTGTTCAATGGGTGAGAATCTGGTTGCAAGACAGTATCCAGAAAGTAGTGGAAAGTGGCTCAGTGTCTGGATGGAGGTCAGTGGTAAGTGATGTCCCTCAGCAGTCTGTAATGGGATCAGGGCTCTTTAATATCTGCATCAATGACATCAAGAGGAGGGCCATTAAAATGATTCAAGGGATGGAATATCTCTGCTACAAGAACAAGCTGAGAGAATTGAGGCTGTTCGGCCTTGAAGAATTGAAGTTTTCAGAAAAAAACGATATTGGCCTTAAAGTATCTAAAGAGGAACTTTATAAAGAAGGGGTCTGATTGTTTTACAGGGTCTGTTGTGTGTAGGGGGATATGCTTTTATGCTTTTTATGACAAAAGCAGTGAAGCACTGGAAGGGTTGCCCAGAGAGATGATGGATGTCCTGTCCATGGAAATATTCAAGGTTACACTGGATGGGGCTCTGAGCAACATGATCTCGCAGTAGATGTTCCTATTCATTTCTTGGGAGTTAAACTAGATCTTTTAAAAGTCTATTCCAACTCAAAAGATTCTATGATTCTGTTATTCCTTGACATTTTTAGTGAAACTGTAAAAGCTGTATAAATAATTGATTTGTGATATCAAAATAATATTTAAATTTCCATAGATAGCACTTAGCAATTGAAATTCAAAAATGAATTTGATTTTCATTTGAAACAGACTGCAAAAATACTGAGGATAGTACCACAAAAAATGATGATTAGAATCTTTGAAAGTCAAAATTAACAATTCCATTCTGTAATTCTGTATTTTATTCTACAGAACACTAATGTATTGTTTCCTTTTGTCACATGTAACCAAAATCTAATGCCAAACAACATCATTAGCCAAACAGCAGCTATAAAATTTAGGGTTGAATTATTTTTGCCCTTGACTCCAAAGTGACAGATTCTATATTACATTTAGATTATTATTCTGTCATTGTTGTGGCTTATGTTGTAACAATAGAATATCAGAAGTTAATGTGTTTTATTACTATTGCTAACTAATGCAAATTCTCAATAACTTGAGTGCCAAAAGCGTTATTTTGCTTTTCAGAATATCCCCGCAGAAATGTTGTTCCTCATAGTGAACATCAATATGTTTTACTTCATCTTCAAGTGAGGTTTCAGATTATCCTCTCCATTAGAGTCATACACACAGTATTCCCCTACTCAGAAACTGTAGTAAACTGTCATTTTGCAAATGTCTGATGAGTTAATATTTTCAATCACTCTACAGCCTCAGGTGACTTTGATCAAAGACTTTTTCTTACAACCATTTCTTACCATCTTTCAAACAGTTTTTAGTGTTAAACTAAGCAAATTGCTCAGTCAAATGTTAAGAAAACTTGCTGGATATTTTTAGAGAAATCTCCTAGTTTTTGTTAAGGTTTGCTATATAGGAAACTGTTTACCTGCTCTATTTCTGCTAGCTTCCAAGGTGAGGAAATGCAAAATGTTGCTGCTCACTTCAGATTTCCATCTTAACAAGAAAAGTAAAATCTTCATAAGATAAAATGTGAATAGGAGTTACAGATCTCAGATTCTTGGTGAACTATAAGATAAATTTATATATTTGAGTCCATTTATTTTATTGCTCTGCCAAAGAATTTTAAGATGAGTTGGAAAGGGTTTTGACCCTGTGCCAGAATCTTTCTAGAATAGGAGATTCCAGCCCATTTGATCTATGGACTGGAATAATCTGAGTGGCTTTCCATGCTCAGTTCCCTAATGTGGCTTTAGCTTCAATATGATTTTTGGCATACTGAATTAATTCCATCTTGGAGAAAGGATGCTGGATACTAGATCTAGTGTAAGTATCTGGTGTACATGACTAGTGATTGTGTTATACCTGAACTTTTGCCAGTGACCTCAGTCCTTTGTATTCATCTGTTCAACTCATTTTGATTTCACCTCAATGTCTGTGCATCTGGTCTACACACTGTCAGCTTTTCTATGAGGATGCTGAGAGGTGTTGAAAATCTCAATAAAATCTAAGTAAATTCTCCACTGCTCTCCTCTAATCATCAAAACTCATCATAAAAGGCCGATAAGAATTTCTAAACGTTTAAAGCATTGATATCTGACAAATTTTATATGTCTTTCAGCAAACACTTCAGTTTTCACGTATGTCTGTGAACCTTTTTACAACTACAAGAGAGTTCTGCAGACTGTGGACCATATCCTCTTGCAGACCAATATTCTAAAAACCCTCAGTTTGTAAAATGCTTCTCTAAGTCATTTCATTGCATATAGTTTTGCATAGAAGAAAGGCAGGTTTGATTTCCTTAGAATGCCCGTATCCAATATGATAATATAACTATTTTTAGCACTTCCATACAGGTTTCAGCTACAAAAAAGTAAAGTTTATCAAAAAGGTGCATCAGCTCTCAACAACTCTGTGGGTTAGCATTCAGTGAGTAAAGTGACAAAAGTGTCTAGTGCCCAAAGGATGAAACATGAATGTAATGAGCTTGATTCTCTATTACCTCACTTTCTGGACTACCATTTAGAATAACTACACTCTACACTTGTACAAAGTAAAGTGCAGTTACCTCAAAAGACTCACTTATTTTCAGCTGGGATTGCATCAAGTATAAAAGCAGCACTTGTCAATATTGTTATGTGTAAAAATAAGATGTTAGGAAACTAACAGAAACAGAACATAATTTTGGACAAAATTGTTAATCATTTCTAATATATTTTTTTCTTTTAGGTTTTTCAAGAAGGATGATAATTGTTCAAAGTTTCTCATTTCTAATCTGACACAAAGGCAGAATATTTAATCAGGCATAGAAATACAAATTTAAGTAGATTAATAAAAACTATGCATAGCCTGCTAATATGTCCCATAATAATAGAAAGACATGGAAGGTGTCAATACATCACAGTGGACTTTTCATTTAGTATATTTGAAGCCTTCAGCAATATGAAAACAGTATGGGAGAGATTTTATATTTCATATAGCACTGCATTTATTTATCTGTGATAAATTTAGTGACAAGCAAGTATTCCTTAATCTGGTGCTCATTAGCATGTAGAAAAATTATTTGCTGATCACGCTTAGTTATAAAATGTGCTTCCTAACTTTTCAGTGTATCAGCAGAAGTGTTACATATTACACTGAAAAATCTACCATTACAATGATACTCATTAGTGCTACTTGCATATAATTGCTTTGTGCATAGTTCATCTACTCAGCTGTTAATATATCAGTATAAGAAATGGGTATGGAACACCAGTGTCAGAATTTTGATACAGAGGGCTGAAACACATTCATTATGATTACTATTGCTAGCTAAGATATTTGAAAGTCCAGTTCCGACACAGATTAAATGACATCTGAATTCCCTGTGTATATGACTATCTCAGTTTTCAGTTCCAGTGAATCTTTCAGGAAACAGTATGAACTTTGACACTCAAATGTTCAATATGTTTAAATGTTCATATACAGGATGTAAATGCTTTATTTAATCTGCAAAAAAGTGTCAGGAATGTATCATAATAGGCAAAAGGAGAAAAGGTAGCATATTTCAGAGATATTAGATATGCTTGTTAACAATATTTAGAATTATTCTGACAGCTTTCATTACAGTTTCCTCTCCCATTAATTTCTTTAAATATTTCCCCTCTAAAGAAATGCATTCAGCTATGTTATAATTAACTTGGCTGCCAAAAGTTATTATATATCATCAGATGCTCACCGGCCTAAGGTAGTCAAAGAGTGGCAGTTGTATTGTTCAGTGTTTAATCAGGTCAAAGCTGTGGCAACTTTAATTATAGTTATTGTCAAGACACTGCTTAATGCTTGCAACAAACCCTGTCATATGTCAGCTCTTGAAGTTCTTCTCTTAGCTATGTATAAGGGATAAGAAAATTCCCCTGATAAATTTGACAAGCATGTTTCTATAAGAAGTACTAGTGTATTGCTGCTTAAATTCTGGTCTGTTTAAGACATTTAATGTTAAGATAGGAAATGGGCAAACATGCCTAAGCAAAATGAACTATAAAATAAATAAATAAATCCTAAGTTGTGTAGCTAACACAGGACAAGAAAACAGAGCAGAGAAAGTGCAGGCAGCAAACTACAAACAAGGGTCCCTTCCATCTCGCACGATACTGTGATACTGTGATGCTGTGAAGGGGTCAGGTATTGCCGGCATTGGTAGTTGAAAGGCAGGTCTTGCTTGACCAATTGGATCTCTTTCTGTGACTGGGTCATCCCCACAGTGAATGAGGGAAAGGCTGTGAATGTAGTCTACCCATACTTTAGTAAAGCTTTTAACACTATCCCCCCCAGCATTCTCCTGGAGAAGCTGTTGGCCTGTGGCTTGGACAGATATACACCTCAATGGTTAAAAAACTGCCTCATGGGTTGGACCTCAAGAGTGATGGTGAATGGAATTAAATGTAGCTGGTCACTTATCATGGGTGATTTTATATCTTTATTGGTTATTTATCCAAATGGTTTTGAGTGCAGATGCCAGCAAGTTGGTGTCGGCGCTCAGTCGGGTTAGAGAGCTCTCTGTTTCTTGTAGCATCAGAATATACTGTATTTATTGTGTTCAACATACATCTTATATACCATTCACTTACAAGCAAGACATTCCTGTTCCTCTAACAGATCCTCTAATCCGTTAATTGGTCCCAGCTTCTCCCAAACAACAGTGATAAAGGATGAAAGGTTTCTTAAGAATAACAGGATTAACAATGCATATCAATGGAACCTCCTGTCTACTCTTAGAAGCAAACAGACACTGCTTGCTCTTTGTCTCACACT
The DNA here is from genome assembly GCF_039878825.1 of Excalfactoria chinensis. Lineage (NCBI taxonomy): Eukaryota > Metazoa > Chordata > Aves > Galliformes > Phasianidae > Excalfactoria > Excalfactoria chinensis. Next base: position 18,932,181 of record NC_092828.1, on the reverse strand, counting down.
CTGGTCTTCCAGGGTTTCACAGTGATAAGGTCTACCAAAGAATCTGATAAGCTCTTTGGTGACTTGCTCACAGTTACATCTACCCCCACAGCTGGGAGGATGTATTGATCTGCTTGAAGGTAGGAATACTCCACAGAGAGATCTGGACATGCTGGACCAGTGGGCTGAGGCCAGTTGTATGAGGTTCACTAAGATCTGTCTCAGGTTCATGCCATTCCCTGATCCTATCACTGGTGGGAAGGGACATTAATTTTCATATATTGAAACAAAATCTAGAAAGTCAACTTTAAATTGCCTAATGATTGAAGAAATTATTTGTGTATCTCATTGTAACCTATTCCAGGCATCAATTATGTTCTCCCTGTAATAAAATAATAAGATTAATAATAATTCCCAAATATGTGGGAATATGTGAAAGAGGAATTAAAAACAGTCATCTGAACGTACCTTCCTAAGGAAGAGACATGCTGCCTGACAATTAGTGGCACTAGAGCTTTTCCAGTTAAATTTAATAGGAAATATGATTTTACAAGAAATATAGAAGCTTATATCAGTAGAAAAGGCAATACACAGTATAAAAAAGCAAATAAGGGAAGATATTCAAAATTATTTAGCCATCTGTTATCTTATAATCTTGAATTCTGAAGATATACATTCCTTTACAAAAAGCATAATGATAGAGACAGTTTGGGCACTCCAAAGTTCTTTAAAATATTTGGACTTCTGGGCTATTTATATTGATTGTATGTGTTGAAATAGTGACAATTGTCTCTGTAAAAGTCACAGAAACACAATATTAAAATCTTCATCTCTAAATAGGTAGACTTAAAGAGGCCATCTTCTTTTTCACTAATGTTTCAACTAATATTTATCCTTCATTTTTCAGTTTGGGGTTTGAAAATTCTTCTGTTTGACATAATGAAAAGATTTCATAATTACCAAGAATAATTGTATGGAGAATAGCAATGTTTTACTAGAGTCAAAAAACTTATTAAAGGAGATTACCTTTAGCTCTTAATCTGCTATCCTAAATATCTCTCCAAAACTAAACATGTTACATTACCTGGGTTTCAGAAAATACCTGTAGGTTAGACAGCTGTTTGTCAATTACAATTCAGTTAATTTATACAATAGCTATGTAAAGCACTATGCTGTAGTATATTTCAGTTTGTTTGTTTTTTTTTCTCCTTATGACTCTCTTAAAAAGTTCTATTGTTGCTCCTAATTTTTCAGATATTGATACACAGACTATTAGAAAAATAATTCAAGTGGTCCTAATAAATCACATTCATATAGCATCTCTAGACTGAATAACTAGTTTATGAGTAATGATTACTTTATGCTGCTTCAAGCATAATCTATACTTAATCAATGCCATCAATAAGAGCTAATTCCTATTTGTTGAAAACATTCAAACTGTTCTTCCCATATTAAGATTTCTTTTCTTCTGAAAATGGCCCGTTATAACAAATTTCAGTGCACAGCTGGGAATAATAGAACCATTTATAGGAAGTTCTGGTCTTAAAATGTCAAAGTGACATCTGTGTGGTCAGAAATACTATGAGGATATGTTAATAGCATGCTAAAAAATGTTATTTGAAAAGTGCTCTGATTTTTCTTGTTCTTGTTCTTCCCCCTTAAGGGGTGCACTCAGATAAAAGCCTGTATTATAGCAGCTTGTTAAATAAATAAATAAATACATACATTTTTTCTTTTGTTGGTAAATAAAGCTTAACATTTAAAGAAATGGGAATTTCTTCATAATGACATTGTTTTCTCACTGACCAGGAACTGCCACTCTTATATAGAGGTAATAGGCTTTACAAAGAAAACCTGAGTGTTTGCGCAATGTGGCATTTCAAAAATACATCACAAATAAGGTACTCCTGAAATGACAGTGGTAACAACAGCAGTGAACAACAAAGAACCCAATAGCAACAGCAACTCCCATTGTCAGATTGATCATAAAACAGAAAGTAAGGCAGTAGGTTTTGAGTAAAGTATCACATATTTAACAATTCTGTATTTAACAGTTTCATTCTATGAATAGCTTTACCTAGCAGTTATCTTCTTCAGAATTTGGATTGTTTGGTCACAAATTTATAAGCTGTAAATATTAAACAGGTAACAAAAGCTATAAAATAGAAATCTAAATTATGAAATATTACAGCTTAAATAAATAAAATTAAAATTGTGTTTCAAATATGTTTCTTCTCTGAACTCCATTGATACCTAGTCTAACCTAACAGTGACATTTTCTAAATTAATATTAGTAAGCATTTACAGATGAATCTCAAAAAGAGAAGGGATCTAAATCTCACTAAAAATAATGTTAAATTTCTGTTGCATGTAATAGGAAGAGAATTTGACTTGTGCCTTAGGAACTTCACCTTTAGGCTAAGCAGTATTCAAGTGCTTTATTTAAAATTCTGCTTGTTTTCTACTTGGCTATTATTCCTATGGTGAACTTAATTGCTATTATATGAACAGTGCATTTGGCTGGAGCTATTTATTAGTTTCCAGTTGATAAACATTCACTTGTTACACACAGTTTGTGGTAAGTTATGTTAAACAGTACCTTACTTCTGCTAGTGGTGTTCATATGATGCATTGTTAGTGTGAAACCATATAGAGTAATTAGTTTTTGCTGTCATTAACAATTGACAGTAATACTGTTATTCATTCAGATGCTGCAAACTCCTAGGTCCTCTACTTGCATAATTAAATATTGTTCAGGCACTCCATTATGCTCAGCATGTGGTTAGGGATTTTCAGATGTTGTGCAAGTTTCACATTCCATATGTGTAGAACATGCCTTTTCAAGTTCACATTAGAAATATTTAGTTATGCATGACATTTCTTCTAGAATCAATCTCAGAAAGGACCGTTATGATCATAATGGTGTGCAGACTAATAGCAATAATTAACAAACCTGACTTATCATACAAGAAAAATTAATTCTTTTCTCTTTTTTTTGTTTGTTTGTTTGTTTGTTTTTATTTTTTTACATACTTAATCTATCTGCAGTATATTTAGTCTCTAAATATACTAGCTTTTGGTCTTTAGCTTTTGACATGGACGGTAAATGATTCTTCCTTTTTTTAGTCTTTTTAGTATGGGTATACTCCCATTTCTAATTTCTTGTTTATATACAAAGCCTTGTCAGGAACTCTAGACAAAACACAGATCCCAAAAGGAGCTGGAGGGGAAACAGAATAAAGAAGTGATCATATATCTGCATTTTCTAAAACACTCACAGAATTTCTCAGTGTAAAATGAAATGTGCCAGTGTACTTATTTAGCCATCACCAGTCTCATAAAATGTGACATTGTCTTAAATAGTATGTTATGTAGGTTGCTCCCAATGTAATGCTTCCTATTTATTTCCATGGAAACAACAGATACAAAAAGCCCAATAACGCTAGGTGATAGAACAAATTTTTGGCTACAAAAGACTGTTTTTCAACAGTCACCTCCATTAGCTTATTATTCTCACCAATGATGAACAAGAGCCTGTGTATTGGGCTCAAAAAAATCTACACCAGTTGAGGCAACCCAATGCCACTGTAACCACGGCTAAAACTCAGTCCCCACCACATCACTGTGCTCACATCCATTGTTTGGTCTCCATAAATATTCAGCAAGCATTAACGGATGTCACTAGTTGCCATTTTTTCCTCATGGAGAAATTTAATGATGCACTTTTGCTTCATAGGCACTTCCATGTCAGATGCCATTTTGTCAGACCCCCTCTACTGCCATCTGTCACAAGGCAACAAAATGTAAAGAAATACTGGTGGGAAGGTTCAACCTCTACTACCATGCCGCCAACATCCACCTCTGACATTCTGGGCCATGATAATAAAGTAGAAGGCATTAATTTAGGATCAGCATTCATGTATATGTGGGTCTTTCCAGGTTTTAGTATATGAGACTCAAATACTCCTCTCTTTTCAGAATTATTATGATAAAATATCAAAAACGTATGCTTAGTAATATTGAAAAAATACTGTCTATAAATTATTATATTTTAATACAAATTTTGTCTTTTCATTTCTTATAACCAAAGCTAGCTGTACTTTTTGTTTATTGTCTTATATGTTTCATATCTTCTTTCTTTTACCAGACACTGACATAAAGAAGTACATTTTCATACAACAGTTCTTCAGAAAAAAAATAGTGTTTTCAATTACTAATTACCCTTGAAGATATTCCTAAAGTTTGTGTGCAGTTTTGTGTGATACTTAAAATATCAGCTTTCTGTACTGTGTCTTAATTTCAAGGTACATTGAATTTCATGCATATGAAGGTAGCAAGTATTCCCTCTATTTCTTTTTTTGGTTTAATTCATGTGCTTAACAGGAGTCATTTTAAATCATTTTCTCAGGGAAACAATTTGATGTCCTAGGTACTCATGAGAAAAAAACATATTTTTAATTTTCTAATGTATGACATCTTATACAGTTCTGCAATTCAAGGCACATATTCCTTACTAGATCCAATGAAGGTTCTAGTTTATGAAAAAAGGAATATCAATTGTGGTAAAAAAAAAAAAATAAATAAAATGTTGAGCCAGTAGTGTTTTCAAAGACAAATGATTCATTTAAATGTACATGTTTCTTTGTGGCAGGTCAACAAAAAGCAGCCTGCAATATACAAAATAATATATTGATTGTATCTGGTCTTACTGTGTTTGTATTGGTAAATGAAAGAACAGAAATAGGTTAAAGTCTCCTCAGGACATTTCATGAAGTGAACAGCTTAGTAGGCAGGGCTGAAGGAGAGGAAAAGAGAGCTGAGAAGCCATTACGTGGATTAATTCAAAAAGCCATTTTAGCCCTTGGAAGATATCCCAGTGTTCTAGAATTAGGTAATGACAAAGTTGAGCTTTGTCTCTTGTGTGCAATCACTTACTTTTCTACCTGACACTGTGTGCCCTATGGCCATTACTGAGCATGGAGCTGAGTTTTAACTCATTAATGTGATAACAACTCAGCATCTGACATTGGAGGCCTTGTGCTTAATGGGCATGTACACTGAATTCTAGTGGGATTCTTTTGTGGTGAGTGAGAATGGATCAGAGGGAACAACCTGATTGCTCAGCAACAGCAGACACTGACTCAATATGGGAGAATCTGTGTCAATGACTCATTCCAGTTGTCTCAAGAAGTAGTGACTGAGAATAACTGCTTTAATGTTTTAATAGTAAATGTAATGTGACTAAGGAAGATTTAAGAAATACGAAGAAAAGGAAAATGAGGTAGCAATCTGAATACAAAGTGGTTCGATAGTCCCCTTTCTGGAAGATGTATTTTATTAATCCTACAGTGTTGACTCAAGTTTATCTGTTTTCAGTCAGACTAACTTGATGTTAAAACAAAGTAATATACTAGAAAATTTGTCCTGAAAATAAATAGATAAAATAAAAAAGAGAGGAAATAAAAAAGTGAGACAGAAATTGCAGCAATATTGTTAAGCTTGCTAATACCCATTGATGGATGGATAGACCTTTCATTTGTTGAGAAAACATGAAGAATCTGTGCCCTTGTACCAAGTATACAGTGATGATCATACAGAAATTCTTGTACCAATTGGACAAGGAAGGTCTTCTAGAATCACCTTTCTTTGAGAAAGCAAGCACTGAGCCATCAAAGCAAGGATCTACCTTCACTAGTGTGAAGACTGGGATCAACCATCAAACACAGTGAAGAAGAATTCATCCAGAGGGTCCTAGGACCAACAACACAAAATGACTGAGAATGTGCAAGCAGACAGAACCCTGTATTAAAAATTTTGGGGGGAGTATTGAATACGTATGTACAGCCTGGGAAAATCTTTGCATGTGTAGCTCAAGTAACATATATAAGCTGAATATATATATATAAGATATAAGCTGATATCTTTTGTATCAGGCGTTAGGTGGAAAGATTCCCTTGTGCAACTGGAGCTGAGAATAAAGAATGCCTGCTTTCAAACATTCCAACTTGAGTCTGAGTGACTGACCAATTTATTGTATAGAAGGAAGGAAGGAAGGAAGGAAGGAAGGAAGGAAGGAAGGAAGGAAGGAAGGAAGGAAGGAAGGAAGGAAGGAAGGAAGGAAGGAAGGAAGGAAGGAAGGAAGGAAGGAAGGAAGGAAGGAAGGAAGGAAGGAAGGAAGGAAGGAAGGAAGGAAGGAAGGAAGGAAGGAAGGAAGGAAGGAAGGAAGGAAGGAAGGAAGGAAGGAAGGAAGGAAGGAAGGAAGGAAGGAAGGAAGGAAGGAAGGAAGGAAGGGAAGGAAGGAAGGAAGGAAGGAAGGAAGGAAGGAAGGAAGGAAGGAAGGAAGGAAGGAAGGAAGGAAGGAAGGAAGGAAGGAAGGAAGGAAGGAAGGAAGGAAGGAAGGAAGGAAGGAAGGAAGGAAGGAAGGAAGGAAGGAAGGAAGGAAGGAAGGAAGGAAGGAAGGAAGGAAGGAAGGAAGGAAGGAAGGAAGGAAGGAAGGAAGGAAGGAAGGAAGGAAGGAAGGAAGGAAGGAAGGAAGGAAGGAAGGAAGGAAGGAAGGAAGGAAGGAAGGAAGGAAGGAAGGAAGGAAGGAAGGAAGGAAGGAAGGAAGGAAGGAAGGAAGGAAGGAAGGAAGGAAGGAAGGAAGGAAGGAAGGAAGGAAGGAAGGAAGGAAGGAAGGAAGGAAGGAAGGAAGGAAGGAAGGAAGGAAGGAAGGAAGGAAGGAAGGGAGGGAGGGAGGGAGGGAGGGAGGGAGGGAGGGAGGAGGGAGGGAGGGAGGGAGGGAGGGAGGGAGGGAGGGAGGGAGGGAGGGAGGGAGGGAGGGAGGGAGGGAGGGAGGGAGGGAGGGAGGGAGGGAGGGAGGGAGGGAGGGAGGGAGGGAGGGAGGGAGGGAGGGAGGGAGGGAGGGAGGGAGGGAGGGAGGGAGGGAGGGAGGGAGGGAGGGAGGGAGGGAGGGAGGGAGGGAGGGAGGGAGGGAGGGAGGGAGGGAGGGAGGGAGGGAGGGAGGGAGGGAGGGAGGGAGGGAGGGAGGGAGGGAGGAGGAAGGAAGGAAGGAAGGAAGGAAGGAAGGAAGGAAGGAAGGAAGGAAGGAAGGAAGGAAGGAAGGAAGGAAGGAAGGAAGGAAGGAGAAGGAAGGAAGGAAGGAAGGAAGGAAGGAAGGAAGGAAGGAAGGAAGGAAGGAAGGAAGGAAGGAAGGAAGGAAGGAAGGAAGGAAGGAAGGAAGAAAAAATAATAGAAAAAGAAAAGCTAACCAAATAAAAAACTCCTCTCCTCAGTTGTGGTGTCAATCAAATGTCAGAAATGGTGAACTGTTTATTTCCTTGCTGCTTTCTTGTAGCTTTTCAGAGTTCACTACTAAAGCAATTCCCTTGGGATGCATTGATTTACAAAATATGAACATGAACCAATGTACTTGCATTATCTATCTTTCATCCTTCCATCCATCCATCCATTTATCTTTCCATCATCTATCTATCAATCAATCAATCTATCTATCATGTATCTAATTCATATAGATCTCTTGGTATCACTTTATTCAGTAACTACAGTGCTATTCGTATATATGTTGCTTACAAATCCCATGGACATTGTTTATCCACAGACAATCTCACTGACTTGCACAAACTCTTTATAAAACCAGGCATTTTTATGAATCCAGGGCTTTTTTCCACTATTCATGCCTCTAACGTTTATTTGATTATCATCTATCTATCTAATTATCTACCTATCTACTTATTTTTACAAGTACCTTGGCTTTTAACTGTGACTTAGAATTTTCAAACCAAAGTAATCACAAAATCAAATATCCTCCCCAAAAGCCAGAGAATATGATTTTTGCCACTATGATAACTGCACAGATCAGAAGAAAATTTACAAAATTCAGTAGCTTAGTAATTATTGTAGAGATCAAAATCATTTCCACAGTCTGAGACATGAGGCTATACAATAATTTATGTTTGCAATGTATGCTACATAGTCTTTCTCTCAATTTGTTATGTTTTTCTATTACACTGATATATATGTATATTTTGAATTTTCCTTGTTTAACTGTCTGATTTAAAAAACAACATTTCAAAAATAATCCCCCATTACAGAGATTCAAACCAAATATAACCAGAGCTATGCTTTCAAAGATTTAACTTTCAAGTGACTTTTCATATTACCTGAAAACTAGGCTTGTTGTTGCTGTTAATTATAGAGCATAACAGCATACCTGAAGAGACTGAACTTGCAAGTCTTTCTCACATTGATCATCTTTACCATGCCAATAGCTTAGATGATTTATGTGGGAATAATGACAAGTGACACTTCCCCTTGGATAGTTCTTATTTTAATTTCTATTGGAGCATAACTGAAATTATCATGAGATCATTTTGAATTTGTGAACTGTTTAAACTATTTACTTTTCTTAATAAAGAAATTATAACCTTTTTCCAAATTAACTTTTAAAAAGATTTATCTAGTATTAACTCTTTGCATGAAATGGTAGGATTGGGCATAAGGTTTTACTACAGTTTGGTATGTGAGTGATGTGTTTTATGCAGAATTTTATGTAGCTTGACATTCTTATCAATAACTGATGACAAAAAAGAGCTAAAACAGATGTCAAAGAATAGAGAAAGGTTTCAGTGGAAAATAACAGCCTTAAGGTATATAAACTCACCAGATAATGACTTAAGAGGTGAGAACCATATTGGCAAGAAGGATTAAAGTTGTTACTTCGCTTGATTAAGAATGGTATTTGTGTTGACATTTTGCCACATGCTCAAGTGTACTGTGATTCATTTCTTTGTGCCACCCGGGAATATTTTCACTAGGACCAAGGCAGGCCATTTTAAACGATAAAGCACTTACTTATTAAGCAATTCAAAATATAGAAGTTTGTATATATATATTTACATCTTCATTCTTTGCTTCAGTGTAAGTAGTGCTGGGTTAAAGTATTCAAATGTTTAACAAAGTATACCCAAAATATTGTAGCTTTATGTAAATGATGCTAACTAGTGACATTTTGGGATAATTTCTTTTGAAGCTTTGGGGGAAATAAAAAAGCCACTTTTGCTCAAAATATCAGTCTGTGAAAAGCTGACTGCTCCTGAACTATGTATGAGATACACGCACTAAACTTCCTGTATATGCAGTTGGAATCTCCTCTTTCAGTCCATCCGTAGGAAGTGTATCATCAAATGACCAAAGTAATGGGATGTAGGGTCAATCACAGTAAAAGTATAAACTATCTGGAGTGCTGCATGACAAAAGGACTTCTTTTTGTCAAGGAGCTGTCTCCTCTCTATACAAAACTGTCTTCATAAGTTATAATAGGGGAGGCTTACTCCATATCTCTATTATAGTAGAAAATAATATCCTTGACTGTGCAATTGAAGAGAATAAATAGGGCAAATGGCATACAGTGAGTAACTGGAGATATAAAATACTACTGTAAAAGAAAAATTTACTTCAGGTAGTGTGAAATATCTGAACTGCGGACCAACCAAAACAAATTTCTTGCACTAATAATTAGTATTTTTTCTTTAAATATTTTATTATACATGGAAAAAATAAATAAACAAATAAATAAATAAAAGTAATTAAAGTACTAAATAGTTTCACCTGTTTGCAATGAAGTATGTATTAATGAGCGATTCAGCATTTGGAAAACAGTATGCATATCAGCATTGAAAATAAACTGACAGGACAGTGAGTGATCAGAAAAACCATTGAACTAAATCCATTACAAGATTTTCTGTATAAACCTGGTAAAATTCACATGAAATGCCCTAGTGGAGACAGAGAATTTTTATATTGTCACACAGCAACTTTAATACTATCTACACTTTTTTTTTTTTTTATGATGATTTTTATTTTTAGGATGATTATTGTAATTTTAATCTTATCACATAAAGATATGTTTGTATCTTTATTTGTTCCCAGGTGTTTAGGTCATGATTCAGAATAAATTTACATCTTCATTTCTTCATAAGTATTTCTTGCTTGTGTGTTTGTTTGTTGTTGTTGTTGTTTCATGGTATTTTGTTTGAGGTTTTTTGTTTGGTTGGTTGGCTGGTTGGTCTTCGGTTTTGTTTTGCTTTTTGCTTTTTGTTTTTTTTTAACATTTCTAGTAAAAAATGCTAGAAGTCCAGGATCAATTGAGCTTAAATCATTTTGCCACTCTCAATTTTATGGCTAGGAAAAAAATATGAAAGCATATGATACAGTTTTGTAAGAACAGTATCACTGTTCTGGCAAATAGGTGTTTTGTTGCTGTTGTTGTTTACTATTTTGATTGTACTTCTTACTGTCACTAAGTTTTATTTCTATTTTGTATAGCACTACACTGAAGGCAAATATGATGTGAATATTCAGTAGAAGGTCCGGGTTACAGAAAATCTCACTGAGTTCAGCAGTGAACAGTTTTGTGAATAGATATGCCTATCCAAACATTTTTTATCATCTTGGGCTGTTACTAAAGTTTAATGGCATACTTGCCCATAACATAAGATAGGGATATGGTTTCCAAAAGAATACAGTTGGATAATATGTTAATTTATTAATGTTATCCAGATTGATATAATTCCAAATTACAGTTTCAAAGTCTTATAAACACTGTGCTAAGTGTTTTATTTATTCACATTAATTATTCTGAAAAGTATGCTATTAACAAAATATCATCCTGTAACTGGGACCTTAATGTTTCTATAACTAGCAGTAAATAATACTTTCTATGTTCCTGAGAAAACAAAACAAAACCAAAGACAAACAAACAAACAAAACACACAGCTATTGCAATTCTGCCCACTGATTTGAGACAGTATTTTTTACTGTGCTGGAAGAACTAATGAGGAAGGCAATTTCTCAGGAAATATTTCCTGAAATATAAAGTAATAACAGCAGTAGGAATTTAAGAAAATAAAAATAAGCATATATGTCCTCGCTAATGTTCTGGAAGCACTTATATTTTAAAGTCCAATTGTTTTTCAGTAAGGAAATACATTACATTGTGTTGTTTTGTTTCTTACTTTATTGGTAACTGTTTAAATTTTACCATCACTCTTAAACTTCATTGAATTGCATGTACAATTTAGTGTTTTATTTATTGTAGGTCAGTAATGGTTCCTTAATATAAACATAGTTCAAGTAATGAAACTTCTGTAGCACCTTACAATGAGAACTGCTACTGAGCTCTGGTTTTCAGAGGCCTTTCATTAAATTTGCTGTCACTAAATTTGTTGGCTGCAGTTACAGTGATCTCCTACTGAGATATTCTGCCCTTATTCCTCTCTGGATTTAGAGTTTTCATCAGCCAAAGCTGTACATTAAAGGTCATTTTGTTGAATGCCAGGAACCAATAGAAACATGTGTACACATCTATCTGCAAAGAAAATGTTTCTAAAAATGAAGATGTTTTTATCTTGCGTGACTCCCATTTACAAGAAAGGTTGTAAGGAGGATCCAGGGAACTACAGGTCTGTTAGTCTGACCTTGGTTCCAGGGAAGGTTATGGAGCAGATTGTCTTGAGGGAGATCATGCAGCATGTGAGGGATGGCCGGGGGATCAGGCCTAGCCAGCATAGGTTCATGAAGGGCAGGTCCTGTTTGACCAACCTGATCTCCTTCTATTATCTAGTGACCCATCTGCTGGATGAGGGAAAGGCTGTTGATGTGGTCTACCTAGACTTCAGAAAAGCCTTTGACACTATCTGCCACAGTATTCTCCTGCAGAAGCAGGCAGCCCATGGCTTGGACTGGTACACTCTTGGCTGGATAAGGAGCTGGCTGGAGGGCCGGGCTCAGAGAGTGGTGGTGAATGGAGTTAAATCCAGCTGGCGACCAGTCACAAGTGGTGTTCCCCAGGGGTCGGTGCTGGGGTCTGTCCTCTTCAATATCTTTATTGACCTGGATGAGGGCATTGAGTGCGCCCTCAGTAAGTTTGCAGATGACACCAAATTGGCTGGGAGAGTGAATCTGCCTGGGGTTAGCAAGGCCCTACAGAGGGACCTGGACAGGCTGGTTAGCTGGGCTGAAGCCAATGGGATGAGGTTCAACAAGACCAAATGCCAGGTCCTGCACTTCGGCCACAACAATCTCAGGCAGTGCTATAGGTTTGGGACGGAGTGGCTGGAGGACTGTGTGGAGGAAAGGAACCTGGGGGTACTGATTGATGCATGGCTGAACATGAGTCGACAGTGTGCCCGGGTGGCCAAGAAGGCCAACGGCATCCTGGCTTGCATCAAAAACAGTTTTACTAGCAGGAACAGGGAGGCAATTGTCCCCCTGTACTCGGCACTGATGAGGTCGCATCTCGAATACTGTGTCCAGTTTTGGGCCCCTCACTGCAAGAAAGACATTGAGGCCCTGGAACACGTTCAGAGGAGGTCTACAAAGCTGGTGAGGGGTCTGGAGCACAGGCCTTATGAGGAGCAGCTGAGGGAACTGGGATTGTTCAGCCTGGAGAAGAGGAGGCTCAGGGGAGACCTTATTGCTCTATATAACTTCCTGAAGGGAGGCTGTAGTGAGCTAGGGGTTGGCCTCTTCTCTCATGTAGACAGTGATAGAACTAGAGGCAATGGTTTCAAGTTGTGCCTGGGGAGATTCAGGCTGGACATTAGGAAGTACTGCTTCTTGGAAAGAGTAGTCAGGCACTGGAATGCACTGCCCAGGGAGGTGGTGGAGTCACCGACCTTGGGGGTGTTCAAGAAACGTTTGGATGTAGTGTTGAGGGATATGATTTAGCTGAGAAGTATTGGTGATGGTTGGACTGGATGATCTTTTAGGTCTTTTCTAACCTTGATAATTCTGTGATTCTGTGATTCTGTGATCCTGAAAAGTTGCAGGACACACATTTAAAATCATAGAGGGTGTAACTGCATTATCCTGATTCAGATAGTTTCTTCTTAAACAAAACTATGTACATATTTATATAAATTTGTTGATAATTGTTAAGAGTAATAATAATAATAATAATAATAATAATAATAATAACAATTTAATTTAGTCTGCTTAAGTATAAGCATGTTTACTTTATCCTTATTTCTTTCCTGTTCTTTTCCCTGCACATTTTTTTTATATTTTCCTCCCTCTCGCTTCCCTCTCATAGTTTTATTGCTTACCTTTAGGTATAAAATATATAAATTAACTGTGTTCTCAAGTAACACATTTGGTTCTGTATATAGCCCACTAATTTTTTCAGTAAGCTGAAAATCTAATACTCTTACACTACCTTTATAATCACTGGAGAGAGGTGGCCTGAATTGTATCATGAAGATATCTCCCTTTGTTTCAGAGACAACTTAGGTCTTCTTGCGTAGATAGTCTATGTTAAATGGGATATCTTCTATCAAGAACTTCAAGTATGGATAGTGAACTGGCTGTCTTAGACAAATAAAACAAACAAAAACGTGCTGGATTACTCTGAAAAATCCACTCCAAAATAAAATATTTAGGATGCAATTCCATGATAAGAACTATTGTAACTGAATATATTTACATTCTTATTAAAAATAACTCTAATTGACCTTTTTATGACTGACAAAATACAGTAATTTCAGAATTTAAAACTAGACTTCAGTAAACCCATATATTAATGATACATTTGGTGCTAATGTCTTGCTCTCACACATCATTAATCATTACAACAAATACAAAACTTTAATATTTTAATTTTAAACAGTTCTATATATTACCGTACTTTTAAAAGAAACTAGGAAAGCCTAGCACTGAATTCATATAGTTGATACTGATGATGCTTCTAAGATCTTATTTGCAGAAGTCAGAGCTGAGATCTTTTTGAGAGAAGCTGGAACCAAAGAATCATAGAATTCATAGAATTATAGAATTACTCAGGTTGGAAAAGACCATAGTACCCTAACTCTAACAACCCCCTGGGAAATCATATCTCTGAGCACCACATCCAAACAGCTCTTAAACACATCCAGGGAAGGTGACTCAACCACCTCCCAGGGGAGCCTATTCCAGTGTTTAACTGCTCTTTCTGTAAAGAAGTGTTTCCTAACATCCAACCTAAACTTACCTTGGCGCAAAGGCTTATCTTCCTTCTTTTGTCTTTCTTTGGTCCTCATTATTTTGTGCTTCTCATCTCACTTTCCTTCAGAAAGGACTTTTATCTTCTGCTAACATTATGTAATATCTTCTTGACTTGCTATTCATCATATATGTCATTGTATTGTGTACTAGTCAGGATGTCCTGCTTGCTTGAAACATTTTGTTCTTATCTTTGTTTTGCTTCAAAACATGGATGCCTCCTACCTGCAAAAAGTCTGAACTCTGGAGATCATGTTGGTAAAGTAAGCATCTGAAGTCCTCATGTGTCACTATGCCATCATAAAATTCTTAAACACGTGGTTACGCTATCTTTTGTTCATAGGCTAAAGGTGTGCTACTATTAATTATATAATGATTATATCCAACTGTTACAAGCTACTGCTTTTGATGCAGAATTAACAACTCAAGGTCATAATAAGTCAATTAAGCCTTGATAATGGCAGAAAGCTAATTTGGCATAAAAAAGCTACTCTATTGGAATGGTAAACTACATGTGCACAGAATAGTTCTGAAGAAAACCAGAACTGCAAAAGGAGAAGGCACAATCTAATAGCTGAAAGACAAGGAGAAAAGCAGGAAGAAAAAGGCAAACATAACCATCCTTTTTCTTCAGCACAGATGAGCTTCAGAGCCGACAGTGTGCCCGGGTGGCCAAGAAGGCCAACGGCATCCTGGCTTGTATCAAGAATGGTGTGCTGAGCAGGACTAAGGAAGTCATCCTGCCCCTGTACTCTGCATTGGTGAGGCCTCACCTCGAGTACTGTGTCCAGTTTTGGGCACCTCAGCACAAGAAAGATATGGAAGTACTGGAGCAGGTCCAGAGAAGGGCAACGAGGCTTGTTAAGGGCTTGGAGAATCAGCCCTATGAGGAGAGGCTAAGGAAGCTGGGGCTGTTTAGCCTGAGGAAGAGGAGGCTGAGGGGAGACCTTATTGCCGTCTTCCAGTACCTGAAAGGTTCTTACAGTGAGAGTGGGGCAGGTCTCTTCTCACTAGTGACAAGTGACAGGACGAGGGGAAATGGCCTCAAGTTGCGCCAGGGCAAGTTCAGGTTGGATATTAGGAAGAACTTCTTTACAGAAAGGGTGGTTAGGTACTGGAATAGGCTCCCCAGGGAGGTGGTTGAATCGCCATCCCTGGATGTGTTTAAGAGCCGTTTGGATGTGGTACTCAGGGATATGATTTAGCAGAGGTTGGTTTTTTGTTTTTTTTTTTGTTTGTTTGTTTGTTTGGTTGGTTGGTTTTTTTTTGTTTTTTTTGTGGTTTTTTTTTTTTAGAGATGGGGTACTGGTTAGGCTGCGGTTGGACTTGATGATCTTCAAGGTCTTTTCCAACCTGGATAATTCTATGATTCTATGATTCTATGAACTGAATCTCTGAAGTTTCCTGACATCTATGTGTGGAAAGATTCTAATGTTTCTGTTTACTTCTCTGACATTCCTGAACTCACTGAAGCCACTAAGTAGTGCTAAGTGTGTGCCAAGCAGGAACCTCAAATTGAGAATTTGATCCTTGTGTGTAGCAGAACAGCTGTAGATTCTAGTGCAACCATCCAGAACAACAGGCTGTCTGAGCTCTAGACTCTCTGAGATAAAACAACTGAAGCTTGAATTATTCCTTCCCTGCCTTTCTAAATATTTTGGCAAAGCATCACAGCACTTAGAATATAGTTATGTGATAATTTATTACTCCCTCCAGCGTTGGAAATAAAAAACAAAGATCATGAAATTTTTCTAGAAATGAAATGAGTGTGATTATTTGACTACATTCCGATATCACCTTTGTGGCCCTCCACTGGACTCTCTCCAGGAGATACCTATGCAGTTTTTGATCTGGGGAGCCCAAAACTGGATAAAGTAATCCCGGCAAGGTCTGACCAGGGCAGAGTAGAGAGGGAGGATCAACTCCCTTAACCTCCTGGCCACAGTCCTTTTAATGTACCCCAGGATCCCATTGATCTTCTGGGCCACCAGAGCACACTGCTGGCTCATGGCCAACCTGTCATCCACAAAATTATTTCACTTAATCCTCAGTGTAAATAGCCTAGACAGATAAACAAATTTATGGTGATGAACAGTTAATTTGTTTATTTTAACAAAAACTAAACAAAACAAAAAGTTAAGGTCCAATCCAATACTGCTGCTTAGTAAGATAAATGTTTTTTGTTTGGTTGGTTGGTTGGTTGGTTGGTTTTTTGTTTGTTTGTTTTTTGTTTTGTTTGGTTTTTTTTTCTGAGCACTAATGAATTAGTATTCTGAGCCAGAATACTGCAATATCACTGTAGGAGTCTATCAGGTCTAAAAAATTACTACTTGACTGCCAAAACCAAACAGGTTTGGTATTTGAATGAAAACATTACCTATATTTTGTCTTTTTTAGGGGAAAAAGAAACACACAAACAAGGAAACTTAACAGAGAACCATTCATAAGGATGTATTGGTGTTGGCAGTAGGTGTCTGCTGGAGTTACCTCTGTGAGGTTACCTCTGCCATTTCTATCTTGTTCCAGCCACCTCCAAAGGACACATTGTAGAGAACAGCAGAGTGCATCAGACAAGTTGGTGGCATCTCTAGAATAACATACTAACAAAATAGCTGAAAAAACACCCAGAAAGTGTGTAAGTGGGAATGGTAAATACTACATTGTCTGTGAAGAAGAAATTCTTAGAAATAATAGTAATGCATTGGAACAGGTTGCCCAGGGAGGTGGTGGAGTCACCATCCCTACAAGATGTGTTCAAGATGTGGCACTTTAGGATGAGGTGTGTAGGGCATGGTATTAACAGTTGGAATAGATGAACTTAGAGGTCTTTTCCAACATTTATGATTTTATGACGCAGAAACACAAATGCAATCACAAAGATCAGAGAAGGAAAGGGAATATGGTCCCATGCCCCGATCACATATTTCCCTGCAGCTTGTGGAAAGGACCATAGTGGAACATGTTTCCATACTGCAGCCTATGGAGGACCCCACACCACAGCAGGTGAATATTCCTGAAGGAACTGCAGTGTGTGGTGAATCTATGTAGGAGCAGTAAAATTGAGAAGAAATAACCAGGATGAACTGTTATGTACTGATCACAACACACAATTCTCTATTCTATCGTGCAGCTCAAAGCAGTGAGAGGAGACAGGAGTGGCTTCTGAAGGACAAATTCAGTTGATCTTGGCAAAAGGGACAGAGGGAGAAGGTGGTGTTTTATGTTATTTTTCATCTTTTCTAGAAATTTGAATCTGTTTTAGCAGTAAATGAAATTATTTTTCTCCATGTTTATTCTTTTTTACCAGTAACAGTAAACAGTAATATTTCAACCCTTGAGCTTTCTAATCATTTTGTTCATCAGATGATGAGATGTAGGGGTGAGAGAGCAGCTGGGTGCATGGGCAAGAGTAAGCTCAGCATTACTTTCTACGAAGCCAAATATTCTTCAGGTTATTGCTAAGAGCTATATATAAGAATGAAGAATATACTAACATCATGTGCCAGGTCTAACTCTTCAATAAAAGTGTACAGGAGGGGTAAAAAGAAAAAAGAAAAAAAGAAGTAGACAAAACTTAATCCTCCTTATAAGATCCAAAACAAAAGAAAGAAGAAAGATAAAGAATAATTTTCTTCTGGTGGATAAAATAAAAACTTTTAAATGCAGACTGTCATTAGCAAATTGAATTCCATTTCACTAACTCACAAAGACAAATTTACTAAGCTAAAAAAACTTAACATCATTTAAAATAATTTTAAAAGCTAAAAAGTATAGTTTTTTTCCTCATTTAATTAATTGAAAAATCTGATTATTTCAACATAACTTGTAGATGGCAAGAGCCATAGCTTTGGGCTTATATATCATTGTAAAGAATCCTCTGAAGAAATGCCACACACAGGAAAACATGAAACTTTTTTTTTTTTTTTTTCTTGGAGTAAGAACAGATAGCTATGAGTACGAGAACTTCTGCACCAATCTGCTTTACTTCTAGATATATGATACTGTTCCAACTACAGCCCTACTAGAAGGAGGAAAATTATTTTTATTATTGCTTATTACTTCTAGCTTTGTATAAAGTAGCTCTCTAATCCAAAGAGTAATATTTCAGCAGGTGTTTATTGCTTGTTTATAGTTTGGGGTTGTTATTATTTTTCTTCAGGGCCTATGGCCACTAGTGCTTACAGCACCACAGGGTACATTATAAACAAAAGCTCTTCACAGTGACAAACTACTGAAATGAGAGCTAAGAGAATCTCTTCAAGAAAGAATTATAGCCTGCCTCAAACTTTATGCAGTAATACAGCAGAAGCATCTGCATGTGCATCTACACAGCAAGTGCAGATAATATGGTTGACTTTATGTGTGTAGATCTGTTTTTGTACATGAAACTTGAAGGTACTGAAAAATGAAGGACATAGAAATCACAGAATGTCCTATATAAATCTGAACTGGATAAATACAATTGTAACAAAAAAATTATTTGCTACTGTCAATTCTACTTATTAATAATGTGATAATTCTACCAAGGACATTTTACAGGCTGCTTCCCAAAAATACCTAGCTTTTGGTTTTTCAAAGTTTATAGAATATAGCTGCTTTTCTAATAGAAACAGCTCAGTGATTGTACAGCTTTCATATCTCGAAGCTGAGAAATGTTTAAAACTTTTGACTCTATAAAGTGTGTTAAATGACACTTAAGTCCTATCTGAGACAAAGTATTTCAAGATATTCAAGATATTTTTGCATAAATCTGCAACTGCACATTTTATTCTTCTCTACTCTGTAATTGTGTAATTTGTTTATACATGCCTTTTTTCAGAACATTTTTCAACGAAGTATCCATTTGCTTGTGTGTCTAGACTTTTATCACAGTATTTATTAGCATGTAAACATAACTAAAACTGTTTCCATTCGATTTTTTTTGTTGTTGTTGTTAAAAACCTTAAAGTGAATAAGGTAAATGACAGCACTATTAAGGACTTGACCAGAGCTACAGAAGATGTATGGAAATGCCAAGAAATAAACATACATCCTTAGAATTCTAGAGCAGGGCCAAAACTATAGGCCATATTTCTACAGCTTATGATAATTAAGAAAGAATACTATCTCAGTACCATATATCTAAATAAATGTAGTGAAATACTTCAGATCAACTTGGGCAAAGCAGGGCCTCATTCATATTATGGATTAAATCAAGAACCATTATGGTACAATTTGAAAGCAATTTAAACACAATGGAGGCTAAACTAATTTTAACAACATGACTGTAACAGAAAGAGAGAATTTTTCACAGAGAAAAAATTGACCAAGGCATACAATAATCCATCCAGTAGAGCTAAAATAGATGAAAGAAATGTTTCAGAATATACTCTGCTAACTGAAAAGGTGAATCAATAGTCATTCCACCTACATTTTTCCTATAACAAGGACTGAAAAGAACCTTAATTGGCAGAAAAAAAGTAACAGTTTTAAACTTAGGCAATATCTTCTTTCATTATAAAAGTGTTTGGCATAATTCATGCTTCTCTCTATTAAAACGATAGTGACTTTTTCCCAAAGATTTTTCTGATTTTCTAAATAAAACCAACACCTTTCAATTTTCTAGGATTTCAGTGTCATAACAAGGCAGTTGTATACATCTCCTTCTATAGACTTGACATGATCTAGATCTATCTATTAAATGTGACTGAATACTTGTAAGAGGCCATGCTTTTTTTACACTATTGCCTCAAAAGTTTGCTGAAATGGACAAGTCCAGGCAAGCCCTGGGCAGGGGATGAGAAATCCTTTGTCTGAGGGTAACAGATGGACAAGTCCAGGGGCAATGAGGGAGAGATAAGCTGCAGATGAATGGCCCTAAAGTTGTCTTTTTGTGTGGGCTTATCTCAAGGAAGATGGCCATCTCCTGATACAAAATGAAGTACAGTCAAAATGACTGATACAAAATGAAGTAGTTACCATCTTCTTTTGCAAAACTATTTGGAAATTGTGGTGATGGCATTGTGATTAAACTACTCACTATGGGAATAAGAAACTTGAAGTTAATGCCTTACATTTCAAAGCCTAGTTCCCCTGATTCCAAGAAAGCAAATTAAATACTAATCAAAGTAATAGGAACAATCTGTATGCATCCTTTTGAACTTACAGAAAATAAAGGTATATTTTTCATGATAAAGAAAAAAGATAAGAAAGGACAATATTATATAGAGACTAGCATGTGCTTTTAATTATATAAATATTGTTTTTAATTATATAAATATAGTTATGTTATTAGATAAAGTATGACGACATTCATTAAACATGTCTTATACATAAGATCCACAAACCAACAATTCTAATTCCCAGTGAGTATATTAACCATTTTTTACAGAACCATACTCCTGTATATGCTTTAATGTTTCCCTATTAATCCTATTATTGTGCAGTAGGACTTCCATAAAATGAACAGACTGTATTTTTTCCACTCGGGCTAAGTGATTACTTAATAATGCATTTTTATATTCTGGAAATGAAGGACTGAACTTCCTCAGGCCCTAAAATCAAATGTTCTTCTCCTGGGCAAGTGATCTAACCACTAGGCACTGCATAAAAGACTAATAGTGAACACTTTATGTCTTCCTGCAGTTATAACAGACAATGTGTTTTTCCCCATCTTTCCCTCCAAACAAGAGTGTTATGGAATGATCCTTGACTGTGGATCTTAAATATCATCATAGTATCATAGTATTGTGCGAGTTGGAAGGGACCTTAGAGATCATCGAGTCCAACTCCTGGGATTCAAGCCCTCTGTGTAGCAGAGCGGCACTTCTACCCCCTGCTCCACAGGGGGGGATTCGAACCCGGGCCCCCTGGTGTTGCAAACGGGAATTCTACCGCTGTGCCACCGGAGGCACACAATAGATTAGGATATTCCAAAAATTCTCAGTAAGTCATTTTGACTGCAGGAAGAAAGATGTAGAGCTGTTGGAGGAGGTTTAGAGGAGGGCCACAAAGATGACCAGAGGGCAGATGCCCCTCTCCTGTGAAAGAAGGCTGAGGAAGTTGAGCTTGTTCAGTCAGAACAATCAGAAGAGGATGCTCCAGGGAACCTCACTGTAGTTTTCCAGTATATAAAGGGAGATAACAAACAAGATAGAGATAAACAACTTTTTAGGTGCGCAGATCATGGTAGGACAAAGGGGAATGTTTTTGTCTAAAGAAATGAGATAACAGAAGGCTTGTGAAGTTCAGTAGGGAGAAATTTGAAGTCCTGCTTCTGGGAAGGAATAACCCCTAGCATATTGGAAAGCAGCTAGACAGAAAAGAGGGCTTTGATCAACATTAAGATGAACAACCAGTGTTTGGTGACCCTGCACACCCCCTGCACACAGCAGGGTGGGTTGAAACTAGATAGTCATTGTGGTCCTTTTCAACCCCATCCATTCTATGATTCTATGATATGGATCTATGATTTCCTATGAGGAAAGCAAGAGAAAGATGGAACTCTTCAGTCTAGGAAGAGAAATATCAGGGTTGTTCTCACTAGTGTACAAGAAGACAGGGAGATTGAATCCAGGCTCTTTTAAGTGACAGGACAAGAGGCCTGAAAGACAGACATTTCTTTCTGAATATCAGGAAGTACTTAGAGTTTGTGGAGTGTCCCTCTCTGGAGATATTAAATACTTCTCCAGAGAAATATGCTCTAGGTGGTCCTACTTGAGTAAGGAATTTGGGCAGGTGACCTCCAGATGTCCAACCTCAAACATTCTATGAGTCTGTGAATGGCTTGGATTTCAGAATACTAAGTTATGAATCACTGGAAAAAAATAAAATAAAATAAAATAAATCCCAATTAATCCAAGGGAGGGATGGAACACCTCCCCTGTGAGAACAGGGTGATAACAGGGTGATAGAGCTGAGGCTGTTCAGCCTGAAGCAAAGAAGTCTCTAGGGAGACGGTATAGTGGCCTTTCAGAGGTGATTAAGATTGATTGTAAGGAAGGAGGTTTTTACAGAAAGGGTTCTGAGGCACTAGAACAGGTTGCTGAGGGATGTGGTGGATGTCCTAACCTTGGAGACACTCAAGGACAGGATGGATGAGGCTCTGAGCAACACAATCTAGCAGCAGATGTCACTGTTCATTGGAGGAAAGCTGGACTGGATGACCTTCAAGAGTCCCTTCAAACTCAAACAGTTCTATGACTCCATGAAATTATTCCTACATATATTCCTGACATTCCGAATAAATTCATTTACACTGAATTTTCTGATCCTACCAGGTCTGTCAATCAGCTTGATTAACATACTCTTTTCAGAGCATTAGCCTACAGTCTATATTCATATATATATGTACTATGCCTACTACTATAATTTCATCAGTTGCAACCCTAAAAATAAGAAAATAGGTATCTGAGCCATTTAAGAAATACAAAATTTCTGTATTTCAGTATAATTGTTCTTGGTTAACCACCACAAACAGCCCCATTCCTACTTCCCTTTACATTGCTTCGGTGTTACTTAGCATAGATATCTCAGATGTTCTTTGTCTCCACTTCTCAACACTAGTACAGGAGTAACAGAAGATTCTTACCTTATTGCAGCTATGGGTGAACACATTAAAGAATGTATTGTATGCTTGTATATGTCTTGTATATGTCTCTGAGCTTGTATATGTCTCTGAGAAATGTCATATAAATGTATTTTGACTGACAAGGTGGTATTTCCATTTTGTTTTAATACACTTCTGCTATGAACAGTGAAAAATTAGAAAAAGAACAATAGATTTAAATTAACAATTCACCCAACACTTAATTCATCTATTTTATAGTTGAAATTCTGCATTTATGTAAGAAGTCAATATTGAAAATTTAAATAGCAGAAGAACCAATGTTCTAACACATTTAAACATCAGAAGAACCAATATTATAACCACCTACCTGTCTAACTAACCATGTAAATTCATGCTCCATTTACTAACCAGAGTCTGCTTAGTACTAGAAGTCAGTCTGCTGAAACGTCATCTTTGCGTATGAACCATAGTTTTGCTTTTTTAATCTCAGCATGTCAACCACAGAAAACTGAAAAGCTTCATTTTGCAAAGAACTAGCAGTTAAATTCAGCAGGCAAAGCTTTCCTTTTTCGCCAGTACTCATGAATAAAAGCAGAAAGCATTTAATATGTCAAAAATAATGGAAAACTTCCCTAGGGATATCTTCCATCTTAGCCTTTGCCATCATACATTCTCAGGCTCACATTACTTTTCAGGTTGTATGTTGTTGTTGTTAAGGTGGAAACATGTGTAATTTAAAAAATAATATCCACACTATTTCCTTGGAGACCATTAGTGTTCTTCACTATCATGTTTCTTCTTTCTCTTATTAAAGCAATGAAGTCAATTTCCTGTATTTTTCATTTCATTACAGAATTTGTAACATGAGTGGGCTAGACTGATTTCATCCCATGTTAAATCTAATGCTATGGAATTATTCATACAGTTTGTTGCCTTAGAAATAGAACTGTGGGGAAAAAAAATAAAGGAAAAGACCAAGTTTATCAGACATATTAATAATGGGTAAATTCATTGGCTCAGAAAGAATAATATTGCTGAAAATTACTTTGGCAAAGCCAGATCTGTTTCATTTAGTGTTTGAAACACTGAGTGACAGGTAATGAGAAGATATTATTTGATTTCCAGCTATGAGTTGAAAGACGATGGATAAGAACACACACACACAAAGAGAAATCATTAGTGTGGAACTAGAGGTAGTAGGAATAGAAAAAGCACAAGCAAAAATATAAGCATTGCAAAGGATATAGATATGTTTTTTGATTTTGTTTTAATTTTTTTTTTTATATTTAGTCCTGGATTTCCCAAAATTAATTATTTAAAATTAGTTCTAGGATCCACTTTATGAAGAATAGTTACAGCTACATGCACATTCTTGTATTTCTCTGTTTCGCTTTTCATGACAAAGTAGAAAATAGGATTATGTTGTTTACTCATCTTTCTAGATTTAGTACTGGTACAAGATACAGCATCACATTTGGAAACAGATCAACACATGGATGCCTGAATATTATTAAGGCAACCAAAGACATTACTTCTGTTTAGTGTAGTGTGGTATTCTTTTTTATTCAGGAGAATTTAAATACCATACTCCTTAAACCTCAAACCAGAGATTAGCAGGAGATCTGTTGAGTCATATAAAAACATAACTGAACAAAAATTGCATTACTGGCTCTGTGCCAACAATTCAATATCTTAAACAGCATTTATTCCCACCCTCTAGGGATATTCTATATATTGCAAGGTTTCCTTTGAGTGTTCACTGACTGGTTTTCACCAGCCTAGCTGAAAGAACAAAGCTATATATAAATCATGCGTGTACAGAGAGATTTTCAGTTCAGTTGCCAAAATACAAAATAAAAATGGATGTGACAAGGCTTTTTTGGCAATTGGTGCTACAAAAACACATTTTATTCACATATGCAACCTTCTCGGAAATTATTGAGGTTATGACAGTTGAGAAAAGAGCTTAACTCATTGATGTTAGAGAAATATAAAATAGTTGTGGTCTGAGGATTTGAGGCAACCACAAAATCTCTGCTGAACAACAGATCTCAGCTGTTTTTTGTTGTTGCTGTTGTTGTTTTGCTATCTGTAATAGAAAGAGGACTTGCTCTGACTAGAAAATCTAAGGTATTTTTCCTCTGCCTACTACTTTACTAGATCTTATTCTTTCAGTTTCATTAACATACAGAGAACTAAGTCAAGTTTGAGTAACTTCAAATGAGCAACTTAGCTAATTAAACTTAATGAGGATTTCAATTCTAATTCCAATATTATGGTCTCCTTTATATTACTATTTTCCCTATAACCAGGAAGAAAATTGTACATATGATGCTGTACTGAAGAGGTTTAGGTTATCTCTAATGTTACAGATAGGTTAGAGAAAGACAAATGAGGTTAAGAATGTTATGTTCTGTACAATTCTGATTGGTAAATTTTAAAGTTTGAAGTTTTGGTTTAAGTGAAAGCTCCTTTTTCTTGTAAATTCAGCACTAGCATCTGTAACACAAGAGTTACATTTAGTTTAACATGGTCTGTTTATGCATGCAGATTAGCCCAGTGACTATTCTTTGTCTTTAGAGGAGAAATTCATAGGTAATGAACATACAAATTGTCTTTCTTTTGTGCAATGATACTCAATCATAAATTATGAAAATATTCCACTGATTGCCTAAGATTCCCTTTTTTTTTTTATTTATTACTTTTTATTATTATTATTTTTTTAATGTAATAATTTTCCCAAAATAACATGTCTTATCTTACACTGTACAATGAAGCCTGTGAACACTGACTATAGATCTGGGAGTATGAGTAGGAAGAGATTCCGTATAAACTTCAACTACATGAAATTAATATTTTGAGAGTGTGGGATGTATTCTGATTTTTTAATTTTCAGACATATCAGATAGAGATAGTCAAATGTAGTTTGTATAAAAAACAGAAAAACAACAATCAGAAGTTAACGTTCATGCCAGTTCAACGGTTTCTATTATGGGAGGAATTTTAACTCAAGCCACATCTCCAGTACTATGTTCAATTTTGGACTCCTCGCTACAAGAAAGTCACTGAGGCCTTGGAACGTGTCCAGAAAAGGGCAACAAAACTGAGGAGGGGTCTGGAGCACAAGTCTTATGAGGAGTGGCTGAGGGAGCTGGATTGTTTTGGCTAGAGAAGAGAAGGCTCAGGGGAGACCTCATTGCACTCTGCAGTTTTCTGGAAGGAGGTTGTGATGAGGAGGGTCTTGGCCTCTTCTCCCAGGCAGCAAACAGGACCCAAGGAAATAGCCACAAGTTGTACCAGAAGAGGTTAGATTAGACATAAGAAAAAGCTTTTTCTCACTGGACTGGCCTGCTCAGGGAGGTGGTGGAGTCACCATCCCTGGCAGTTCATTCAAGAAGTATCTGGATGAGGAGCTACAAGATATGGTTTAGTGGCTTGTGATGGCAATGATAATGGGAGGATGGTTGGAATAGATGATCTTGTAGGTCCTTTCCAACCTTGTGATTCTATGATTCTATGTTTTGGTTCAATCCCAAGATAAGAGTAAAAAACATAAACTATTATGCTAAATACCTCTGTCCATGTTATAGAGGAAGTTAATTAAGAAGATCATAATAGACCATTATTACCTTAAGAATGCATTACATTACTGGACAGATTTGCCGAAATAATTTTAAAACTTCAAAACAGTGTATTGTTACTGCCTTACTGTTTCAGGTAAGAGAAGTAAAAAGAGACATTTCTAATGAACGTGAGTTTAATATTAATTGGGACTAAATTGGAAATGGTTGAGGATAAAATTCACATCTTGGAAATGTACTCTTATCAGATATAGCATAATTTCAGACTAATCATAAAACAAAATGATAAAGAATTTATGCTCCAAACTCCTTAATTCTAGGCATTTGTTCCACAGAATGGTAGCCAATAATTTGTGACTAATAATTAGGTTTAAATAATTCAGAGAAACCATTGAGTTTATAGAGTTAGATGAGATATAACCCCGAAAGGTTTTATCCCATGTATTTTAGAGAGGTGAACCACATTCTGGAAGTCCAGCTCTTTTCATTTCTGACTGATACAGAGATTCTAGTGAATTCATAAATTCTTTGTGAATGAGGTGTATCTGTATCTGGAGACCTCAGTGTACAGTTGCACAGAGCTTACCAGTAAGAAATAACTATGAGTAGTAAAAGCAAGATTTGATCTGACCATACAAATACATTAATGGGGGATACATTTCACCTTTCCTTTAGCTACAACCCTAATGTTTCTTAAAGAAAAGGACTAATATTTTCTTTCAATGGCTTCACGCATTCAACTACACTTACGTGAATCCCTCACCCTGGTTTCAGCCCAATGGTATTCAGAGTGTGAAAAAAAAAATAAAAAATGGTGCTTGCTAGCCCCCTGTCTGTAGTATAATCTGAGGGCTACAGGAGCATCCTTCAACATTCCAGTTAAAGCTATGACATCTCTAGGTTCTACTATGAAACATGAGCTGATTAATTTTGCTTATGCCAGAAATAAAATGTAAAGGAAACAACTCCTCTCTTAGTCTTCTCCCACTTCCTATAACTGATCTATATTTTATACCAGTGGCAGCTTCATGTAAATTTGAGGACAGTCTTAGGAACAATGAATGAAGAGGTTTGGATTTGTTCTCAAAGTCCTTTTACATGTCATTCTTTTGGTGGTGACTATAGTAGAATTCTAAGAGTGTAAGAAATACAAAAGTTTACAAGGACTACTTCCTATGTTCTCTAAACTTAATCTCTGAGTTTCAAATTCCTAGAGGCTGGGAGACTACCCAGAAAGCGCCCAATAATCTTGCGTTTTTTTCTACATGCCTCTTTGGATATCAATTAGCAAACTCCAGCCTACTGTCAGTCAAGCAGACTGATTAGGTGTACTTTTGCTCTTTCCCATTATTGCCCATATCTTCTTCTGCTTAGTAAATGGAGATAAGGTTTTTATTTAGGTGGTATAGAATATGTGTATGTCTCAAATAAGCCAAATCTTGAATTTCTTCATTTTCACATACTGTTGGACCATTGGTTCTCTCTCTAACAGAATATATTTTAATCTTTTTCTGAAGAATAAGACATCTTCATTTGTCTAGTGGGAATGGGAAGAAATTGATTCTGGCTCTATTTTCTTTGGTGAGAAAAGTGCTGTAGATATAAAAGTAAGGGTAATGACAGTACCATAATTACCCTGCTTATGTAGAAAGCAATAGTTCTACCCGCAGTTCTCAGGAGCTTCGTACTAAGTACGTTCTGATAAACATATGAGGGAATGACTAAGATCCCCAAAGAACTCAGAAGAAGAAATGTCTAGGTTCTGACTGAGAATAGGAATGTTATTATTTTTGTTATTAGTTATATAGACATAGGAGTTAGTTGAATGAGAGAGGTCAAGTATCTTATGCCTACATAAGTCACAAGTATTTCCCTTCACTCCTTCACTGATGTTCATATCAAAATTATTTTTGAATGGGAAAGAATTTCTAATTTTTTAAACTAACTCAGGCCTCGCTCATTCATCACACTGTTGTTTAGACTATTCAGTGACTCAAAAAAGACATAGATATCTTTTAATGATAGTTGCAGTTTTACTTTACTCTTATAAGCTTAAATATAAACCATTCTGAATAACTTTCTTAAAACAGTACAGCCTATATTATGTATTACTCACCTACAAAATCTAAAACTGAAAAGACATGCATATGCAAGTCAATGCATTTAGGAAAAATACTAAGATATTCACTGTTGAGCCAAAGAATTTATGTCTTCAGTGCTATCCTTTTTTATAGTGGTTTTCCTAGTACTATTATCTTACAACATCTTCTGTGACATCTGAGTACTCTTACTGCCTTATTTCCTTTCTTTTAGTGCTCCCTAATCTTAACAGGTCACAGCATCCTACTGTTTCTTCCTCCAAACTCCTGATAAGCTCATTTGAACTTTGCTTTCTTTACTGTTTTTCTCAGAGGCTTCAGGCAATTTGTCGTCATCAAGTAATGAAGTCAAATTGACTCCCCTGTATTCTAGTACTTACGCATCATGTTGCAAGCCAGTAATTTCAATGTTTGCTTGTTTTTGTTCAGGTACATGTCTGTGTTAAATTTAAATTCTACTTGCCTAAGGGTTTTCCATGCTTGAACTGCCCTAAGCTTTCACACCTGTAGAAGAAATATTTGCTTTCTTAACCTTGATCTGTATCTTTATGTAAATAAATAGTTCTTACCACCATTAATTTTCCAATAATTTAGAGCTTTCATGAAACCCTTAACAAACTAAGTTATGCAGGATTACAGTATATGATAGAACATCCACAAGCATTTCTTTTCATTCCTATGCTCTAATATCTAGGGATTTCTGAATAAAATACTATGAGACTGAAAACACAAGAGGAATTTTTCATGGACATACACAATGCAGGACTGTATTATAAAGGTCTTTTAGATAAAATTACAATAACAAACTTAAGTTCTTGCAATTATAGTAACTTATTCTGAAATGTCTCTTCTTCCTCACTTTTTTTTTTTGAAGCTCCCTCTTTTTGTTCCCTCTTTTTTTTAAATCATAATTCTACTTTCTGATTTTATTGTAAACATTTCCTGACCTCTATTTATCTTATTACAAGTGTCATCAATTCTCAAATTATGATAAATATAGGTTAAAAAAAAAAAAAAAAAAAACACAACAAAAACTCTTTTTATTATACTCTGCTGTGAGTGACAAGAAACTTGCAAGCAAATTGTAAGTGATTCTTAGACTAACATGAGTTGCATTCATGACCTTATAGAATTCTTAAGTATAAATTGCTTGCTGAAAGTAAATCATACTTTTGTGATCCTGGAGCAAAATTGTTCTCTTGAACTTGCAGCTCATATATCAGTTGGTTCTTTTTATTTTACTTCATTTATTTATTCAAATTGTAATTTTCATCCCATCATAAAGTGGAATGAAGCAGTATAAAGATTCTGACCTTGACTACAGGCAAAGGAAATAGTCTGAGTGTCCAGATGTGTATTTCCAAGTATGTAAATCTGTTAGTAAAGCACTTGACAGACACTGTTGTTTAACTAGTTGTAACAATAATGAAAAAAAAAACAAAAACATTAGAAGAACTCTTTAGTAGACCAAATTCCCAAGTCCACCTGAAGCTGCCTTGGGATAATATTGATTTTAGATACACTGATACATCTCCATGCACTCTCTGCCAGAAATTGTAACGCAATACTTGAATAGCTGCAGGATTTATGTATTAAAAACTGTATAAATTAAGGTATATGGCCAGCTAGCTTGTTCTAGCTTTATCAGGTCTACAAATAAAAAAAGTCTTTGAAAAGTTATGGCCTGCCTTTAACTTTAATAGCTATGAAATTTTGCAATCAGTCTTTCTTGATGTATGCAATGACTGTTCTTTGCAGGCCATCCCTTTTATTCTACTTCATAAAACTGATGCTTCCTATAAAAGATTCAAACTCTGTTCTGATCTGTAACCTTAATGAAACAGAGACCTTAAGAAGGAGATTTATAAAAATGACAGAACATTTGTATTTGTACTTCTCTTTTTTTTGTTGCATGTAAATATGTAAAAGTTAAAGCTACTACCTGTATCTTCCCTAGATATTGTTAAGGTTTTTTAAAAATATATATTTTGGTGTGAAGTAATTTGCTTTTTAAACAGCTTTATGATTTTACTTGTTCTTTGATTTAAATGTTCTGAATAAAAATAATATAAAATGTAAGCAGTAATAAAATAATCTTCGCTAATAAAGTAAAACAGTATACTGAGATACTGATTCAACCCTAAAACTAGATTTCTTTGAGACAGGACAAAAACCTAACAAATAAAGCTATGTGAACTTATAATGGCAGTCTATTCTGTGGGTTTAATAGCTTCTATCCTAAACTGTTCATATGACACTAAGAAGGAAAAGAAGAAAAATAAAATGCTCACTGTACATGAAATTTGTAAATCCATCAAAAAATGCAATGAATAGAATATTTCCCACAAAAATATCATCACTACAGAATACATTTATAGGTGTATGTACAGATTTGTTTATTTACTCAAGGTAAATCAAAATATTCTGGACATTTGATCACCCAAAATAAATTAAGTGCTTTTTTTTTTTTTTTTTTTTTTTTTTTTTTTTTTTAATGCACAACTTAAAGATAGCTTCCTGAATACATACAGGAAAAAACCTTCCATGGTAATTTCTCTGTCAAATTTGCAATATTAGATGAAATAGAGCATATTTCTCAATAGAAGTACATATTGATATAAAAACAGATTTTCTATCACTCCAAAACTTTAAGCAACATAATTTTAAAGCTTTTTTGTTAGAATAATCATAAAGCCTATTAAAAAAAATTAACAGAGAATAATCTTTATGGAGTTAAATTTCAGGAGGATCTCACTGAAATCAAAGCAGTGGATGACTAATACCAAACTTAAATGTGTTTCTTATTCTACTACTCCTTAACAAAACTTGGAATGCAATTTAGCTGAACTCCACTTTAAAATCTGCAGAAATTACTTTGTCAGAACTTCAGGCTCTATCCAGTTACATTTTTTTGTTGCTAGTGTCGAAATCCTTTGTCATTGAAGCACAACCAGGCTCATCTTTCACAGAAAATAATCTGAGCAGTGATATTTAAAACTGTTACATGCACAGTGCACAAAACTTTTGTAATTAAATTTGAAAATAATCAGAGTAGATATTTCTGTTTAACAACAAGTTCTCCAAAGTTAAAAGCAATCTTTACTGCAGGACTTTTATGCAGAAAAACTGAAGACACTCCTTTGGGTTTTGGAATTTCATATGTGCATATATATTATATATATTGTTTATATAAATTTTATCCTTATTTTACTTAATCCTTATGTTGCTGCACTTTTTTCAGCTTTTTTTTTAAGTATATACAGTATTTCTTCAGAAAAATGTTGATTTTTCTATTTATATCTGATCCACAAACATAGCAGAAAAAAAAGCTCTTCTCCTTCCATTACTCTCCTTGAAATCACTCTTGTCCCATGAAAGCCTAGCTCTTTTGTTTTGATAAACAATTAATCTACATGAGTTATTGATTTTAAAATAAATGCCAGGTAAATAGTTCTGGCTGGAAAGGTAGTTCACCAGCAGAAACAAAGTTCTCTGGATTCATACAGTGTGGTTATAAAGGCTCGATTTTCCAGTCAGAATCTTATGTGTACGTTTAAAAATCATTTTATCCAACAGGATGCAAAATGGTCTCACTAGAAAGTTCAGTTTTCACTCACACAGATTTTCAATCTCATTTACTTGCATCAGCTCTCTAATTGGACTGTAATCTTGTTACTTAGCTTTCAATTTTGTAAGTGGCAGATGTACATCAGAAATGACATGCAGGTGGGAATACCACATATTAAATCAATGTAATCACATTTAAATATTTCAGGGTTTGGTAGTGCTGTACAAAGCCCTTTGTTAAACAGGCAAATTAAAAATTAAATAAATAAATAAAGTCACAGTTAGGTAACTATCTCTAAGCAAAGTTAAAATGCTTTAACATGATAATTGACCTTAAAATTATACATTTGGTGTCCACAATTAAGAAACCTTAGTCAGACATTTTATAATTTAAGAGCATGAGAGGAATTCTAAGGTATGTTGAAACATTCTGTTTTTCCTCCTATTCGCGGGGAAATTATGCCTTTAATGAATTTGTATTGTTTTTTTCTTCATGTTTATAAGGATATCATGCTCTCTCACACACCAGCTAAGGGAATGCAGACTTGGATCAAGAATACAGAGAAACTCTCTAAACACATTCCATGATTTCAGGTGTACTTTAATTTTAAAGAGCAACATTTGTGATAATTTTGATGACAGAGAGTCCTCAGTAAGGTGGCAATAAGTGGCAATCATAATAATTGTGGCAATAAGGCCAATAGTACTTCAGGTGAGACTATCCTTATCTTTTCTGCCTATCCTTTCACCACTATAAATTTTCATAAAGTTTGTTGGAAGCACTATATCACTACCAGCAAAATCTGTCCTGTCTAGGCTTATCTCTGCAGAAGTAGGTCTAACAAATTACAAGGCTTGCCTATTTACTTAAGAATGCTCTGTGCTTGAAATATT
Organism: Excalfactoria chinensis; assembly: GCF_039878825.1. Taxonomy (NCBI): domain Eukaryota; kingdom Metazoa; phylum Chordata; class Aves; order Galliformes; family Phasianidae; genus Excalfactoria; species Excalfactoria chinensis. The sequence goes on along the minus strand of NC_092828.1, from coordinate 18,899,479 downwards.
TTATTGAAAACTTATAAGTAATAAAATCATTTCATTTAAAAGATAAATGACTTATAACCCCCCAAAATTAATACCTGCATATAAAATAGCCTGCATAATACTTGTGCAGATAAGTCACTTTCAGCATACCTAAATCTCAAAGACTTTTTATGCTATTTACTACATATTCCATGGAGTTGCCAAATCTGATATGAGCAGAGGCAAGGCTGCCACAGTTTTGTGCCCCTCCGACCAACCAGTAGCATGTATATGTCATAGCCACAGACAAACATGCATATACAACACATGTTCACATTTATGTATAGCCAGTCACACTGTTCATGTATATATTTACACACGCATGCATACACAAACTCAAATTTCAGGTCTCAAGGGATTTAAACTACCCCCCGGCAAATCTAAATTTCTATTCAGTCAAGCACTGACCTGCGCTTCAGTCACTACCATTGTGAACAACCCAGGCACAAAGTCACTGCTGTTCTAGCTTGTAGCTTTACTCCAGTCACTGATGCATAAACCACTCTATAGATGCATGCATATATAAGGGTCCCCTTGAATAGAACTTAATGAGAAGACAGAACATGATGAGATATGGAGGACACAGCCAGGCCCATCATTTGACCAGCCCTCTTTACAAGCACACTCTCGTCCCCTTCTACATTTCAAACAGACCTTCCTCATCTTGGTACTTAAAGAAATTTGTGACTGCATACAGTGCATAAACACCCCTGTGGACAGTAACTTCCCTCACCAAAAGGTGAACTGAAGTTGCTCCCTTTGGAAACTGGAACCGATGGTCCCCTGGGATGGCAAAGGGAGTGCAAGTGCGAGGTATGTGTTTCTCCAACAGGCTCAATAAAATTTCTCTGCAAGATATTTTCCTCTTTCTTCTTTTGTGTTTGTTGCCATGGCCTTTTTATGGGTTTATCACTTTGCTGTGATAGACCTGCTAACAGCTGGATGAAGGTATTGTTAGGGTTCTCTTAAGTTTCATTGCTTTTCTGTGCTTTTTTTGTGTTTGAAGAGATGAACTTCTTACCATTCAAATGGGCACATGTCATTCAGCTACACCTTGAAATGACAAACTACGTTTTACTCTGCCTGCCTATCACCAAACAAAAACAAATACTCATTACATCCATTTATAACCTGTCTCTGAATCTCAAAAAACAAGCAACTGATTACAGTTCTTGAGGGTTGTCTGTGATCACTAGATCACTAGGTATGTTTTTCCTTCAGAGCCTAGTTTGCAATTTGTTTATATAAGAAATGAGATATTTTAATCACTTCCTCTTAGGAAAGATGGAGAAATCATTAAATGACAACTGCATTTTCCTCTTTTTCCTCTTCAGGCTTCTTTCCCCCTCTTCCCCCCTTCCTGTTTTTGTCTTAGTACTTACTACTGTCAGGATCAAAATCCTAAAGTAATGGAGAAATATTACAGTAATAATGTACACTTATCTAGACATATTGGATTGGAGGAATCATACTGTATTAATACTTATTAAAATCTGATGTAATATAAAGTAAGATTCACCTGGAAATAGGGATAAATAAAAATACAGAAAAAAAAAATTATATACAAAATAACCTAGAAAGCAACTTTAACTTAGTTTCATATCACAAACTAAGGCTGGCATAGTTATGTCAGTCAAACAGATTGTAGACAGACATTGTGCCACAACTAGCATGCAGGTGGATGACCCCTGTTACAGTTACACTCTCCAGCTGCTTATTATTACCCTTTTGCCAGCAGAACTGGGAGGGCAGTAACCTCCAGCAGAGTGATTTGTGTGAGTGATCCCTTGTCCACTTCAGGCAATATCACCCAGGTAAGCATAAGTAATTTAAGTAGCTGGTATGAGGCTATAGACAGATACCTTCTTTCAGATCTAGCTGTGCTGGTGATTGTTCCTAATCCTTTCTGTGCTGAAGGCCGTATCGCTCTCAGAAAGTACAGGCAAGTTGTAGATGACCTGGGACTATTTCCGAGAAAAACTGGTTGAGACCTACATATACATTGCTTAAGTTCAATTGTTAACCTGACAGTAGCAATTCTGTAGCAGTCTGTTTTGAGCAGTCTAGTGTTTTTTCCTGTATCATTTGAAAAGCTGACTTTTTTTTTTTTTTTCTGAACACGGATTAGACAGAATTCACCAGAAACACTTTACCCACTTAGCTGTGGAACGTAGTGAGCTCCAGCTGAAGAAAAAGAAACTGATACAAGAACTGGTATATCAGCACCAGCAGATGTGCCTTTCTGTAGCTTCAGGCAGCTAAGAGTGGCAAGAGAGGCAATCCCTTACTGACACAGTTTTGCACTCAAGTTAAGAACAGGCTTTACAGACACCATTATAAAACTGCATTTGTACTGTTTGAGCCACATGTTAGGAAGGCTTTCTGTGCTTGTAGCAAGTGTGTTTTCTTTTCATCCATGTCAGTATCATTCTGACAATAAAATATTGCATTTGATCTCAGGTTCCAAATATACTATCCAATAAAGATGGCCTACCTACTAAAGGAAAATTGCAGTTAAAGCAATATATATATATATATATATATATATATATATATATAATTACTTATGTTCAGCTGTTATCAAGCCAGAGCCTTAGCTAATTTAATGAAATTAAGTGTGAGTGTTAGTAATCAAAAAGAGTTTTTGTGCACCTTGTCAATAAACAAATTCTTCCAAATTATTAGTCTAGAGTTGTTAGAATGCAAGAAATAGAGAATCACCTTAAAATTTAAGCAGCAGGAAATAATTTTATGGATAACTCTAACCTATACCACATTAAAACACTTTGTAAAGGAAAACCAATTTATTATTTGTAACATACTGAGCATCAAGATATTTTAGGACTGTGCATGTTATAAATGCATTAGTAATAAATATTGAGTTCATTTTGTTATTGTGCTAAAATTGCTAACTGGATGGCTGAAATACTAAGAAGAGAATAACTTGAAAACATAAGTACCACAGAATGGCCCAGGTTGGAAGGCACCTCAAGGATCATGAATCTCCAAACCCCCACTCATAGTAATTGCTACATAGTATTGTCACTTTGTTCTGAAGGGATTTAACAAAAGACTGTTACTCAGACCTCTTCCAACCAAACAGTAGGGAGGGGATGAGCAGAGGCACAGAGCTCAGCTGCATTTCACACGTACTCTAGAAACTTGTCCCTTTCGTTGATGCCTTTCAGTCTCCATAGATCAGTATGTAATCACAGTACACTTTCTGCATGTGTCAGTGATACAAAGAGGATGTGAATCCACTGTTTCTTTAACTGAACATCATTCAGTAAGCATTTATTCAGCATGACTAAAAAAATTTGCCAAAATACATGAATTTGCGTTAGCTAATAAAGAGGTAAAATGAATACTACAGAGAGACCTTTAAAATAGTCAAGCAAGTTTGTGATAGGGCTGTTAGTAGAAAGTTAAGCTGATGACTCCATTGATAGTTATGGTACTTAGAGATAAATCAAGATGGCATTAGCATTGCAATCACAGAAACGTTCTGTTATGTGGAAACAGTGTAATTTTTTAAGTTTGCCCTGCAGTGATGTTAATTCTATTTTTACAGTTGCTTGTGTTCTCTTTAGAATATACATTCAAGGTGAATCATTTAGACATTAATTAACGTTGATGCCATTCTTCAATAGCCTCATGAATAATAAATGAGGTAGTGGAAGTGAATAATTGGCCTTAAAGATAAGTTACAGTAAAATATTCAACCTAGTGTGCTGTGACATTGTGTTACCCTCCCATCTCCCTCCCTCCCCTTAGGCCTGCCTGTTATGCATAAAGCTTTGCTCAGGACTGCCTTAACTGATAATGAACACAAATCTGTCTCAAACTGGAGGGCTGATTTCAGACACCTGGTTTAACAACTGAGGATCAGTTGAGCATGTGCTAAATAATATAAGCCAGTCCTCCTACCTAGTAAACAGTGATCAGCGCAAGAGCCCTTTGAACTCCTCTATACTGCAGCTGGCTGAACAATGGAACCCTCCTTCAAGTAGGGATACCTCTCAAGTTTATGCATGTGTAGAGATGTTCTACACCTTGCTAAGATTATATTTTAGACTGATTGTGCACATAGCCTTCAAACATAAAACTATTGATCAAGTTTTGAAGTGGATTCAGGCACACCTACAGTTCTTACCACAACAGTTCAGGTAGTTTAGAAGGCAAGGGGGTCAACTCTGAAGCTCGGTGGAAGGCCTATATGCATTAAAAATAAATAAACAAACAAACAAACAAATAAATAAATAAAATAAATCAAGTGTATACAGCCATCTCAAACCCTGAGAAGTTGTAGTCTAATTTATGATTAACCTCTGTTAAATCATATCAGTAACTATATTCCCTCTTCTCTCTTATGAGTGAAGTGTAGTTTCCATTTGTGACATATGCTGAAAGACATACTGACTTATTTAGTTTCACATATCATTGTTACTTATATGAGTGGCAGGTTAACTTTTACATTGATTACTGCAACTTCTTCTTTAGTCTCTCTTATGCTAATTTTAGTTCTTTAATCAATTCAAATTACAGCTTCAGCCTTCTTCCACAGTGCATTAGGTATAGGATCTCCATCTTCTTGATGATCTTATGCAACTCAGGCTTAGTTTTGTACAGTGATACCTCTATCTCCTGTTTTGTCACTTGTGGTTTTAGTGTCCTATTCTCTCCCCAAGTTCTACTTCAGATTTTAATGTTAATTTATTTGCATAAAATGTACTTCCTGTCCCAAAGCTCTCAATTTTCTTATTCAAAACTTAAAATAAATAAATAAATAAATCTCTGAATAATCGTATCAGTAAGAGAATAAGGGACAATAAAAGACAATGTAGTAAAGATCTCAGTTACTAATCTTTAATTTTTTTCCTGCTGAGAATATAGTATTGCCATATTTTTTACAGCAACAGCATGTTACCAGTGGTAACGGGTAACAAATACTGATCATTAAAACTCTATTTACCTCAAATTGACTTATTGATGGAATATAATTTTAGAAAAATGCTTTTCTGACTTGCTGTGAATGAAAAGCTTTACAAAACCAAAATCAGTATATAAAGTTAGGTTTCTAAGCTCTCATCTGTATATACTAATAACCTGCTTTTAATATAATGTAGGTGCTTATGATCTTTCACCAGAACATCAAGATTCTAGAAATAAGTTTTCCAGTTGGAAATCAAGAAACATTCTAGACATTTTTCCTGTATTACATACACGAAGTTGCACTAATTGGCTTGTTTCTCTTTTAACCTTCTTTGCAACCCTCAGTACAAAATGTCTTACAGAACTTATTTCAACATTCATTAATTCTGCCAATTCTTCATCTCTACCTCACAGTTAGTGTTTCTGTGACACTTGTTGTCATTGAGAACTTCTAAACGATGTCCCCTAAGATGACATATTCAAAACTGTTGGTAAAGTCAGTGACACAGATTTGCTTTCAACAACTTAATCCAGGCCAAAAGCTGCAGACAAACTATTTAGTATGGCAGAAGTAAAGAAGGTTTGAAAAGGCTTTTCATCTGCAAGTGACAGAAACAAGCCTTACTGGGAATTCCAAATTTAGTCAAGTCAGGATCGTCTTTGAGAAGAACAGATCACTATTTCTTGACTAAGTTAGGGATGTAAAAGGTGAGGATGCTAGTGTTTTGGTACCATCGTTCCCAATATAACTTAATAGAAAAGTATTCTTGCAGAAATACTTGCTACCTTCCCAGTGATTCTGGCATTAATCCATGTATTTACAATTTTTCCATCGGGAAATACGTGCCATTAGTAATTTTTCTAGTGGTATATTTATCATCCTCATATTTTAGCAAATACTGACATATTTTAAGCTCTATTTGATATTAAAATTCCAATGTGTTCTTTAGACATGAGTTTTCTAGGTCAGCATTCCCAAATATTTATGTATCAAAATACATAAACATGCATAAAATGAAAATTAAATGTTCCAAACTCATGAGGAAAATATAGAGCAAACTCATTCTTCACATTGAAGTATTTCACATGCAGAAGTAACTAGAATTTTCTGAGCATTTAGGAACCAAATACAGCAAGAAAAATAATTGGGGAAAAAAAGTAAATACTAAACTACCCATGAGGACTACAGAATCAGTTAATTAATCAAAATGATGCCTGGACTCCTGGAACTAGTTCCTCAGTACAGCCTCCAATAAAGACTAAGGAAGATAGCAGTCAAGATTTGTTTTGCTTACTATTTTAATTTTCATATAGTTTGAAAGGTTGTTAACAGATGTGTATTTAGAGGGTTAGGTTTGATAGCTGTGATGCTATAATGGGATGAAAAGTACAACAGTAACGGCGGAGTAGCAAAGCCTTCAACTACGACAAATGAGAACAAACCCACATACAGCAGGTATAGAAAAGAAGAAAATGAGCTGCTTATTTTTAGAAGGTCCTAGACAGACAGGAGGTCTCCAGCAAGAAATACTCTTAACTCCACTGCCAACCCTTAAAATAGGTTTGAGAAGGGCTGGATCCTGGCTACACCCTTTCAGATTAATCAGGTTCACTGCATGCATCTGGGATCCCTGGATTGGTCCTGCCTTCCCACCAGGTGCTCAGTCACCGTTTCAGACTGTGACTTAGCATTTCCACTACACTAGCCATGCCTAAATTACAAATGGTCAGTAAAGTGGTTAGGTAACTCATCTCATAGCCTTTCTTGCCCATTATGTTTCACATATGTCTCAGAACGTCTGTTATGTTATGAGACCAATCTCTACAAACATGGATGCGCACAGAGCATTGATGATTGATGGGAGAAAACCATTATATAATTTGGTATATCACTGAATATATCATTTCAGATATGTTCAACTGTGCCATTAGGTACCTCAACAAGACCTTCTAATTTAATGTGCCTAAATAACTTTAATTAAAATGTGCCTAAGTAACTTTCACTCAAAATAAATGAGTGGTTTTCCTCATGTTTTTCCTTAAATGACCTTAAATTCCTTCTGCACATTTTTGTTATCTCTCATGTTATTGATCATTTGGAGCAGTCAAAATACTTAAGTGGCTATAGGAGCCTATTAAAGCCTCTGATAAGTATTCTTAGGGAAAATAAATAAATAAAGTGTAGGCAAGAGGACTTGTATGGAATAGCTAGTAGAATCTAGTACAGTGGTAGACTACAGTAGACTAGTAGAATCTAGTACAGTGCAACCGGTGTTTCCCTGTGTGAAGATAGTTGTTTCTGAGTTAGAGGCTTCCTAAGAAGTTAGATGTTGTATACGTTAAAAACTACTTTCCTTTTGGAGACTGTTTAACCCTTTCTCTAGATATTAAATCTCTGCCTTATTAAGGCATTTTGTTGTAAGGCCGCTGGAGTACCTAGTGATGTGTTTGTTTAGCTAGCCTAAAGGAAGAAGGCAAACATGGAGGTGGGTTGCACATGTAAGTCTGTTGCTATGAAACTGAAATTTACTGCTGTTATTATGTATCAGCTGGTTTGAAGAAGTAATTACACAAAATATTCTGTTAGTGCTTGCTTGCAACACCACAGCTGTGTCATATTGGGGATGATAACTGTGATGTAGCACTGTAGATGGAGAGGCAGGACATAAGGCTGGTCTGCTCTAACAAGGCAAAAGAAACAACGATGGAATGTCTAAAATGCTGCAGGCGATACCGAGGTCTGTGTGTGCAGAGACTTCTCGATTGTCCCTGCATTCCACGGCAATCTTTGAGACAAAAGGAATAGTGTGAGGAAGTAAATGACTCCCAAGGACTAACAATGGACCATGAAGATGCTAGAAAGAAGTTAGATTACATGATTGACGAATAATGCTATGTTTGTTAGGCAGTCATTAGGGGTGAATAGGCTAATGAATTTGGGAATTTAATGAATATGCAATATACTTGAAAATATAGCCTGTTAACAAACGTTAAGCTAGTGGAATACTCTTGGAGAGTTATCTCTGCTACCCTAGTGCTAATAAAAAAAAAAGTAATAAATATTACTTTTCTTAACGGTAACAAAACTTTGCTGTATGTTTCTGCACATTGATTTCTTTGAACCAAGGGCTTCTTTTGTGCTATTATTCTGAGATGGTATAACAACTCAAAAGGTCTATTATCAAGTCTACTATCTTTGCTTTCACTATTGCATATTTTGTTTTATTAAAGCAGACAGAAAGTTGGCATCTAAATTCTCAAAACTGCAAGAAGAAATAAACTAAAACCATGACTTAATTATCTGGGTCAACCTGAAAGCTCCTAAATAGTTACATGTTTTTTCTCTGTTCTCTGATTTGGGTTCTATTCCACTCTGTTTCAGAGTCCTGGAAAGCAACAGTTGTGTCTAGTAAAATTTACTGCGTTATTTGAGTTTACAATGAGCTTTCACATTTTATTTAATGGTATGTCTACTTACCTTTTATCTAATCAACTGGTTTGAACATCTGCTGGGGAAACAAGTCTGAATTTTGTGCTGCCATCAGAAAAGGGGGGCATCAAAATACATTTAATTACTTGCTTAGGATTTAAATCAAATAACAGTTTTGTTTGTTTGTTTGTTTGTTTTCTTTCTTCAAAGTGATAGTTTTGCAGAAGGAAATACAAAACTGATAGGATCATGAAACTCAGCTGACATTCTGGCAAATTTGAAGTCAAATACACACATACAAAGAAATTTGTTTAACTAGTCAATGTGCATGCAAATTTTGCAAACAGTAACTTTAGAGAAAATGGATTTGTTTATAAGACTTGTTTTATTTATTTATTTGTAGTAACAAGTAGAATACAACTATTTCCTTGTTAATTCTGCAGTTGCCTTTGCTGAATTCTAATACAACATATGGAGGGACAGAGACATTTGAAATGGGAACTAGATGCAAGAAAAGATATTTTGTCTGACTGCATTTTGGCATGCAAGCAACTTGGTACTGACAGCTGCTCTCTATCATAGAATTGGAGGCAAGTATTCAAGGAATTGCTAGTCTGAGCACTTCCAAAAGACCTAGTGACTCCAATTCCATTTGATCCTTAGTGACAGGATTTTAATAGACACTTATTGGTTTGTAAAAGAGTACTTTGTTCAAGCTATAAAAAACTCCAGGGAAAATTTTTCTGTTCCTTTTCTGCCAAAGGAGATCAGTTTTTTCTTCCTCTGTCCCTTATGTAAAAGGCAGCAGAAAAGTGATACTATTTTCGTGGATACAGCCGTTAAGTACAGGAAGAATTATCATCTCTCCTGGTAAATGTTCAATTTTGCAAATTTCAGAGAAACAAAGTCAGAGAGTCTTACTGCAGAAATGTTCTGAGACAAGATAGATGGGGAGAAAAGTGATGACGGTGACATGAAAGACAAGCCATAGCCCGGATGTCCATGTACAACTGTCAAGCCCCTAAATGAACAGTGCCTTGACCAGCTCATCTATGCAAATCTGTGCTCCATCAAGTAGTGTTGTTGTGCATTTTGTACCTGCTGTAGTTTTCATTGAAGTAAAGAGCAGGCATTATTTTCTGAACTGTGTCAGAGCTACAAACATTTCATATTACTGAGCAGCAGAAAATCAGTGTGTAAGTGAAGGAATTATAACTATTCATGAAGTGTTCCCTTGAACAGCACTCTGCATTGATGCACTTTGATGCTTTGGGTTTCATCTTTCAACTGCGCTTTTACATAATCATTACTGTAATGCGCTTCTGGGCATGGCATTACTGTAATAAATAATTACAGCCATAATGACAGAAAGCAGACACAACATCTTTCACATTTTTAACATTAGAATTGAATCTGCCTGTGAAGCAATTTTCTTCATTATGTATCACTTGAAAGTATTTTGCCCGCTCTTAATGTATCCTAACACTTTGTTATTTCAAGTTTATGTTCCACTAGTTTCTTTAGCTTGGTAAATGTTTGGTTCTTGTAAGACGATTTTAGTGAACAATCAGGGTCATTTTTATGTGTGTGAGAGTGTGAAATTTCAAAGACAGCCACTTGATCAATATTTAAGTTACAAAATTAAGTGGGATGAATTCCTTCTTTTAGTGCAATCTCAGATTATCAAGTTCCTGCACATAGCAGCCCAAACATCTTTCCCAGTTCATTGTGATGCATATATAAGGTTATAAACATTTTAAATTCTCATGCTGTTATGCAGTTGCTCAGAGATCAATAGCAGTATTATCTTTGAGAGAGTTCCTTCGTGCAAGTGAAGTATGTAAAAGGCAGAAACAGGTACAGACTACCTAAGGGAAACACAGACACTGCCTGAGCATGTAGGAATAGGACTGGAAAAGCCGAAGATTATCTGGATTTAAAACTAGTGATGTGAAAGGTATGAGGGTTCTATAACTAGGTCAGCAGCAAAAAGAAGTGTAAGGAAAGCAAAGTATTTCTGTTAGCAAGACCAGCAGCCTATTATCTAGAATCCAGTAATCTGGAGAGTACTAATCAACGGTATAGTCTAGTGCAGATTAGACCGGATTACACCAGTCTAATTACACAATAAGATAAGTCAGCATTGTGCTCTTACATCAAAAGGAGCTATTACACACCAGAATGTATATACTCATAAGAAGTACTGAGTCAGGTCTGGGGCTTTTCAATATGAGAAAGACATTTGCATAACTGTGTATGCAGTGGAGGACCTTCCAGACACATAAGGAGTTGAAAAATGAAACATACAAGCTGAAGGGGAGTAAAGAGGGTTTAAGTACTAAGAGAAGACTGAGAGACTTTAAGTTTCTTGTAAATACTTAATGGGAAGCATGCAGAACACAAAATCAAGTTTATCTTGAAACACACACTGATAAGACAAAAGACAATGAGCACAATTTGGGATATGGGAGGCTCTGATTAATTGTAAAGGAAAATTGTTTTCATAGTAAGATTGTCCAAATGCTGGAACAGGTCATCCAGAGATATTGTGAAATCTCCATCTTTTTCAGGTACACAAAACTTGAGTGAGTAAATCCCTAAGAAATCTAATCTAATTGACTTAGTAATGAGCACAGAGTTGGATCACACAACATCTAGAAGTCCAGCCTGAATTATGTGTAATTGCAATTGTGTGTAAGAAAGCTTTGAAGCTTTTTTAGAGAACCTGGTGAAATGTTGACAAAATTACTTCATCAAATATCATCAGCTATGTTCCCATCAATCATATTAGAAACTGATACTTTTGCATGGATTTGCACCAATGTCCATATATCTTGTATTTGATGACTTGTTCTTACTTGACCTAAGTCTTCTGAACGATTCTGGGGTGAATGTGTTAGGGCGTATTAATAGTGCTCAGCAAGTTCTTAAGGCAAATTTAAATTTTCAAAACCTCACCAAAGTTTGAAGACTAGTCAATTATTTTTCTTTGTGCCTCTTTCAAGGAAGATTTAGCATTTATTGTTCCCTCACATGCAAGACAGCGAGGCAACTCTTTTTCTGGCACTGGTTCTACTGCTTCAAGCAGCATTTTTAAATCTCTGAATTTATTCCACAACAGAGGTGTCAGGAAGTAGTGCTATAAGCCATCAGTAAATGATGTCCCCATAGACCTCAAGTGCTTCTGGTAGCTTCATTTCAGATCTGTTCAAGTCTTATATTCCCACCTGCTTGGTATCACTATTTCTATCCCAATAACATAATGGAGGAAAACCAGCTTCTCCTTTTCATTCTTGAGATACCACTGTGACCACATCCTCCCGTTCTTTAAAAATAAATAAATAAATAAATAATAAAGCTTTATGATTTGTGGGGATGGGAAAAGGGAAATGAATGGGGAAAAACAAACAGAAACTGGTCTTTTCTGTATTCATTAATCTTCCTGAATTCAATCTGTAATTAGGGCACTTCACTTTTGTCTTTTCAATAATAGTTCAAATAAACAAAATGCTGCAGTGTGATAAAAACCTCAAAAATAAAACTGTAAGTAAGAATAAGTTTGAAAAATCTTGACACAGCTTTGATAGGTTTAACACCAAGATATGCTATTCTTGTTTCCTAGTGAAGGAAAAAAATTATACTGACACAGTCACATCACCCCTTGAGTAGTGAAGGTGTCTCCACTACAGACCCAAAGGATGCAGAATGGCTGGAAGTGAACATTTTTAGGTTAACTTTATACTTCTGAAAATATCTCACATTATGGTTTTTCCCCATGCCTCCTGCAGTATCCTGACTCAGAGAAACAGGAGGAAGGTATAACTGTTTTAAGGAAGATGATATGGAAATTATCATTTGTTGCATAGAACAATTAGTAAAATGTGCATTCCCTTCTAATCATACACATGCAAAAAAAAAAAAAAAATTGACTCTCTGGCAACTCAGCAGTTTTTCCTATTTCATTTTTTGTGCAGTATACTGAGATTTAATTAACGAAATAATACCATTGAAGAGCTGCATTTTAATTATGACTCATATGCCCTAATTTTTAATTATGAAGTCCTTTGGCATATCTTGTTATGTAACTTGTCATATTTCTGAAAATCTTGGAATAACCTTCATATTGCTGTACTACTGGAATTTAGGACAAGTGTACTTATGAATACAGATTTCTAACATCTGCTTTCCTGAATATAGCAAGTGTCTTGTTAATGTTACTTCAAAACAGCAGGCTTACCATGCTGGACATGAAAGTCATTTATTTTCTCAAACCTGTTTTACTAAGCAAAGTCTAACTGGAGCACCACAAAATCAAAACCATAAGCCCTCTACTCAAGGAATATAATGTTTCATATATCATGATGGGAATACATGATTTTTCCTTAGAACTCGAAAAGATCATAAAGATCCAGGGAGAGTAATCAGTGTCAAATTAAAATAAAATAATTTCATACCATATTAAAAATGATGAGGCTTGCTAATTTCCAAGACAGTTGTTAATTGTATTCATCATGATGTTTTATCTCTTGCACTCCTACTAGGGAGTTTCAAGGAGGCATATAGCAGGAACTGCATCCAAAATTTAGGGAAAAAAAAAGACAACAACAAACATTCTAATGCAGATGGAACTGCATTTCTAATTATTGCCTCTTGCCAAATGGTCTATAAAAGATCAGCTTCCATCATAGGTTCCATACTAGTGGGAAAATAAATTCTTCAAGATAAGATGCAAATTAAGAACAAAGTTCAGCTGACTCTCAGAATGTGTAATTATGCTTTGATATGTTACAGAGTAAGACAATCGTACTTGATTTAAATGTTGTAAACTTAAAGTGTTTGTCTGGCAAAATGGTAGGGGAGGGATATTTGGAAACGGTTAATTCCTGAGAAACATCAAACTGACCTTGAAAAATAAATCCAAACCTCATTAGGAAAACACCTTTCTGGAATGCAGTTTCAAATGACAATAATGTACTGATGAATCTGTAATTACAATTTTTGTATGGACAAAAGTTGGATTATAAATAAGTATACTACTGAGCATCTGAGCCACAAAGATTTTAACATATGGGCTGCTGCAGAATACTAAGTATTCTGCAAAATATGCTGATAACAAGCAAAAAAAGCATCAACAATGTCATCACTGTTGTTACAGCAACAACAACTAAAAAAAAAACCATCACCAAACAAACAGTAGGGCTCCTTGAAAAGCAGTCCCAGCACAAGATCTGAAGTCTTGAATATCGTGTATAAGCACAGAATGTGATTGTGTGCCACTTTGCAACACTTCAAGAGCTGTGCTTCATAATTGGTACTGAAAGTTGACATTCCTAGAGTAGCTCACCATTATAGTTGTTAGGAACCTGATTTTGATCATTCATTCCTTGGCTACACACTTGTATGCATAGTTACTGCACATTTGAATTGCATACTGATAGTTACATACTCAAACTGCATGCATGTATATCTATCAGAAATGAAAAGTCGAGTGATTTTTTTTTTTTTTTTTTTTTTGGAAAGTTTCTGATTCACTGTAACGCAACATCTGTGGATGCCAGACAAATGGTAAGCATGTATGTAACACTGAATTAAGTATTCACTGCTCAAGGTATAGATCAGCAGTATACAGGGAAGTTATGTTATGCTGTTTGGTAGTTTATTCCAAGCAAAGTTAAGCTTGGCCTAAAGCACCTGATTCTTCCTTTAGTTTAAGCCTTGTTGTTATGCTTTCCTGCTCCCTGGCACAACATTTTATAGAAAAGCAGTGTTTTTATTTGAAACAATACAACTGCCTAAGAGCTGGCCCTGAGCAAGTTGGATTACTTACATAAAGCAGTGTGATGATGTGCAGAGGTGCTAGTGAGACTTTTGGCAGTGTTGTAACTCCTTCATCATACGTAACATTGCCTGTAGTCCTGTCTGTAGAACACTACTTTTTCTCTCAAACTGGAATTAGGATCATAACATTTTGGCTTAAGATACCGTCAGCTAAAATGAAAGACAGGTTTTGTTTGTTTGTTTGTTTTTCCTGCATCTGAACTACATAATGCTGTTTTGATTTAAGATAAGAAATAAGCAAAGTGGGAAGGAGAAATGTTAAAGCCTGATTTGCTGCAAAACTGCACAGTGCTGATGTTTCAAGGTTTAAGTTTAGGAGGGGCTGCAAAGGTGGCCTCTGAACAGAGCCCAGCACTGCCCCATGTCAGATCACACTGTCAGATCACTGCAGCCACAGCTAAGCCCTGCATGGTGTTGTTGTGCCCCTGGGAGAGCATATTTAGGAAAGGGAAAAACTGCTGCACTACAGCACTTGGGAGAGAGGTGGGAGAAACAGCCCTGCAGCCACAAAGGTCAGTGTAGGAGGATGGCAGCAGTTCTTCCAGGCATGGAGCAGATGATGTCACATGGTTTGGAATACCCCTTTGGCCAGTTTAAGTTAAAGAAAAACCTGGCAAATCATCAGTTCCAACCATCCAACTAGTGCTAAGAAGCCTGCCACTAAACAGTGTCCCTTAGCACTCTACATCCCCAGGTATGGCAGCTTTATTACTTTCCTGGGCAGTCTGTTCAACACCTCACCACCCTTTCTGTCTACATTTTATCCATGTTGACGCTTGCTGAGTACATTTTCCTGCATGTGCCTAGAAATGTGCTCCAGGAGGATTTATTCCTTGATTTTTCTCTGGGATAGAACTGAAGCTGATTAGCCTGCAGTTCTCCAGAGGTGATTTGCTGGTCTTTCTGAAGATGATTGCAATATATTTCTCAGTACTGTTGTCAAGATACTTAAAAATTGACAGAGAACAGCCTTCCAATGATTGTCTCTCAGCATCCTTGGATGTATCTGGTCTGATCACATGGACTTGCTTGCATTTGGCAGTCTAAAACAAACTGTGACTCAATCCTTTTCCAACACGGACTGTTCCCTCTGAATATTTCCACTGACCACAGATACCTGAGAGAAGTTTCCAGTGAAGACTGAAGCAAAGAAGGCATTGAATATCTCAGTTTCGCATATCTGTTGTCAAGAAATCTACCACCCCTTTAAATGCTGTGCTTGGATTTTCTCAGTTCAGCCTTTTACTACTAAAATAGTGGTAGAAGCTCTTCTTGAAACCTGTTAATGTTCTGAAAGGCAACAACTCCCATTGCAGTTCTTCTCTTACCAGCATCCCACTATGAACAGCAAACTTTCTGCTGAGTCATTATCAGTCTCATGGAAGTGTTCACTTAGGTGTGATCTTGTCTTTCACTTCCTTCTTTTCTTACTCCTCCTCTGCTCAGTCTGTCACTGTAGAGCTGGTATCCATCCAACTCAGCACACCAGTTACATGAATTCTCTCTCCATTGCTCAAATAGTTTGGACCGTGCTGAAGATCTGAGACTTCACATGGAGCTATTGCCTTTCCTGTTTGTTTCCCAAGCTATATGTATTTATGTACATATGATGAAGTGGCCCCTCCACCCTCTTTTATTGTTGTGGAAGTATCTTTTGTACTCACAACCTTGTACCCACTGCTGTCCACCATTTCTGTAGTTCACTGTGGAAGTGAGTTGTCCTCAACAAGTTGGCTGGGTTGCTGGCAAAGCTGAGAGCAGCTTTGTGTTCAGTCTTCAAAAAAGAAGGTTGGCAACATCATTGTGCAAGACATGAAGAAACACTGGGGGTAATGGATTTCATATGTGTTTCAGCATGCTATGTGTTGATTTATTGCAGCTGAGGTTTTGGCCGACAAGTCTTCAGGCTGCTCCAGTTATATCAAAAGTATATGCTTTCAAAATCTGAAAATAGTAAGTCTATGTGCAATTTTGGATGCAAAAGGTGTTGGAAGCTATTATAATTTATAAGGACAGGTTTTAAATCTCACTGTGCTTTCTTTTTGAACTAACTGCTGCTGCTGTTAGGTTGCTGTATATTTCTTTTTTTGAGGAAGGCAGACAGAGAGAGAGGAAACTTGAGTTACTGCTGTCATGTACATACTCGCCATTACTTTCTCTTAATCCAGTGCTGATTGCTGTTTTATCTCCCCAAGAAGAAGTTTTTAAGATCTTTAAATGCTATTGGGAACAAAAAGGTAAATGTTCTGTAATGATTTTAAGTACATCAGGCAAAAGTAGAAGTTAGTGAAAAAAGTTTCTGGGGAAAAAACTGAAAAAAAAATCTGTCTGAAGAGGATTATTTTGTTTTTCTTACTGTGCAAGGGCATATTTTCATAGAATCATGGAATCATAAAATGTCTGGGGTTAAAAAGGACCACAATGATCATCTAGTTTTAACCCCCCTGCAATTTGCAGGGTTGACAACCACTAAACTGTGCCACCCAGAGCCACATCCAGCCTGGCCTTGAATGCCTCCAGGGATAGAGCAAACACAACATCCTTGGGCAAACTGTTCCAGTGCTTCACCACCCTCTAAGTGAAAAAATTCCTCCTAATATCTAATCTAAACCTCACCTGTCTTAGCTTAAAACCATTCCCACTTATCCTATTACTATCTTTCATAAACATCCATTCCCCCTCCTGTTTATATGCTCCCTTCAGGTACTGGAATGTCAGTGGGGTACCAATATCAATAGACAATGAAATAATAACACAGTTATGCATACAAACAGATACTTTAAAGCTTTGATAGTTTTCAGAGACTTTTTATAAAGAAGTTTGAGTCTTTGATTCTAGCATTCCAAACAAAGCTGTACTACAGAATGCATTGGTATCTTATTTGTCCAGCAAGAGAGTATTTTGAAATATTTATATGAATACTAACAAAGCTTGTATTTTCTCTTCCTTATTAATTTAAGTATACAAATAGTGTTCAAATTTATCCTTTTGAAGTCTAGTTCCTGTTGTAATGGTAAACTGACAGTAAATTTATGAAGTTATTCTTCAATATGTATGTACTGTTGTACTGGTCCAGTGACAGGACTTTCTTTCCATAGATGAGAGATGGTGCATTTTTCTCTGGAGCAGAGCATGAAAAATTTAATAAATTCTCAATTATTACACTGATAGCCTTCTCCTTCTAAAAGGCTTCAGTTAGAATTTGATCTATTCACAAATGAACAAGATTACAAATAAAGTAAGGTCCTCAAGCATACCCAATTATTTTCCCATTCCACTGTCAGAGTGTGTGAGCAAAGGCTACTATGTTTCTATCACTCAGAGGCAGTAGTCTATCACTGAGGCATGATTTCTGATCGTGTGATTCCACATCTTCAGAGTTAGAGTGCATTTTTTCCCTCTGAGGTTGTGTGATTCAAGTTACTCAGGTTTTAAAAGTTAAAACAATTTCTGTAGTCTAATCGATAGGGCAAAAGCCCTTGTGCCATGCATTGCAAACAAACCCCATACTGAGACACAAAGATACAGGACCTTGTTCTAAATTATTTATGTAAGTTATGAGTCACATTAGATATTTGGTAACTATCTCTACCTAGTGCTGCTTTCTGCAGGTAGCAACATCATTTGAGAGGGATGCTCATTTCCATGCTGAATAATATGATAGAACTTGTCTCTCATGAGATAATGCAGGTTTGGTTATTAGCATCATTATTGATGGTAGTACAAGAAAACTGAGACTGGGGGAGCTGGGGGGAAAAAGCCTTTCTTCCTTTTATTTTTAAGGTTAACTTCAGTATTATGCTCCTTGTAATGCTGACAGCAACTGTATTTTGGAAAACAGCAAAGAACAGAAATGAGGGCATATTTCTATCCTTTTGAGAGCTCAGTATTAATTCACTTTGGTCACTTAAATTACTGCCTTTCAGCAGTCTCGTCAGTTAAGCCTAACCAAATTATCTAGGTTCTTAACTAGCTTTGTCTGTAATGCACTTTTCATAAGACTTATGCAAGTTTGTGTAAATAGTAACTTTGTATATATTTATTTTAAGTTTAAACAGTACATACTTCTCAGGTCTTTAATTTGTGTTGCTGCATGTGTTGTGGGGAGTAGTTTGTTTTGTAAGTCAGACCTGCAGCTGGAAGAGGCTATAGTATAACTACTGACAGAGTATGATTTTACATAGACAAGGAACTCCTCCAGTCAGTATTCTAAATAGTCAACAACAGAAAAACAGTACAAAAGACACTAAGACATATTCACATTTTAGTTTTGTATTTTCCTGTCATGCTGCATCATGATTTTAAAAGCTGTGGCATGACTGTTAATTTTTCAAACTAAAATGTGAACATGTATTATGTGAAATATTTATTATACGTATTAGTTTCATTAGAACACATCTAGTTTTTAAATTTAATTTTAAAGATGCATACTATTACATGATTATTATATTGTAGATTAACTTGCAATAATGTTAATGACTCTAAAATGAAGTCCAATTAATAAACAATTGTTTTAACCAACTGTTTGTGATTTTTTAATTATTTAATTATTCATGACTTCATACTGAATGCTGTAAAACCTCTTGGCTCTCTTCCCGAGGCTGAGAAGTCCTATCTTATTTATATGTTCTACAACTTTAATTACTCTACATCTTTTCCAGCATTTATATATATATATATGTATATATATATATATATATATATTTATTCTGAGAAGTGGGGGTTAAAACTGTGAAAAATATTTATGGTCATCTTGACATAGGAAACACAATCTGTTGTGTTTGATAGTCTTCCCTCAATTTGAAGAATTTGGTGGTTTGTTTTCTGAGTGCTGTTAAACAGTAAACTTTTGGAAGCTTCAGATCCCATCACTAAATAAGAAAAGATTTAAATTTCTGAGTGTTGCTAAATTTATTTCATCTGCAGTCACTCAGTAAAGCAAAATTATTCTGCAGCTCTTAAATGTGACCTCCTCAGTCCATGAGTGAGAAAACTGTCACTTCTCCTTATTTTTTCTGAAAGCTTATTTTGACTATCTTAGCTGTCTTTGGAACTGAAAAGTGGTTATTTAACTTTACATGAGAGTATAGTAATGTGTAATCTAGGTACATTGTAGCACCTCTAGAGTAATCTGAGAGCTGCTCTGAAAGTATTGTCTCCTACTTTTATTATCTTGACCCATTACATTAGAGGAGGAGGTTGGTGTTATGGCAGTAGAGGTTGAAACTTCCCACCAATATTCTATTTTGTTGCTATCTGATAGATGGCAGCAGAGAGGCAGTCTGATAAAATGGCATCTGACATGGAAGTGCTTATGAAGAAAAGGTGAGACACTTGCTGAGTGTTTATGGAGATCAAACAGTGGATGTGAGCACAGGTGAAGCAATGTGTGTTGTGTTTCAGCAGTGGCAACAGTATTGTGAAAGGTAAGCCACATTCTGGATGTCTGTGCATGGCTGTCACAGCAGGAAATGAGGAGTGTCTTTATCAGCTTATCTGTGAAAATCAGTTAACTAATTAATCAGTGAACTATGTTGCAAAAATGTTCTATCAAAAAGTGTTATTGTTCTCTTTGCGTCTAATTTCCATGGAAATAAATAGGAGGCATTATTTTCAGAGCAATGCAATTTTAATGTCTTGTAATCTAGGTAGTACCTTTGCATCATCATTTCTCTTGGTCAGATTTATGCTGTTCTTACTTAGCATGCCACTCTAGCTATATCATTCATTAGCCGCCATTGCCGTAGTGATGATACACAAACAATGAGAATGTTCAGTCAGGACAACCAAAGTGTTTGGAAACAAGCTTAATGTGGTCTGGGTAAAAGATGTTTTTTTCTTTCTTTCTTATACTAATGAAATGAGGGCAACTGTACTTCAGAGTGACCACAAGCACTTGTATATTTCCCTTTCATCTCTACATAAAGTACAGATTAGAGCAAGAAGAAATGCACTGCTTGTTATTCTAGGATTGTACCCAGCATGTGGTTTGTTCTTTACCACACACAGCAGTATTTTAGTCCTCCCTAGGATTCAAGATCATTATTATTATTTTTAATCAGCATAACATCAGATTGTTCTAAATTCAAGGCATACTCCTTGCTCTACTACCTGTAAGAACATTCCAAATATTCAGTCATGTTTAGATTTGTTTGTGAGAGTCTGCCATACTTTCATTATTTGAAGATAAAGATGGCAACATGATGCCTGCCAGAGGGTCAGAGGTCAGACTGAAAAGGAGTGTGAATAAGGTGAGGAAAAGCCAAGTAGGTGCCAAGATGATTCAAGTGATTCCAGCAACTGTCAGCAAGAGGAGATGAACTAATATTTAAAAGAAAAGAAAAAAGAAAAAAAAAAAAAAAGTTTTGATTTCTGTTATCTCAACTTATATGACATAGAAAAATAAATTGTTCTACATATGATCACCATACCCTGCTATGTTAAAATAGGCATTAACTTACACACTTTGTTTTATCTTACCTTAGAATAGATGTAGGACCTCTGACCTATTCTCTGTCTGTCACTGGATAATGACAGAAGTGGAAACTTGTCTGGAATATTGAAGAGGATCTTCAAATCTGCTTCAGAAGCCAAAAGTGAGAAGGTTCTTGTGTAAATCTATGTGAACGCACACTTAGCTTTGTGGTTCTTTTTCTTTTCCTCTTGCTCTGTTACTGTTTTCTTTCTCAAATTCTCTACAGGGTTAGGGGAAAAAAAACAAAACACAGCAAGTCATTCTATTAAGTTGCCTTCCTCATGATGCACTTCATGATTTGCTGAATTACTGAAGATAGGATTTACCAAATGGGAGAAAGGATGCAAAATGGTGTACTGACCCTATTTTTACATTTTCTCCTTCTGCTATGTTCTGGAAAGCAGCGGTAGTTCAGATGTCTAGATATTTCATTTTATTTTTTAAGAACAATGATTATAGTGTAAATGTGAAGAAGTTGGTCACATTTCTGAAAACAGAAGGTGTTCTGAAATAACATTTTATGAAAAATATACATTGGTCTTTTCAACTCTGGCTTCTCCTACAGAGAATGCTTTAGGAGTCTGCTGAATTTTGCTTTAAAAAGCTGCAGAGAAATAATAATATATAAATATTTTAACCAATAATTAAAATGTTTAAAATATCACCTTAAACTGAATCACATGCATTCTAATTAGCAATACTTTCTTGGAAATTAACAATATCATAGTGTAGATAGCTACAAATTGTGCATTAATATCTCCTTATCTTAGGATCTTTAAATAATTTTAAAAATCTAAAGGGATTTATTTCTAACATTTCTGTGCCAATTAGGCTATACTTATTTGCTGTTCTTCCTTCTCCCAGAGGCTACCCCATGCCACTGCAGAACACATATTTTACATTTTACTTATTTATTTATTTTCCTAGTTTCTTAGTAAATACATTTAAGTAAGTTTTTAAACCACCCATACTTGCTTCAGAAGAAATAGTGTTATGAACTGACTGACCAGAGTCCTGTCATATGATTAATATGCTAAATATTCTTGTCCCTCTAACTCTGGTATTGCTTTCTTTTTTGGCATAAACTAGATGATTTGCACATTTATGAACTATTAACCGTCTTCTATGCACTCCCCTCAGGAGGCTCAATAAAGACATGAAATTATTTCTGCCTAGGTCACATTTATTAATTTCAGTCTCTGCATAAGATTTACATTTTACTGCAGTGCAAGAGGGAGAAATGGAGCCAGGGTTAAAGGGGCGCATAAATTGTTAGCTTTCGCCAGTTTATATTATCCTCTCTTACCACTCTGCAGTTCAGGAAATTTATTTTATCTTCCTTGTAATCACCTTCCTGAATGCATTTGGTAAACTAGAAGAAGGAAGATAAAAGACAAAATAAACAAATATAAGGTCATGCCTTGCATATTACATCTAGTATAAAATAAACATGAAATTTTGATTGAAGTAACTCATTAAAATACTGCTACTGCTGAAAGGTTGAGGGTTATCTCATTTCAGTGTGATGTGGGAGATCTGAGGTCAGTTGGTGGGTTGAGTTCTCTCCATGACCATGCAGATTTAGATTTCTGGTTATGGGAAGAGGAATCTTTCTTGACACATTCATTACAGAAGACCAGATAATGTTAACTGAAAGCACAGTCAGATAAAGAAATTTGCAATGTCAAGTTTATTTAAAAGAAAGAAGAAAAAAAAAAAAAAGGAAAAGGGAAAAGGTGTTCTGTCCAGACCACGTTGACCATGTTTATTTGCAACATCAATCCTAACCTGTAACTAATGTAAACATCTAGAAACAGCATTTTGTGTTGGTCAGTGGGGAATTCTATGTAATAATTTGCAAAGTCTCTGTCAGGGGAATAAAAGTTTTAACTTTTCTTTCCACCCCTCCCGGGATATTTTTCACATATCACAGCTGATGCAAATCCCAACTAAATGGCTGCTTTGGAACTTGCTTTATTTTAAACAAAATAAGTAGTGTGTAAAGCAGAAGACAAACTCTGCTTCTCAGACGTTCTTTCTTGAGGATAGTTTGTTCTCAGTCTATTGTTATGCTGAGATGGATGATTTGACTCACACCTAGAAAGATCTGTAGCTTTTCATTTCACATGTTGCACTTAAACAGTGTTAATTATTTTGCTCTTCTCACCATAGATGATTCCCTGACACTTTAGGAAGTAAGAGTTCTAAACTTTTACGGGAAAAAAATAACAACCTTGCTGATAGCTGGAAAATTGTTATTCCGTAATGGAAATAACTGAGTTTTTATTCATATGTTACTATTTCTCTGCATATTAATGCTTTAACTATTCCTCAAGAAGAAGCTATTCTGAACAGTAATGGGAGTCAACTGCAATTATTACAAGTACCTTATTTCTGAAAGTAGCTGTATGTTGTCCTTAGTGTGAATAATTTCTACTGAGTTTCACTCTGTAAAGTAAATTCAGATACATCAGCAGCTAAAGAGGTGGCCAGTTACAAGACTGCATTCATTCTTGCTATGCAAAATATAGGTTAAATATGCAAGCTTGAATGTGTTTTAATCCAGTGAAAGTGGAAGAGTCTGTCACAGAAAGTACACTAGCAAGTGGGCAACCAGTTGAACATGTTATATTTTAATTTGCAGAGACAAAAATGACAAGCAATTTATTTACATAAAACTGTACAAAAGCAAATTAAATTATGTAAATATTTCATAAATAGAGGTGGACTAGCGTTTAATACATTTTGCCATGTTTAGCATAGTTGCGTGCATAGTGATTCATAATAAACAATGATAAATTGTTCTCTGCTTCACTATCAACATCCAAGTTGCAGAACAATAGTCAATGATTAATATTACAAACAGATCGTACCACACTGAATGCAAGTGCTTTAAAATTTAGGAAAAAGTTGTCTGAAAGCATACCCCAGGTAGCTGGTAAATATTGTCTTCTTTCTTGTGTTTATGCTTTTCTGTCAATAATACAATTTAAGTGATGTAATTTCATCTCTATTGCTATTTCATCTGCTTCATTCCTTAAGGAAACATTTATCACCAATGAAAGAAAAGTAAAAATATTTCATTGTTCAAGTTCTTACAAGTGTTTGGTGATAGCTGTGCTTATGGCAAATATTCAACTATACTCCATGCTTTCCTACACAACAACTTCCTAGGGTAGACTTTCAGTCAATCATCTGAATCCCATTTAAATTCTTCCCCCACATAAAAATAATGTTTACCATTTTTTTTTTATTTTTTTTTTCCTGAAACTCAGGCAGCAGGCCAGTCAGAAATCATATTGAATAAACATAGCGGATCTGAGATCCAAAATGAGCATTAGATTTTAGACCAAAGCTATTGAATTTTCTAATACATATAAAGTTATATATTAATGCATCAATCTATAAAGGTGCCCTAATGTAAAACACATGCAAAGCTCATTCGAGTTTACCATGGAAAGAAATAAAAGGATGATTTCAATACTGTACAACTGAAATGCAATGGCAGCAAAAAGCAATTAAAAAGAAATTGTCAAATTTCCTGGCAACATGAACTGGTGACACCTTGCTAAACAACTATAGTATAGACTGATCATTGCTCTCCAGGCTGCAGAATTAAAAACCAAATAAAGACAATCCCAGACCACCCACCCTCACAAAGATTAATTTAGAAAAACAAAACAAACAAACAAAAAAAACAACAAACAAAACAACCCTCAAGACATATTTAAACCACAGCACTGTGTTAATAATGTTTAAGACTGGTCCATTAACTGAGTTTGGCAAAAGACTTGTTTTTAAATATATTTATAATTTCTGAGAAAATAAACAGGTAAATATACAGGTTCAAAAAGATTGGGAATAGCCCCTTATCCCTCAGTGTCTAAACCCAAATACCACTCTACCATAATAACAGGTATAAAAGGCACAGTTGCATATTTTGCATTCACCCTAATTATTTTTTATAGTTTATTTATTTTTATACAAAAGCACTCTATTTATGGAGTGGCACCAGATTTAACCTATTTAAAATAAAAAGAGAAATACAAACACAAAGTATATTTGTGTGTCATGCCAGGTCAGAAGAGTAATCAGCATGTTAATAGTGGCTAGTTCTACTAGAATTGTTGTGAATACTTACAGTAGATAGAACTTAAAAAAAATTCTTTCACACCCACTTTAGTTCTAAGGAGATGCACACAGGTAAAGTATGTAATGACTGTCTTAATGTGGTGTGAAAATTGGTGAGTGACTGCTGATCCATTTAATCTGAAGATCTTCTATGACCTGAATTATTAGCATCATAAACAAAGGGTTTAACAATATATTGAACCAAGCTACCTATTTCTTTTGTGTGTGTAATTTTAAGTAAAAAAAATTATCAAAGGAAATTCTGTTGAACGTTTATTATGCAATTGTGTATTCTGTTGAAACGTGCAAGAAAAATGTGTATACATTACATAAGCATTTTAGAAGCATTTTTAAACAGGTACTTACAGATTATACAAAGCAGTAACTGCTCTATGCAGTCTCATAACAAAGTACTGGTTTGCATGTCTTCATATTACTTAAATAATTAAACATATGAATGTTCAATCATTATTAATCTTTGATTTTCTTTGTAAAATGTGCCCATTCATCATAACTGCTATACACAGTCTTATGTTACATGATGAAAGTAAACTTAAGAGAGAATGGAAAAGCCAGAAATAGCATCTCCTACTAAATGGACAAGTGAATTCAAAAGATAAATGTGATGAGTTGTATTGATTTAGCAACCTCTACTATAGGCTTTTTAAGGTTATTTCTAAGAAACTACCCAAAGCTACATTATGAATACAGTATCTAGAGAGCCATCTAACCATGCTTTAATGCCAGGTGAAACAGACAGGGATTAGAATACTTCTCCCTTTCTCAGACAGTGTCCTTCAATTGTCACTTTCATCTGAATGTCTGCGCTGTTCGTCATTATTACTGCAGCATCATCTAGGGACAAACTGGCTTAAGTTCTGCACATTTTGTAGCTTTTATTGCACAAAAACCTGTTTCATTTCCTCTTTCTTTCCTGAACTGCTCAACACGAGAATCATAGCCCAGAGCTCTTGCATACTGTAGACAGTTTGAATTCCTTCTGACTCATCTTGACCCACTAGGTGAGTATCATATCACATTGTTTATTTTCTACCTAGCCTAAATGTTCTGAGTCTTGACACTGCTTAGTATTGCACTTCACTTGGCTTTAATGCACTTGTGTTTCAAGAAAACCTGCATTACAGTTTTGATACAAATCAATCTGCAACACTGATGACAAAAGACTCAACAAACATTCCTTGTACTCTGAAAAGAAGGCTTTATATTTGAGTTGTGATATTCTCTTGTCATTGTATCACCACATTGTCCACCTTCATCCTACCAAGCATTCTCAATAACACAGCCTTCTAGCAATACTATTATTTTTTAATTTTGACTTCATAAAATCCCTGGAATTGTCAGTATCATACATGAAACATCTGCTGCAACACATCATGTCATCACAATAAAAAACTCCACATCATTTCCTTTGGGCATTCAACTGAACCACACTGGAAAAAATTTTGTCATCTGGGCTTGTAGAATGTGCTGCTGTGCAAATGTAACTGAAGGTGTGTTATGAGTACATGTGTATGAGTATATTAGTTTTCTATGCCAAGCCCCAATACTTAGCAGTTCCCCTGATCCATAGTGTGATCTTTGGCCTTTTTGTTATTACTATCTTCCCAGTTAGTTAGTCTTGTCCAAAAAAATGATTTCAAGAGTTTAACATTATTATGCTACGGTATATGTGTTACTAATTGTGTTTACATCGAAGTAATCATTACAGAGAACGAGAGAGGAGGAGAGAAAGAGATACAGCTAGAACACATTTGTTCTATGGATAAAACAGAACCAGAGTTCATGATTCATAAGAAAGTTTGCCATGTTTTGGACGGCAGTCTCAAGCTGAACATATCTCTGTCGCATCCAGCGTCAGATGAGAGGTGAGAATATTAAAGCTGTGGTCTTCACAAAGTGCTTATTAATGATTATTCCTTTACATTTATCTTTAAATCTGTATGGTTTCTGAAGGATTGTCCCTTGTGGGGATCAGCAATATTCAGATGATATGCTTTGAATATATTTTCCCTGACCTGTTATTCTCAACAAGTCAGATGACCATCGAGAAAATGAGTGGCTTAACTCATGCTTCTGCAGAGGAGAAACAATAATGCATTGTGTTCTTTTTAATCAAGCTCATTACTATGGGAGGAGTTTGCAACCATAGAGTTAGGGAAAAAAAAAATTGGTGAGGGGGGATTTGACATGCAAGTAACAACATTTTCTACATTGTACAGTATAGTCAGGCAGACAGTATAATTAAATGTCTGCTATGGAGGCAGAAGTGGCAAGCAGAGCTTATGTCTCTTTGGTGGCCTCCTCTATTTGTTTCTTTTTTTTTTTTTTTTTTTAATTGTTTTGATTTTAAGACTTTTCCCTCTTTTCTTGCTTAAAACATGAAAGAAATTCATTGCTGCTTTTTTAGCCTACAGGTAAACTTCTCTTCTAGTTAAAGTATTGACAGGAGATGGCTTATATTCCCCTGTCTGCGTAAGGGGGATATCTTCTGGATTGCCGTCTTCTTTTTTGCTGAAACTAGCGGCGCTGAAGGTCTCATAGGATGAGGTCAACTTTTTGTTAAGGAGGTTTCTGTTGCGATCGCCCATGAGGGAAGCTTCTCCATTGGCCAGCTTTTCCTGACTGCCCCGTTCATCAACAGGCATGAAAGTGGAGAGTTTTGGCTGGCTCTTCTGCTTTCTTTCAGGAGAAGTGCGAACTGGCATCCAGCAGGAGTCCGAGTGGCCATATTCATCACACTCTCGGGTACACTTCCCTGTCAGGGCTACATCTGGCAGAGGCCTTGAATCTGAAAGTAAAATAGAGTTGCCTTTACAAATGAATACTGAAATGTCTTCCAGTGAAAGTGAGAATCCTTAAATCTAAAAAAGATATTTTTAAAAGTCTTAATATCAATGTTGCGATAACTTCTTTAGCAATATCTTCTTTTAGGCTGCATATGCCCATACGCCAAAAGCATATTAGTACTTTAACCTAAATATTAAGAACTGAAAAGTAAAAATATTGTCAGTTACTATGTTTGTCAATGAATCTCAAAAGCAAAGTCAAATTTGGCATTAGTTACTGTTTGATTTTTGCTGTCTAACAGAGTCAACCAAGCACTTAATTCTCTGCTGCCAATTTCTTTGAAATTATTGAAAATAGCTTTCTTTAATTTTTATGGAACTTATGTGAAAGGAGTAAGGTTCTGGAACCTGCAAACTCTTATGAACATTCTTAATTTTTGGCGTGTGAGCAGGTCTGCAATTGACAATAAGATTCAAATTTAACACAAGGTGAATCTCTGGATGTATTTCTCACGGCATGGTGTTTGTTGTTAGGACACAGTATGAGTGCTACAATCAATGATTAGTAGGAGCATACAAAGAAACTGCAGTTGATTATGTGTAACCTAGCATGTACTGGTAATGCTGTTATACATGCTGTGTATGCAAAGTAGAGGTAAGGAGAATCTGAATGCTGCCTGAATTAGTACATTGACACTTTTCATGTGATGTGCTGTGTTAAAAGGTGTCCTGTTCTAGATCACTGCAGCTGCAGTGTACTTATTTTAAGGACTGGATAGGATGTTGAAATTCATTCTTTTCTTCACTTTATCCTACTTTATGATCTATGAGATATAAGTAAAGCTGACTACAAAGTAACAAGATGAATCAAAGTTAACAAGGAACAAAAATCAAAAAGTAAATTTAATTTTACCGCGTATTTTATATGACTTCCATATATTAAAACTTACATGATACAACTTCTAGGTTTCTTCTATAAATAATAATAATAATAATAATAATAATAAAAGCCAAAAAGGAGTAAGGATCTTCAACATAGAAATAAATAATAAGGTACTTCATATGGAATGCAGCCTTTTTTACCTTCCCAATATCCCACCCAAATTCGTGGGAACTGTAATTTTAACAGTCTTCCAGAAGTCTATTTAGTCTTAATTTTATTCCTTGAAGCTTGCCTACTTTTTTCTTTGATTTTTGCTGCCAAATGGCCCCCTGAACAGTGACAATTCAAAGTATGAAATCTATATACATTCATAGTTTATAGAACAAGAAAAAAAGACATTCCTGAGGTTTATTTCAAAAAAGAAAATCCTTTGCCTTTCTTTTGGTTTAAAATATATACAATAGATGCTAGCAGAGAAGTCATGTATCATTTCAGCATCTGCAGATGTAATCCTCATAAATCTCCAACAGCTCTTGAAAGTTGGATTTACATTCAACTCTTATTGATTCATTCATCCATTTACCTATTTCTTTATTTAATTATTCTTTGCAAGATTGTAAAAATGTGCAATACTTCGTACTTCAGTACATCACTGAACTCAATGAAGAAAACAGCATTGATGTCTATATAACAGTAATTGTAACCGAAATGTATAAGATAGGAAGGAGGGAAACAAAGTTGTTCTTTGTTTTGTTTTGTTTTGTTTTCAGTCATACTTTTTTTAAGACTTCTGCAGTTAGATTCAGCCATGACTACTACATTTGTTTCAATGAAGAATACAAACGCTATGGACAGTTATCAGTTATGTTTTCAGATACCTGTGTTCTGGAGATGCTCACAAAAGACAGGGAATGTAACAGGAAAATTGGCTATTATTTTTCTGCTAAATCCAATATTATTCTGTCACACCCTAAAGGTAAGATGCATAATTAACTGCTGAGCTGTATCTAATGTGCTTTGATATTTAAACAAGAAAACTGTTCTGATCTATCTAAAATAAAGCAAACCTTCTTTCCACCTCAATCTTTATAAGGTTTTCAACTAACACCTTATTTCTGCTTATTTCTGAACAATGACCATTAAACATTATGCTTGCTACTACTATTAAGTTATTACTCTGGAAGAATGTGAAAAAATACAAGAGAACTGTTTGACCTTTACTTAAAACATGAGCGTGTGTTAATTGAAAAATATTGCTATTAGCTTTTTGTTTGTTGGTTGATCTTGAAACTGATAATGTCTCACAATATTTGAAGGTTTCTTTTTAGTGCAAATAAGTCTTAACCCAGCAACACTTGGGTTGCTAAAAATCTACCCCATGCTAGCTGAATCATATGCATGAAAGTTTACTGTTTTGCATTGTTCTGTTTACATATTTACTTCTAGACAAATGCAGAATTCCTTATTGTAAAATAAAGCACAAAACATCTTGTGAAATTCAGCTTTACAGTGCAATGTACTGCTTTATTATGCAATATCCTGTAAGTAGGAATGTAGCTCATTCATCCTCTTATTTTTTTTTTTTTTTAAATAAAGCTAATCTGCATACCTAGAAAGGAGCTCAAAGAAACTGGATGGAGGAGGAAGCCAAACATCCTCCCAGGATAATCAAGACTCATAACAGGGGCCACTGCCTAGGCTCAATGGAACAGTGGCAGATGGGAATCCAAATCAAGGACTCCAGAGAAACAACCACTCTGTCTGGGCCCCTCCCTGGGCTATTCCAGCAGAGCCATCTGCCCTGTTGTCTGGGAATGAAGCCAATGGCCATGAGTCATCAGCAGCTGATCTGATCATCTTTCAGTCTAGGAGGGATTGCTGTCATGGGATTTAGGACATGATATGGGATGCAGAAGAAAAGCAGTTGGGGATTGTATGGGACTTCATTATCAAATGTTTAGGGGAAGGATCAGAGATGGAAAAATGGGTTGAGGGAAGGCAGACCTGTATTTATATTTTTACGCATACAATCCTAAAATATAGAATCATATATAATCCAACTGCATATATGTATATATATAGTATATCATATATATACACACACACACATATAT
The DNA here is from genome assembly GCF_039878825.1 of Excalfactoria chinensis. Classification (NCBI taxonomy): domain Eukaryota; kingdom Metazoa; phylum Chordata; class Aves; order Galliformes; family Phasianidae; genus Excalfactoria; species Excalfactoria chinensis. The sequence continues at coordinate 18,868,851 of NC_092828.1, read as the reverse complement.
ATACATATATGATATATATACATATATATATATATCATTGTTTGAGTTGGAAGGCACCTTTACAGGTCATCTAGTCCAGCTACCTAGCAATGACCTTCAGCTAGATCAGATTGCTTAGAGCCCCAACCAGCCTGACCTTGAATGTCAAGTCAACCACTACCTCTCTGAGCAGTCTATTCCAATGCCTCACTGTAACAAATTTTTTCCTTATACCCAGTCTAAAGCTCCTGTCTTTTATTTTGAAACCATTTTTCCTTGTCCTATTACAAGACCCTTACAAAAAAGTATGTCCCCTTCTTTATTCTAGCCCCCCTTCTGATACTGTTGCTATAAGGTGTCCATGAGCCTACTCCAGATTGAATATAGTGAATATTTATAGTAAATATGTGTATATATGTGTAATATATGTAGATGCATTATATACACACATACAGACACATACTCACTATTGATCTCCAATGGTGTTGAGCAAGAGAGACGAGTAGAATAAGTAATTCTACTGGTACCATTTGTTTTTGAGTTGTTCTGTGTGGCTTTGATATGCTAGCTGTGTCTATGTGTGGCATAAAATTGTGCTCTGTGCACATGCCTGCTGGGAACATGTCGTCAGCTTTGTTACTGGTTGAACCCGCGGATATTGAGCTGCAGCATCCTTGCCTCCTGTGGGCTCTTGGTTCCTGTGAGATAATTTTCCTCTAAAACATCCTTCAGTTAGCATTTGGCACATACAGTTAATGTAGTCTTCTAGTCCACTGCTTTCTTGCATCTGTTTTAAGAGCTTAAATCAAGATGGCATTTAAACCCGCATTTAATCTAACATGCTAATAAAACCTGTTTTCTGCTCTTCTGTTTAAAAGATGGATATAACTTCCGCACTTGGTGGTGAGGTGTGGGGTACGAGTAATTTTTTTCTGTCATTTCTGTCTTAGTTATATCAGAAGATGAGTTATACAGACAGTGCTTTAATAACTATACTATTAGAAATACCTAAACTAGTCAGATGAAGACTAGGGTACCTCTTATACACCCCAGTAGATAACAGAGATTTAACCTTCTTTACAAATAAAACACCACACAGCTTTAACTACAAAGTAATTAAATGTACTTTTGCTAAATCTCTGAACAGATTGACCTTCTTTTGCAGACTAGTGACCTTTAGCGTCTGTTTTCACATTATCTAACCAGGGTTGTGAGCAATCTCTGAGTCTGAAGGGGAAAAAAAAAAAAAAAAAAGAAAAGTTTTCTCCTCTAAAATAATTTGCACCCAAACATATATCTAAATAACATGATTTTAAAATACTCAACATTTTAGAAGATAGACACTTCAACAGCAATCACCCTGCTAGCTGACAAATCTAACAGAATAAGACACAGCAAAGAACTAGTTATCACAGTTGGCAAATCATCAAAGAAGAGAATAACAGATTTCTAAAACAGTAATATATCTTGAAACAGATTCAGATATATACTTAAAATGCCACTTATTAACAAATTTCATCACACTGTTAATTACTAAGAAAATAAACCTGGAAGGATGGCATTTCTCATCATATAGACATTCACAGATTTTGAATTTAGTTTTTAGCTGTTTGTACAGCTAATAGAATATTCAAATTTAAGCACTCTATACAAAAAGTTACCTTTAGAAGTGAATATCAAAGAAATCAAATTTCACTTGTATCTGCTCAAACTTGAGCTTAAAAAGAATGGAGAACATTGACTACGGGGTCCCAAAGAGGAGGAGGACTGCAGCCTACTTTCTTATTGCATCTCATGTAAGACTATACCAAAAATTTTGCAGTGTTAAATGATAATTATCATTTAAAAATAAAATAAAATTTACTACTGATTCAACAACTCTTTAAGAATCAATTGCTAAGTTCTGAGAAATTTTCCATAAAGCTCTGTATGAAAGCATGTAAATGAATGGGGTTATTTATATGCATGATCATGTTTCTATTGATTGTAGCTAGCTGTTGCCTTAGGACTTGAAGGATTGCTTGTTATAAAAGTAAAAAAAAATAAATAAATTGCAGGCATCTAGCATGGTAGTGCTGAGAGGGGAAACAATGATCATTGACCGTTTAATCCCCAAAAGCTAACAACTAAAATACTCCACCCAAATAATTTTCTGTTATGTTCTCTTTTCCCATTTCTGAAGAGGGTCAGTGAGGTCAGTGTACGTGAACAAGGACAAAGTATTATGAATACAGTAGTTAATGAGAATGTTATAAATTATGTGATTAAATGTACACACATACATACTGCAAAATTACAGTCAAAGCTGTACACTCACTCTGGCTCCAAGTTTTTCTTCTACCCATTCTTGTATAATATATTTTAAGAGAAACCCACTCTTAGCAATTAGACCTGATATGGTTCCAGAATATGCTGTATTTCTGAGGAAGATGTAAGGGGCTTTTCATTTTTACATCTTTTGTAAATCACACACAAAACCTACAGGCTTTATACTCAAGTAGTCTAAGGTTCTGTTCCATTTACTGATCCTGGAAATATAAATCTCTTCAGAGCAATACTGACTTCCTATCCATCTGCAATAGCCTGAACATTCCCAGAAATAAGAATTCAGCACCAAGAAAGTATTCCTAGTTGTAGACTTTTTCTGGAGTACATCACTGGAAAGGTCACATAATACTACAGTAGTATGAAAGTACTTTAAACCACACAGCTTGGTCCATGTGATCTGAAGAGTCACTGTTAGATGGTGTGCTGAATTGCATCTATTACAAATCAATGGCTGCATGCAGATTTTGCTGCTATTCCCCATAATAGCCCTGCATGTTTCCAGTTATTGAAAGTCTGTGAAGAATACCTGTTCAGTAGTTTGAGTCTATGGTGAAAAAAGGGAATAACTACTCATTTACAAAAAGAACAGCCACTGTGCTTTGGATGTGTCACTTTTCACCCCACATTTTCCTAGGCTATGTACACAAATACATTACATTCAGAGTGCTACACAAAAATTCAAGTAGAACACCACCAAAGCCATATAACTGGGCAAGAGTTCATCTACATAGCTTTTATGTTAAATGGCTATCTGTTTTATGAGATGTATGACTGGAGAAACAATAGAGCTCTTAAATCATCACAAGTATTGACTACATGATCAGAGAACAATAATGCAGAAGAGAGGGCACACATTGTAGAAATTCATGTTTTAAGGGGAAAAAAAGCACTGAACTACAGACAGCTACAGCAGCACAGTCTTTGAAATTCCTGCCTCCTAATTGCATTAATTCAGGAACTACACTCTGTTAGTGCTGTGGTATATTCCTGACATGCCAAGACACTATTAAAACACTTAAACATGTTTGAAGGCATCAGCGACTTCTTTCTCCACACCTTAGGCTAAATACAGTTAAACAGCAATTGAACATATCTCAAGAAGCATTTAGTGCCCCAAGGCTTGGACTGCTGTCATTCTGAATGTGGCATTATCATGTGCTGCAGAGACAGTGCATGCTATCTCTAAAGCAGTCTTTCTGAATAAAGTCAAACATAGATCCACTGTTTGAAACATGCCAATTGCACTGAAGTAATTAATATATTAATTGCGTTTGGACTAAAACAATTTCAATTATATTGTGCAGAATTCTGAAATGCTTTTCAGTGCTTGAGAAACGTTTCAGAGGACAGAAAGTTTTATACGTGCATTAATTGAATTAGTAATATAGTGAGAGGAGGTATGATGATAGGATACAAAATAATGTATTTTGAGCCCTTTTATTCTGTTCATACTTAAGGAAAAAGGATCACAGAATGAAAATGAGAACTTAAAGAACTTTACTTGAAATGCAGTATGCATCTTACACCCTAAGTATTCTATCTATAAACAATTCCAAGGACCAGCAAGACTCAGTGAAGTAGTGTACCAAAAGTTCAAGAATTTAGCTGATTTTAAGTGAGAGCATAGCTGAATTTTCAAAACAAATGTGAAATGCTTTGCTCTTTATCACTAAAATTAATTCAAATAAATAAAGCATCACTATAAGACAAATACTTGATTCTTTAACATTTGAATACCTTAGAGAGAATGAGAATGCACTTCAAGGAGAAAACACTATTTTTCATGTACCAAAAAGATTTATGTAGTAAAGCAAGGGAGGGAACAATCTATTTTGTGTGACAAATCAGGCTAGAAATAATAATTAAATAAATGAAAAACCTTTGAGGATAAATATAGTGATGAAAGGTTACAGACTTTCTACCATTGGGATATTTTTAAGAACACCTAGAAAAACTTCCTCCAGGGGTAGCATAAACAATGCTAATCAGCTAATCCTAGCTTGAGAAAGGATAGATATACAAAATGACCTCTAAATGTTCCATTCAGCACTGCAGTTCTGTTAATGTGATTACTAACACTTATCTACTTTGGTCTCAACATCCGTAGCTGTTTCTCTTCAATAATTTAGATGAATAAAATGAATAAAATAAATTAGCATTTAACAAATGAGTTGACTGAATGAATACAGAAAGAAAAAGTTAGTAATGAAAAAGTTAGTAATATTAGGAAACAACAACAACAACAAATCCAAAAAACCAATGCTCTGACACCCATTAAGCCTGAAAATGGTTTAATGAGTTAATGAGTTTAATGGTTTAATGTTTTGTTTTGTTTTGTGTGTGTGTGTTTTTTTTTTGTTTGTTTGTTTGTTTGTTTTTTGTGACAAACACAAGTTGTTCTGTTACAGGCCAGAGTCATATTAATCAACTGGTTGTCAGTATAGAATATAATGTAGGTTGCATACAGTATAGTAAGGGATATCAAATTCAAAATAAAGAATTCTACAGAAATACTATTTTATCACTTGATTTTGCATTACTTGGTAATACAAAAGAAAGCATACCAGAAACACATAGCTTTCTCTCATTTAGTTTGTTTTTATCTCATAGTTGTGGCTGTTTTATTTCATTTTGTTTCAGAAGACCAATAGCACATGTATAATGAATGAGAATTAAGAAGTACAAGTTTATCTATACAAAATACACCATCCTGAACTTAAATTCCCTAGATTTTCATTTTCTTGATTTAAGTGTAATTGCTGCAAGCCTCATAATCCCTTTAAATCCTTTGATAGCCTGACTTATTTCTATCAGTGAAATGGCAATGTATCTTCTAGAAAAGTAGGACTTTGCGTGGCTTCCTGAAGTAGCACAGACATTAAGATGTAGGACATATTTAAGCTGTCTAATTGTTCTGCCAATCGGATACTGAAGTATTAATCTGCCACTATGTCATATTACATACCTTTATTTTTTTCAGTAAAACATGTCAGTGTTTAACAAACTTTGAGCTGAAACAATTCTTAGAGCAATTAGAATGTCAGCTTTTTAAAGATGACTCAAGAAAAGTCTGCATCAGCACTCAAAAGTCAACATAATTTCCTTGATAATGATACCAAAGTGATGGGACCACAGGAGCTTGGAGGGAAGAGTACCTATCTAGCAGCCATTATTAGCTTATCTATCTCAGCTGTATATTGTGCTACCAATTTATTTCTTGGTATTATTTTGTTCTTCATTTTCTTTATTAGAAATGGATGCCAGGTAGGGAAAACACTGGTTTTGCTACAAGAGAGATAAGAAAGATTACACGATTTTTCACTTCACTGCAATTTATGCCCATCCCATCCATAAGGAAACTTATGGGAGTTACTACCATTTTTTTAGAGGGTATTAACAAATACATTTTATCCATTCAGAAATCTCAAAAGATGTTGAATACTATTATATCTCAAGGATATTTCATATCTATCTCAGAGAATACTCAGTAACCATACTGAAAGGTGAAAATATAGGTTAAAAGCTTAAGTTATTGAAAAGAAACATACATCCTCACTCACGGCTGCATAACAGTTTACCAGAACAAATAGAAGGAAAAAAAAAGAAAAAACTGAATCAGTTGTGACTACAGACAAGAATTCAAAAATTCAAACTGAAATGAAGTTTTGCTTCAATACAACGTTTTCACTCTTTTGTAACATCCAATGAGTTATTTTTTTCTTACAGAGTTAATCTGCACAAGGTACTTAATTGAACTGATTGTCTTAGTAAGGCCATTGCATTCTTGAATTCATACAGTTCTACTTTCTACAGCAATACATTGCTATATTCTGAGTGTTATTTCATTACTGCACATACAGAGTAAAACATTATGTAATATCATATGTTAAATATTAGTGATTTTTTTTCATTAAAAAAATAAAATAAAATTAATTACTCCTTTTCTGAAGAGGTCTGTGTGACCCATATATTTTTTATAAGTCACAGACCCTCAAAGTTAAAGCTAAAGCTCTTTTTACTTATATTACATTATTTTCTAAAATGAGGAGGGGAAACTTAAAATACTCAATGCTCTGCATGCAAATTATTCTCTAAATAATGTAGAGCTCAGCTTGAAGCAGAAACAAATATCTGGTGATATCTTGTGACTACTTGTCTTTTTAGCAACCATCAAAAAGAAGTTTTGTTGCAAAATGAAAAAAACTTCTACCACAGGACACTCCATCTAGACTTTTATGCCAAAATAACAGAACCTTATCGTACACAATGGAAAAAAATATTCACTCAGTCTGTGTATGCCATACATATTGCTCAAAAAAATAAACAAACTTGTAATTTTACACAATAATATTAAGAAGAGCTGAGATATAAAACCAAATTCAATTGAATTGAAAAGTGCAAAGAATGTATTTTCAGTACTTTAGCAGAGCCTCAAGATACATGATCCACATGAATGCTAAAAATAGAAATAAAAATATACTTCTATTAGTGCACATTTTTCTGTTTGTCTAATGTGTTCTCTTGAATAAATGAATTAAATTTCATAATACATAGTGCTTTATCTTCCTTTATCTAATCTTCATAAAGCACAATACAAATACAATGTCATACAATTTAGGTGAAAATGGTAATGTTTTCACCTTTCACATATAAATGAAATATTTTACTGATTAACTAGTTATTGAGTCATAGCTTTTATTGTGTCTCAGTGGTTTGAGCCAGTGTCACTCTGATCTTTATACCAATTATTCTCTAACTCGCATTTTTTTTACTAAGAAGGGGTAAAATCTATTCCTAAGTAATGCCCACTTAAGTCAGACAGAAACTATTTTTTTAATAAATACCAATTTATTCATATTTTTCATAAGTACTAATTTTTCTCACTGAGATGATGCAGGGGAGAGGGAGTGGCTTTCCTTCCTTCTTTCTTTCTTAATAGCAAGTGGAAAAATGTTCACACCTCAAAAAATGTAGACACAAATAGAGAAAGATAATGAATCTCTCAATATGATTTATATCCTGCTCAAAGGGATTTATTTTCATTAATTTTTTATTGATTTTTTGAGCTGTGTGTGCAGATTACTGCCAGTGAATTAATTACAAACATCAGCTCAGATTGGTTACACACTTATGACAGATTAATCTGGGTTATAGTCCATTAGTAATTAAGCACAGCACTAATTCCCCTTGTGCATGTACAGTAGATGGACTGTAATCATACACTTGCATCATAGTGATGTTATAAAAAAAGATTAGAGAGAAGTATCACTTTATTTTGAATGATTTAGCTGATGGAAAGAATAGAAAAGGTCTGACTGACACAAAAACGGAAGAAAAAAAATCAAGTTTTACTAGTAAATGTAGGTCTAAAGCTCTAATAGCCATCTCAATCAATCCTTCTAATGGGAGTGGGTATCGAATGAAGCCTGTAGTGCATATGACCCCTTGCCTTGACCTTGAGTGACCTACAGAATTTAATTCATCAGCTAGAGGAGGTGAAGTAAAATTTTTAACTTACAAGTGGAATCGAGTCTTGGTGAACTGTAATATTTAAGTCGATGTATTAGCCATAACTCACTCATTCCTTATATGAACATGCTGTGTTTTTGATTGCTTCGCTAGCTCCTGCGTAAGATTTTCTTCAGACTTCCTAAACCACTTGACTAAACAGTTGAGCACATTCCTCTACAGGTCCTTTGAGATATTCCTCCAAAATGTGAGTTATTTCCTAGCCATACTGTAAAGAAGGAATCACTTCTGTCAGAGGTGACTCCAGATGAAGCACTCTTTAATGAATCCATTCTCTTGGTTTAAGAGCATTTAGTACTGCAGTTTCTCTTTTGCATTTTGCAGCACTTTGGTAAGTTTTCACTCAACCTAGTTGCTGATGTATACATTTATGCCTAAAATTAAATAAGTTTAAGTCTCACAAAATATTGTTATTCCTCAGTTTGTGACATCTCCAGATTTTTGAAGAAATATAGTATGTATATTTTGGACTACAGCTTCATAGCTTTTTGAAGAATTAACCAGAAAATGAAGAGATTAGGGTTTTATATGTATATCTTGATTACAGTATCAGAAAATAATGTCATTTTCTTGATTATCTCTGGTATAAATCCATAGTCTCCTTTCTGCTAATCTATTCAATATCAGCTGCAGTGGCCAGAATCATTTAGTAATGGTTGCTCTGAAAATCTGAACAAAACATGGCAATCTAATAGTAAAGGTGTCAAACACAGGAGGCAGGCAGAACACAAGAATATTAAAAGATGAAAAGAAATTTTTCAGAGTGAATCAGACAGAAATATTACACAATCTGCAGTTCTTATCTAACCTTATCTAACACACAAATACTGTAAATGAGGAAGAAGTAAACTGGAGGCTTTGGTTATTATTTCAAACATTTTTAAAACAAATTTATTGTTTTTCTTTTATGAAACTGCTTTCTATTTCCATCACAGTGGGGAGTACAAACATATTAGGTTGTAGATTGCATACTCTGCCCAGGAATAACTCTTCCAGGTTATTTATAATATAGTTTCCAAAAAGGAAAATATTCAGGAAAAAAGGTTTCCTACGCAGTGTTTTTATCTCTGATGTCTTTCTAAGAGTATAACAGAGATGTTATTTGAGACTGCAGTACTTGTGAATGTAAAGCACTGTTCAGTGGAGTACTGCTATTCTTTTCATGTGATAGATTGACTATTAGATAGTACAAATGTCTTTTACTTAGGTCAAATTTTAAGTTTCAACTTGAAAACAACTGTGTCCAAATATCAGTCCCCTAAGCAACCACTGTTATCTATGAATTGATGAAATAATGATTCTAGAAGAACTATTAAAAAGAATGGAATCTTCCTGAAACTCTTCATTCTTTCCTACCAGAAACTAGAAATCACGACTAGCTAATTCTTGGTCCAGGAGTGAGAAGCAGAGAGAGTTCATGGTCATATTTGAGGTCCCTTAGTAAACAAAATACTTCTGATTTTTTGAACCATTAGTGAATAAACTTACAGTCCACAGTGGTGAATACTCATGATTAGTTTATTAAATTTAAAGTTAGTTAATTTAATTGGACTCACAGCCTATAACTATATTGCCACACACAGATTTATTCTATTTTAAATCACAAATGAGTGAATGACTAGATGAAAATAAAAATTATCTGTTTACATTTGAGTGATAGTTTTAAGTGTTAGGAAAGGAATTGGAATAATTAATGTTCCCTCAAAACATTTTAACAAAAAATACTTATTAAAATTAACATAAATTTCACTCTTCTCTTTGCATGAACATATTTTGAGGATCCTAAATTTTGTTAGACTTCTTTTTTTAGATTTATGCATATACTCAAATCCCTTTCCCATCAGGTATGTAAAAACTGACTAAATATGTAGGATTGCAATAAACTGCAGAACAAAGTCTCAGTGCATGCTGTACCCTACATAAATATGAAGTATAAATGCCTGTGTTCTGAGTTTTGTTAAACTGATTTTGTGCAGCTGCAAAAGTATTTTATGAGGTTTTCTCTGTTTCTGGTTACTAATGCTTTTCATCAGTGAAAGTAGAGAGGATACAAAAAGAGGTCAAAATTGACAGCAAAACTGAATCAGGGCTTCTCATGCCAATGAAATAATGAAAAACAGCACTGTTCTTACAGCAACAATAATGAATATAAATAGACAAAAGACTCTGAATGGCTACTGAGAGAGAGAGCATCCATTTCAAGAAAAAATCTTTTCCTGCCATCACAGATAGCTTTGTGAACTGGCTAAATTAGGATGCCCTTTAAACAATTTTCATGCTTCAAAAAATGTCTGTGAAAGACAGGTCTCCTTTATTTTACTTTAAGGGATCCGATTTAATAGGCTGAATCTTTATCATATTTTCTACACTTTTAATACTCATGTCAATCATTTCAAGATAAAATCTCTTATCTCATTTTTTACATACTTCAGTACTTACTATAAATTTTTTTCCTCACCCTCAGATTTATTGTCTCAAGCACACATATCCCTCTTTCTCTATGGATAACATTAGAAAAATGCAGCTACTGGCCAAATTATTGTCAAAGGATAATAAAGATTTGCAAAACTCTTCTATCTGTTTGAAAACTAAATCCCTAAGTAAATGTATAAATCTGCATCGAAGTCATTTACTAAAATAGTTGTATATATTTGGTTTGCTTCTTATGCAAAAAGATGGACAATCCACCCAAGAAGGATTAAAGAAACACGTTTCTCCACTTTGATGAGTGATACCACTTTATAAAACCACAAGTTTAAAAGACATTGTAGATATGTTGTCTGTCTTCAGGTGATTCTGTGAATTTAATATATTTTACAGATTGTTCAAGAGAAAATATCAAACATTTAAAATTGTTTGAAAATAAGTATATCTATCTTCTCCTGGAATAACAGAATAGAATTCTGTTCCAATGCTTTGGATTAATAATTCTTCTAGTTAGTTTACAATTTGTGTCCACGTAGACAGTTTCATCTGAATTAGGATTTGCAAAAATACCTTACAATTCAAATTTCAAGATATAGAAGTAATAAAAAGAAAAAATAAATTACAAAAAAGCAAGTATTATTTCACATCTCAGTTTTTAGCGTCTCTCTCTCATTTACTTATATGTATAAAAACTTGTTTAGCAGCAGGCATCTATGAATCTGCAAAACAAAGCTTCTGCAGTTTTCCACAATAATCTACATTTTGAAAACTCCTTTAGGAATTCTAAAATTATTTATAATATCTCATACAGAAACTGGACAGAGGAGTGAGAAGTGCTGTAATTGCAAAGTCATAGGAAAATTTCTTACTGGTTCAGGTTTACCTAAACTCTTTCAGGAAAAGCTAATATACACTTACTTAAGTCAAGCTGTACTTTTCATGAGATACATCATCAGCTCACAGCATTTAAAGACTGATCAATCCAACTTAATTTAAATTTCTAAAAAGCACAGATATTTTGCATATTCAGAAACCAACCTCATACTGCCTAGACATTCTTTGAATCTGATTGTCATGGTTTTGCAATTTTGTAATTTTGCTATCAGTATTCCACATCATAACATCATGTTAAACATAGATAATTTTGACGAATCTGCTGCTCACAAAAGAAGCCTGAATGTCCCAGGGAACACCACGGTCAGTCATATGACAAGGACTCTATATAATCTCACTTCAGTGCTGGACTAGCTCTCTTGGACCTTGCCAGCCAGGGGGGAGCCGTGTGGGAGCGTTCCAGCCGTTTCGCCTAGAGTTACAGTAGGCCTCTCGGTTTCGGGACTCACTCTCTCTTATTTTACTTTAATTCGTTAGCCTTAATAATAATTATATTGTATTATACTGTGTTATTCTGTATTCTGATATAGTATTTAGTAAATAAGTGATCTAATCCTTAGATCGTTGCCGCTGTATTTATTTTCCTTTTCCCTTTTTCCTTTTTCCTTTTGGGATAGCGGCCCTGCAGGCCGTCTATACCCCTGTCATGGGTGCAGGTAGATTTTAGCTTAACCCATGACACTGATATTTCTCTCATCAATAAAGTTCAAATTCAAAGTAATAAAATAAAGCTAATGGCATGCCAGAAATCTGAAATGAGTGTTCTGCATGATCTAGGTCTGCTGCAAAGACAGCATCAGACAATTGCAATTGAATATGAAGGCAAGATTATGTCCCTTGAGATTTATGTGTTTTACATGTTAACTTTTATAAAGGATATTAAGATTTATGCAATTCAAAACTCCTTTGGCGAGGCACTAGCACCAGCAGCCTACCTAAATCACAGATAATTTCTGCACTGAAAAAGAGATCTTCCTCACACAAGTAAGTTAAAGATGATATCAAAATTGTTTCTATATTTGACTGTATCTATGCCATTAACATTACAAAGACAGAGACGATGAAACACCATAATAGAAAATATAAGAAAGCACTTGTTTCTAGTTTGCTGTATAAGTACCAAATAATGTATATTCAGTTCAACAGTGTGAAGCTGCTCAGTATGTGCACTTTTCTGGCTGGTGAACAATAGGTCAAGTGGAACTCTTTAGAGGAAAAGGAAGAGTTCTCCTTTCTTGAGTACAAAGAAACTTGCTTAGCTAAGAGAAGTATGTTTATCTCAGATGGAAACCTGTGTTCCTGCCTCCAAAACTCCGGATTTATAGGTGATGCAGAGAAAGTAACTTTTGTAGAGACTACAGTGAGACGCTATGATCTATTTCATAGAGGAGAGGCTGCTTCAGGTTGCTTGAATAAACAGTCTGGAGCTAAAGGATGTTAAAGAGTTGGGAATATACATTTTCCAATCTTTGTATTCTGTCTCACACTCAGTAGCACTTGTTTTCACAATTTTAAAAAAGTCTTTAGTTTATTACTTAGTGATTTAATAAATTATGACTTTGAAAAATTGGATGGATTTGACATCTCTTGGTGCTTTACCTACACCTCAAAACTGAAACAACTCTATCAAATAAAAATATAGACAATTGATTATTAAGAAAACAAAGTGCACTAATTTATGAAGAGATACCACAAATATCAGTAAATATGAATCTAACTCTGGAGCCAAGGGGTAAACCCCTAACAGCTCACTAATCCAGAAACCTCCTCAGATGAAACAAAATAAATTCTGGTTTTATTCACAAAACGGAGTTTTGAAATTGTAGTGAATTATTTGTTGATTTTTATACAGGGTTCAAAAGAATGGCTGTAATGCAAATACAAAATAATCCCTTTATCAGGGAGTAATACTGAAAATAACTCAGTATATAATCTGTAAGCAAAATCAGTTTACAATAAAACAAATGCCTGTTGTAATTTTTCCAACTTACATATACTATGTTCCATCCCACTAAGAATACATTAGCAAGTTATACCTGCTTGCTGTTGGAACAGAACTGATAAATATCGGACGGGCATTAAAAAAGAAAAGTGATAAAGAAAATAAAAGTTTAGAGGAAATCAAATTTTACCTAAGAGGAAGTGTGCAATTATAATGCAATTTACATTATGTTTTGAATAGCTGTCATAGACAGTAAGCCAGTTATTTTAAAAAAGTTTAATTACCTCCTTCATGCTTAATATTCCGTTTTTCATCAAATGAAATGCTAATCAACCTAAGTCCAGGTAGTCTTGTTCTTAGTTTAAAAAGAGAAGTATTAATAATAACTATATGTCTGCTTATTTCATGAAAATCTATCAGGTATCCAATACAGCAAAGTATTTGCACTGCCATTCTGTTCTACTCTGTTTTTAATTATAAGGTTATTCTCTACTAAACAAACAAACAAAAAATTCTAAAGAGAACTGAAACAATTTTAAACAATTTTAAAGGCATCATAAGGATTCTACCTCATACAATCTGATATGCAGAATATGTTAACATCTCATAGCTTGTAACAGACACGTACATAAACTTGACCCAAGTAGAGAGTAATTTGAAAACAGCGCTTCACACTAACTTCTGAAATGAAATATTTACTATCATTAACTGCACAGTCTCAATTAAAAAAAAATATTACTCTGACCAAGCACAATTCCAAAAAAAATGTGTAATTTTATTATTTTATTTTTTATTTTATTTTTTGTTAATGCTCCAGTTTCCTGTACCTGTACAGAAGAGAAGAACTACATTCCCTAAGGGGCTTTGTGGTCAGAGAGGAAATATAATTCCTGGCAAGGTCACCATAAAAATATCTGTGGTTTCTACTCTAATTTTAAGCTACATGCTGAGTTCACATGTTCTAGGAGCATTCAGAACTTAACAGCACTTTTTTCCTTGTTTCTGGATGTTATTGGAACATGGATTTCTAGACAAAATCATTTTCTAATTCTGAATCTTAATCTGGGTTTATAGGTAAATTTGTGATTCAAAACACAATCAGATTAATCAGAAAAGTTTAGCTTTCTGAACCTGTTTCCTCGTCACTTTCCCACTTTCAGAGCCAAAATAGCACTGTTGGTTTCTTCTATTTGCCTGTGGGAACTACGCAAAAAAGCTTTGTCTGGCACCAACACTGTCAAAGCAGTGCTAAATTTTTTGGTTTGAAAATGGCAAGGCCTAGAGCTCTTCTATGACATAAATCATAATGCCGTTAATTAAACTCTAAGGCAAACACTAAATTTGGAGCTGCAATAATAATCAACAGTTTCTCTAGGGCTCAATATAAAGTACTTATTTCAATTAATTAACTGGTATGACACTTTCAATAATGATTCAAAATAAAAGATTGTTAAAATCAGCTGTGTATTAATAAAGTCTTTGACCCTCAAAAGACTAAAACTTTGCTTATTACCACCTTGTTCTCAGCAGATTAATAGCATTAAGGCCACAGCCATCAGCTTCCCTTTCAAAATATTCAATATCCTACAATAAAGTCTTTTAAAGTAAATATAAGATGACAACTGATTAGAGATCTGTCAGCCTAAGCAGAAACACTTGACACTTTGTTTCTAGCTGAATTTCAAATTAGTTTCCATAATTTCACAAAGGAGATCCTTGCATATTTTTCTAAGATGTGATTGCTAAGAGGAAATAACTGCTGTCATTCACTTATTATCACTATCTAAAAGTAATACAATGAATGGTAGCCATTTGATTGGCCAACATTTTATTTCATGAACCATGCTGTCATGGGTTAGCCTGAAATCTACCTGCACCCAAGACAGGGGGGCAGTCGGCCCGCAGGCCGCTGGCCCAGAAGGAAAAGAAAAACAGGGAAAAGGAAATAAATACAGTGGCAGCGATCTAAGGAGGCACACTTATTTACTAAATACTATATCGGAATACAGAATAACACAATATAATACAATATAATTGGAATTAAAGCTAACGAATCGAGTAAAATAAGAGAGAGTGAGTCCCGAAACCGAGAGGCCTACTGTAACTCTAGGCGAAACGGCTGGAACGCTCCCACACGGCTCTCCCCCTGGCTGGCAGGATCCAAGAGAGCGAGTCCAGCACTGAAGTGAGATTATATAGTCCTGGTCATATGACTGACCGTGGTGCTCCCTGGGACATGTAGTCTTTTTCCTGTGAGCAGCAGATTCATCAAAATTATCTATGCTTAACATGATGTTATGATGTGGAATACTGATAGCAAAATTACAACATTGCAAAACCATGACACATGCCTAATATTTTGAAATCCTCCAAGGGTTCTACATTAGTCACAAAGGCTCAAGAAAGGCATTTCCTCCCCTGTTTCAGTCACTCTCTACTTTTATTAGCTTATCACTAGTCTCCCAAGCTAATCTATGTCTCATGGTTGAACATGAGTTACAAGAGTATCAGAAGCAGTTTGACTAAGCTGATGCTCAATATTTCCCATTAGTTAGCTACATTAATTACATTAAGAGGTTTTTTACTTCAACCCTTCAGAAAGAAGCATTTGTCTGGAAGAATTTAACATTAAGAGTCAAGATGCACACTTAAGCATCCATTATCACCACTAATTCATTTCCATGCATGGATTGCAATATCAGTATTTAATAATAATAATAATAATAATAATAATAATAATAATAATAATAATAATAATAATAATAATAATAAAAAAAAAACTTTGGACTTCTGGCCAGAAGGTACCATTAAAATCTTCCAGACAGATACTTGAATGTGTCTGTTGGAGATTTTCCTTCTCCTAGAAGCAAGATTAAAATGCATCTTCTGGAAAACATCATATTTTAGGCTCGAACATTATTGAGTTTATTATAAACCCTAGTAAACTTCTATTTTAGCTACCTTACTCTTTCATTTTTTACTCCTACAAGGTCTTTGGAGGTACATGTTCCATTTCCCTTCTTGCAAGAGAAGAGTAATAGAGTTATAAGCATTCATGTCTGCTTGGAAATGTAATTCCTGCTGTTATTAAGAGATTTTTACCACATTTGTGACACCTATTTACTCATTATTTACCCAAAAGATATCTTCTATTGCATTTTAAGCCACAACTTTGCTCTGCCATTACTTAGAAAACTGAAAAACCTATATTACCATAGAGGTGCACATGTCACAGAATCCTTCTCATTTCCTACCTAATAGCCTTTTTACTTAGTGAAGATTATCTTTCTTCTCAGGAATGATCATAGATGAAAAAGAATCAACTGTACTTTATTTCTCCAAATTAACCAGTAAGTTCCAATAAGATGAAACTGATAGGTGCAGCTTCATTTCCAGAAAAACAGGAAAGATCTTTAGAACATTTCAATGTATGTTCTTGACTTGTTTTTTTAACTGCATTTTCCCTGTTTTTTATGCCTTTTTTTTTTTTTTGTGTGTGTGTGAGTGTGTGTGTGTGTGTGTCTTATTTTGAGACTCGTGCTACTTAAACAGTTTGTGAAACAGTCAGTAGAGTTTGTTTATCTATCTAATGTTTTTCTCTACTACTTATTGCAAAACAAACAAGAAAAACAAACAAACAAAAAAAACAAACAAACAAAAAAAAACAAACACAAAACACACAGAAAAGCAAGTGGGAAAGTCACTTTGCTGCTTAGCCTGAAAGCCCTATTACAACTTTACTATACACATATCCATATGTCCCTATTATGGATTTACGACAGATCTTTGGTTAGGAAAGGTATGCTACAAAAAGGCTTCAGCCTATCTAAAAATTGTTCCATAACAATTTCATTAAAAATCAACCATCTAAATGTTTTTTTTATTATTACTTCTAATTTCCTTAAGAGTTTTCTATACCAAATAACACACTAATCTTTGTCAGTGAATATTAAAATGTATTTGATTACTTTCAGTTTCTATGAGTAAAACATAATCTGCTTAGAGCAAATAAATACAAAGAAACATTCAGTTTCCCACCAAATAACAAAACTAGACAGGCAAAAGCTGTTAGAAGTTTTCAATCCATAAATAGCAATTATGATCTTTTCTCATTTAAATAGGTATTCTCCAGATAGGATGCCATACACTGTAGTCTCATGTGATCCTTCCTATGGATATTTTCTAGACAAAACAATTACACTGCCATATAAACATTCCTGTTCTATTAACTCATATGAAGCAATCCGTGTTTCAGTATAATGTTTTAGCAACACATCACGCTGTACAAATGCAATAAACTTACAAGCAGTGTTGTAGTTACAATGGTGTACCAGATTCTGTGACTCTGTAACACAATGTAGAGTATTATCATCTGACAGATACTCAGTCTAACACTCTGAATTGTATTTCTGTATCAAATCACAACATTTGTTTCATGATCACAAATTAAATGGCTGTCTTGCCTCTCTACCAGCACATACAAGCACATCCTAGAAACTCATTTCTAGTGTTTATTTCTAACTTTTCTCTACGTTGGCATATTTTTTGCTTCAGCTGGCACTAGTTGATCAATATATTTCTACTTCAGCTGTTCACGCTGCAGCTAGCAGGGCAGCCACAACAAATACAATTCTGGCAGTTTCTAATATGTGTCCCTGCCTGTTATTCAGATGCTATTTACTAAGTATTTACATGTAGACCACGTAGCTTTTATAAAGCTCTAAGCTTGGATTCTAAATGGAAACCTTATTAGGCACAGGAGTCTCTCGAATTAAACCTTAATAAGTAGCTACTTAAAATGCTTTGGAAGGCAGAATCCACAGTAATATATTTTTATACACAGATAGTGTTTGTAAATAAAATAAAATGAATCAGTATCTGCAATTAGAGAGTTGTACTGGACAAAAGTATGCCACTGCTACACCATTTGCCCACAGTAGAAAAAAAAAAAAAAAAATGAATTTAAAACAAAACAAAAGAACAAAATAACAAATCTCCAGGTATATACATAGAACTTGTAGAATAGATTTCTACTGTTAATTTTTATTTCTAGCCCAAAAATTGCAGACAAACCCATTTGGACTGTGTCAAAGAGTAGATAGTTTTCTTCCTGTCCTTTGTCCTTCTGTCCCTCAAACCACGAGGACTCGCTCACAGTCTGAATGTGCTGAAGCAACACTTCAATACTTTTCTACTTCCTCTTTGATCTACTCACCTTCAAATTTATGCACCTACAACATAACCTTTGGGAAAATCTAAAGTTACTCTTTATATTATATTTACATTGTGGCTGTCCCTCCATTCTGACTTTGAACAAAGAGTATTAATTTAAAATAGACATAAATATACATCCTGCAAAGGTATGCCCCTGCAACAGCCTCCTGAATCCAATAAACATTTTGTGTTGATGCCACTGTGTTCAGAACAGAACACTGCAAATAGAATTACCATTTCACTGTACTGTTAGGGGACAAGGTTCATATATGCAAGCAAACAGAAAAATCTTACAGAATGGGTCTGACAAATTTGGTTTAAGCTGCAAACTATTTCCTTGAAAACTGAAATGTTCCTGGAATGTGTACCTCTAATAAGGCATATGAGAAGATTTAATAGGGAAGTTAAAAATTTTGATCCTTGAAGATAAATGCAACTTTTTAAAATTGTTTGTCTGTTTATAGTTTTAAATGCATTTTAGTGCACTTTTTTTTTTTTGTTTAATTAGTAATTGATGTTATTTTTAGAACATTAACAATTCCTAATAGATGGGAGTTATGTTGCAAAAGTATGTAATGTTGTGGATCAAAATTAGATTTACGCTAGAGACAGCACTCCTAACTTCTGTACTAAACTATGTTGTTTTTTAAAGTCCCAGTAAGTAAAATAATAACAAATGTCCAGGGATGTGCACATGCAATCTGTTAACCTCAAATGACTTAAAACACTTGGCTAGCTATACACACAAGGTAATAGAGGGAGTTCTGTCTTACTGTAATATGAATTGCCAGGAGAGTATAAAGATGTATTAACATTATGTTTGTTCTTTTTGCAAGTCCTCATTTTCAAAACTACAAGTCCTTTACATGTATAATTGACAGCAATGTCTATGAACAGTAGTTTAGGAAAACTTTTTTATGCTGCTTTGGAGATGTGGTTTAGAATCCAGTACATAATTAAATACATGGGATGGATGTTACTGAGTGGTTAATGCATGTAAAATTTCCTCTGACAATTCAAATTTGAACTCACTTTAGTTCTTATAAATCTTGCAGGAGTATAATTGACTGAACATTTTCTCCAATACAGCTAATACCTTACTTTCCTTTCTATCTGGATTTTCATACAAGCTAGAATTATGCCTGACAAAAAGAATTAGTGATACCTGATAGTCAACACCAAAACATGTGGAGTAGCCTGATTTGTGTGTGTGTGTGTTGTTGTATGTTTTTCCTATTGTTTTCCTTTTTTTTTTCCCTTTATCTTTCAGCTATAATTTTATGTGTAAGTATTTGATGATACAAAAGAATAATCTGTTAACACCAGGACAATAATAAGCAGTAAAAATAATCTGCTCAAATATGACACTATACTGCTAGGATTATATGCAAATAAGTTACCACATTATGTATATAGAATCATAGAATCCTTAGAGTTGGAAGGGAACTTTAAAGGTCATCTAGTCCAACACCTATGCAACGAACACAGACATTTGCAACTAGATCAGGTTGCTCGGAGCCCCATTCAGCCTGACCCTGAATGTATCCAAAGGCATCCACCACCTCTTTGGGCAACCTGTTCCTGTGCTTCACTACACTTATTGAAAGAAACATGTTTTCTTATACACAATCTGAAGTTCATGACTTTTATTTTGAAACCATTTCCCCTTGTCCTAACACAAAAGACTCTGCTAAAGAGTCTGTCCCCTTCTTTCTTGTAGCCCCTCTTTAGGTATTGAAATGTCACTATCAGATGTCCTTCTCCAGGTTGAACACCTCCAGCTCCCAGCCTGTCCTCATAAGGGAAATGTTCAATCCCTTGGTTCATTTTTGTGGCCCTCCTTTGAATGCAGTCCAATAGGTCCATGTCTCTTCTGTCTTGAAGACTTCATATCTGGATGCAGTACTCCAGGTGATGTCTCGCCCATGCAGAGCAGAGGAGTAGGATCACCTCACTCGCTCTGCTAGCTACACTACAGGATACAGTTGGCTTTCTAGGCTGTGAGGGCACATTGCCAGCTTGACATCTATCAGTGCTCACAAGTTCTTTTAGATAGGGTTGTGCTCAATCCTTTTGCCCCCCAGCTTGTATTGATAGTGGGGGTTGCAGCAACCCAAAGGCTAAAGGCCTTGCACTTTGCTTTGTTGAACCTCATGAGATTCTCCTGAGTCCGCTTCTCTAACCTGTCTAGGACTCTCAGGCCTGTCGACCGCACCACATATCAAGGTATTCTACTTTTTTTTCTGTCCCTTATTCCTCAGGAGTGTGAGCTCCATCACTGCATGATCAGCACAGACCAGGCAGTCTCCAATCCTTATATCACCAATCAGTTCACTTATATTGGTGAGCAGTAGGTCCAGTTTTGCAGGCCCCGTGGTGGGTCTGTTTATTAGTTGGCTTGATCAGTTCACTTGATCAGCCACAAGACTCCCTTTTGTTGCCTTGGTCTCTATAACTCTCACCCATATGCTTTTGACTTGCATGTGGCCATTCTTCAGGAGAGTTTTTCACACTCTTCCTTTCTTGATGTAGAGGGCAATGTTTCCTCACCTCCTCCTCTCCTTCCTGGCTTGTCCATTCTCAACATCTTGTAGCCACACTCCAGCCGTGGGACCCATCCCCCCAGGTTTCAGTGATAGCAACTATGTCATGTTTTCCTTGTAGCACAGTGGTTTCCAGCTCCTCCTGTTTATTTCCCAAGATGCACACATTGGTGTAGAGATACTTCAGCTTAACATCTGGCTTTGTTGCCTTCTTGGAGAGTAATTCCTTAATTCCTTGGAAGTATTTCCCTTATACTTTCCCTGTTGCCATCTCCCTTTGCCTTAGTGGTCATAAGATTTCAAGTGTGCTGCAATGTTGCCAGCACATCTCAGGACAGCAGTTTTTAAGTCTGTTGTATGGTAATTTTCTACATGTCATTTAATAAGCAGAAAATGCATTATTGTAATAGCTGAACCAACAAGGAAAGAACAAAGACATTGTTTCCCATATTCTCTATTTTGCTTAGTTGAATCCATACTTAGTTCTTGGTATTCCGTAATTATGCATATTCAACAATTGATTTTACAGTATATATATTTATGTAAATAGAAGAGAAGACAAAGAAAACTATCACAACTCTTTTAAAAAAATAGGCTAGGTAGGAAAGGTGGTGGTGTAGCTCTCTATGTTAAAAAAGATTGTGAATGCGTGGAAATCAATAATGATGATGACAGGGTTGAAAGCTTATGGATCAGAATAAAAACCAAGGCCAACAATACCGATGTTATTGTGGGAGTTTGCTACAGGCCACCTACCCAGGATGATGAGGTGGATGAGATGCTTTATAGGCAATTGGGGGAGGTCTCAAGGTCACTCCCCCTCATTCTGGTGGGGGATTTCAACTTCCCAGACATCTGCTGGGATTACAATACAGCAGACAGGGAACAGTCTCGGAGGTTCCTAGAGTGTGTGGGAGATAACTTCCTGACACAGTTGGTGAAGGAGCCGACGAGGGGAAACAAAACTCTGGACCTGCTGTTTGTTAACAGAGATGGTCTGGTGAGGGATGTAAAGGTTGGAGGCCGTCTGGGACAAAGTGATCATGAAATGCTAGATTTCTCGATCCTTGTCGAACTGCGGAGGGGAGTCAGCAGAACTGCCACCTTGGACTTCCGGAGGGCGGACTTCAACCTCCTCAGGACTATGGTTGAGAGGGCCCCCTGGGGAGTATCTTTGGAGAGTGTGGGAGCCCAGGAAGGTTGGGAATACTTTAAGGAAATTGTCCTAAAGGCGCAGGAGCTGACTGTCCCAAAATCGCGAAAGATGAGCCGACGGGTGAGGAGGCCGGGCTGGCTGACCAGAAACCTTTGGCTTGATCTAAAGAACAAAAAGAGAGTTTACGGTCTCTGGAAGAATGGGGGAGCTACTTATGAGGATTACAGGTTTGTAGTGAGGCTGTGCAGGGAGAAAATTAGGAAGGCCAAGGCGCAGCTAGAACTGAGCTTGGCTTCTAAGGTTAAGGAGAATAGTAAATGTTTTTATAAACACATCAATACCAAGAGGAAGGCTAAGGAAAATCCCCATCCCTTGTTGGATTCTGAGGGCAACTTGGTCACTGAGGATCGGGACAAGGCTGAGGTACTTAATACCTTCTTTGCCTCGGTCTTCAATAGTTATGCTTGTAACTCCCTGGGAACGCAGCCCCCTACACTGGTAGACGGGAAGGGGGAACCAAAAGAGCCTTGCGTGATCCGTGATGAGATGGTTCTGGATCTACTTAGAAAGCTGAATGTTTATAAGTCCATGGGGCCGGATGGGTTGCACCCTAGAGTTCTGAGGGAGTTGGCGGATGTGGTCGCCAAACCACTGTCCATAATTTTTCAGCAGTCTTGGCTGACTGGGGATGTCCCGGTGGATTGGAGACTGGCAAATGTGACGCCTATCTTCAAAAAGGGCCGGAAAGATGATCCTGGCAGCTACAGACCCATCAGTCTCACCTCGGTGCCTGGGAAGGTTATGGAAAGGATAATCTCAGGTATCATCACGGACGAACTAAAGGTCAGCCATGGGATCGGGCCTAGTCAGCATGGGTTTATGAATGGTAGATTCTGCCTGACTAACCTGATTTCATTCTATGACAAGGTGACCCGCTTAGTAGATGAGGGAAAGGCTGTCGACGTGGTCTACCTGGACTTCAGTAAGGCCTTTGACACTGTCCCCCATAACATTCTGGTAGAGAAGCTGGCTGCCCGTGGTTTGGATGGGTGCACGCTCCGCTGGGTGAAGAACTGGTTGGATGGCCGGGCCCAGAGAGTTGTGGTCAATGGAGTGGAATCCAGTTGGCGGCCGGTCACAAGTGGCGTCCCCCAGGGCTCGGTGCTTGGGCCGCTTCTGTTTAACATCTTCATTGATGATTTGGATGAGGGGATTGAGTGCACCCTCAGTAAGTTCGCAGACGACACTAAGCTGGGAGGGAGTGTTGATCTGCCTGAGGGGAGAAGGGCACTACAGAGAGACCTGGATAGACTTGATCGATGGGCCAAGGTTAATGGAATGAGTTTCAACAGGGCCAAGTGTCGGGTCCTGCATTTTGGTCATAACAACCCCAGGCAATCCTACAGGCTTGGGGAGGTGTGGCTGGAAAGCTCCCAGACGGAAAGGGACCTTGGTGTGCTGATGGACAGTCGGCTGAATATGAGCCAGCAGTGTGCCCAGGTGGCCAAGAAGGCCAATGGCATCCTGGCTTGTATCAGGAATGGTGTGGTGAGCAGGACTAAGGAAGTCATCCTGCCCCTGTACTCAGCATTGGTGAGGCCTCACCTCGAGTACTGTGTCCAGTTTTGGGCACCTCAGCACAAGAAGGACATGGAGGTACTGGAGCAGGTCCAGAGAAGGGCAACGAGGCTTGTTAAGGGCTTGGAGAATCAGCCCTATGAGGAGAGACTAAGGAAGCTGGGGCTGTTTAGTCTGAGGAAGAGGAGGCTGAGGGGAGACCTTATTGCTGTCTTCCAGTACCTGAAAGGTTCTTACAGTGAGAGTGGGGCAGGTCTATTCTCACTACTGACTTGTGACAGGATGAGGGGAAATGGCCTCAAGTTGCGCCAGGGCAAGTTTAGGTTGGATATTAGAAAGAACTTCTTTACAGAAAGGGTGGTTAGGTACTGGAATGGGCTCCCCAAGGAGGTGGTTGAATCGCCATCCCTGGATGTGTTTAAGAGCCGCTTGGATGTGGTACTCAGGGATATGATTTAGCAGAGGTTTGTTGTTGTGGTATTGTTTTGTGGTTGTTTTTTAAGAGATAGGCTACTGGTTAGGCTGCGGTTGGACTTGATGATCTTCAAGGTCTTTTCCAACCTGAGTGATTCTATGATTCTATGATTCTCTTAGAAAGTCAAATGATCACCCACGCTAAAACAGAGAAAAGCAAACAAACAATACCTTCAATTGAATCCATAGAAAGAAACAACAAAAAGCACAGAAAGGACAAATTTTACTTTAAGATCCCATCAACAAAGTCAGATGTGCAACCTTGACATTACTTTGTTTTGTCATCTTTCCCAGTTAATTGCAGCATTTCTCCCTTGCATGCAGTCATGCTTTTCTGGCTTTCAGTTACAATAGAACTAGCAGTCTTTTTATGGAATTTTTTAGCTTTCTCAGGGAGGCTCTGCTGAATATCCCTCAGAAAAAGCAGCAACAATACTAACAAACTTACAAATGGTAGAGGCAATATTCATTTTATAAAGTTTTATGAGACAACACCATTTTCCCTGAATTGGTCAGTGTACATGTTCACTGTTGGGTTAGGCAACACACATAATATGCTTCAACTTCCACCATCTCTGCTTCCTGTTATGCTGGTGTAAAAGGATAGAACTGTGGAAACATTCTTAGTATTTCATACACTAACTGCAAACCTATTCTGCCTTTAGTCATCTATCTTATCTGCTGTTCTCTATCAGACAAACACACACTTCTCTAAGACATCTGAAATCCCTTTTAACACTTAGTTAATGATTTTGCCAATCTGTATTCCCACCCACAATAGGGGTATGTAAATAAACTCTACCCTGAACCAGCACCAATCCCATTCTCTATCTACTGATAATAACTGCACTCAGACACAGAGAAATAAAATTGAATAAGACATCAATTTTCACAGATTGTGCATTTGTTATAATTTCAGATTCTGTCTTCACCATAATCACTAATGTCTCAGCAGTCACCACTTCTACCCAGCCAGTGTCTTGTATCACACTATCAAGAGGCTAGATTAGGAGTGAACATAGCCTTCATTAGAGACTTCCCTCAAGATTTTAATCTCTTTCCCACATCCTTTCCTATCTTAAAATAAAATAAAAAAAATAAAACAGAGATGGAGAGCAAAATACTGCTTTGCAACAATATTTCAGATACATTTTTTTCTGAACTAATGATTGAGAAGAGAATCAGGATGCCCTAAGCAAGTTCAACTCTTATTACTAGAAATTGTGACCTACTAGGACACATAATTTTAGACATTTTTTTCCATGTATTTGACATGATTAACTTGTCTTTCTTGATTGCATTTTAAAAACACTTAAAAAAAATCAAAATAAGAAGTAGTGGTGTTTTTGCAATTTTGTTTTTCTTTAATTCCTGCAACATGGTTTTGTTTAATAAGAAAGTAGATTTTCTTCCTTGTGACTTAGTAGTAGCTTTGAGTGTTAAGAGTTCTAAAAACAAAGTATTTTATATTTAACAGGTAGAGGGGGAAAGCAGGTGCAAGAAATCCAGGCATGTCTCAAGAGGGAGTTTTTCCATGTTAGAAGAAAGTATTAATTTGGGAGGTTGGGGAGGGAGAAAGGTGGGGGAGAACCCATGAAAAACAAACAAACAAACAAACAAACAAAAAACACAACCCTAACAACAAGAAAAGAAAAAAAAAAACAAGACTATGGATAACCATGTCTCTTGCTTACACTTTTAAAAAGTAAAACAGCAACATGAGGAGAAAAAATTTCAGCCTGAACTGAATGAGGAGTATGTACAAAAACATGGGAGCCTTGAGCAATACTGTGAATATTATTCCATCTTAAAGAACAGATGCACACAATGATCTGTGCTTCATTAAGATGTTTATATTCAGAATTTCATATCCAGTCTTCCTATGCAAATGATGAACTTTTCTAGGTAGCAGTATCTGTTAATCAAGTACAGGAAATGGGAAAGCTGCACATACCCTCATAGCACCTTCTTTCATTCCTGAAGCTTATCCTTGGTTTCACTGATTATTTAGGACAGAATAGCAGGGAAACAAACAAACAAACAAGCACAAAAAAAAAAAAACAAAAAAAACAACACAGGGAATGAAAAATACATTGTCTTGAAGAATTATCTCTCTTCCTATTAGAAATCTGTCAGCACTATGTGAGTCAACAAAAATTCACATATACCATATACTCAGAAAACATGGATATAAATGATAAAGTAGTTCTGAGACTTATTAGAGGCAAACCTTGAAGGTGAAATGTAATGCAGTTATATGCCCCGAGTTCACATACTCTGTTAAGAGAATATACATGCTTTCAGGAACTGGCAATAAGATTCTAGTGGAGATAATACCATGACACTTTGCTAGGTAAACAGATCAGAAATACTTGTTTCTTCTTCCATAACCCTAGAAAAGAATCAAGTCATGGACTCAAATGAGCTTTAGAGTCACCTGAAATCTACGTTAAAGGCATATTTTATACTAGTTTTAAAAATAATCTGAGACAAGATCCAAACTACAAGTGAAACCCTAGTTTCCCAGATACTTGAAACAGATGACGGCAGTACATAAAGCTTAGACACATGTAACAGGTTCCAAATCATGTCACAGGAAACACAAAATAAGATGCAGAAAGAAAGGTTACTATAGAGGTAAATTCATTGACACCTTGCACCAGTTTTCTATGCTGCTTTACTAATCAAGATATTTATTTTTCTTGATAGCAGTAAAAGAAGTCTAAAAATGGTGAAGTAATCAAAGGTATATATGATTAACCAACACTCAGCCACCTGAAGACTGCTATGGTGTCATTCAAATGGTAAACAGAAAACACAAAAACACAGGTTCTTTTAAATTTTGATCCCATTAATTCTCCATTCCTTCCCAACATATTAAAAACCCTTTGTAATCTGCATCTGAAAAAGCTTTTCTGTGAGTTTAGTATCTCTGCCTAATAGAAACTTTTCTTATCTGTATTGGACAGTGCCTTTATCTGTCTTCCAAAGGACAGTGTTTGAAAATGGCCAAGGCAATATTTTAGTAAAGTGGAGCAGGATGAGGAGACAAAAATAAATATTGAACTGAAAAAACATTTTTGTACTGTTAAATATCACAGCTTAAATATTGGTTTCTTTTGTGCCCACTTTGGAGAAAGTACAGATTCATCAAAAATCTGCTGATAGCTACCATAAGACTAAATATCAGATAATCACTTTGTCATACTCACCTGTTTTTTATTTTAGATATTGTCTTTAGTTTTTGTTTACATCAATTTTGCTCTTTTTTTTTTTTTTTTTACTTATTTTGTTTTTTCATCTTCCTAGCTAATGATGTAGTAACATCTGTTAGTCAGATCAAAGTTTTGAGCCAAAATAAAAATAAATTAAAACCTAAAAATAAATTTGAAATAGAATCATAGAATCATAGAATTACCCAGGTTGGAAAAGACCTTGAAGATCAAGTCCAACTGCAACCTAACCATAGTACCCTAACTCTAACAACCCTCTGTTAAATCATATCCCTGAGCATCACATCCAAACAGCTCTTAAACACGTCCAGGGATGGCAATTCAACCACCTCCCTGGGGAGCCTATTCCAGTACTTAACTACCCTTTCTGTAAAGAAAAAGAAATACATTCTCTTTATTTTCCTTTATTTGGAGGGGATGTCTGAATCTACTTGAAATGATGAGTTAAAATATTTGCTTTGTGAAGGAATACACACACACACACACACACACTGAAAATATGCAAAATGAAAATTATACACGCTCAACTGATTTCCTTCACAGATACAGTGGATATATAACAGGGATGGCAGCTAGAAAAGCATAACCCATCTGCAAGTTGGATGAATGCCGACAGACCTCAGTAGTATGATGTAATGAGGACATGTACAGACAAGGTCTGTGGAGAAAAGCACCCTGAAATAATGCAGAGGACTTAAGATTCCTGCATATACTCAAGTTAAGTTTGTAGGACCTGAACAGGTCTGCAGGTTCTGCCTTTAAAGATGCTGAGCACTATTAGGAGTATATACTGGTATATAGACTATCATCATGCAGCTCAAATTAAAGAATAGTCTAAGTAATTCACAGAGTGTTAGCTTTGGTCATTACACTTCATATGTGTCAGTATCACAACTGCTGTCACCTTTTCCTCTTCTGAGCATGGCACAAGTCATTAAGAGAAGCAACAGTCAGGTTATTTACACTTACAAAATAGGCTAAAAATACACTATTACTGCAAAAGAGAACTGTACAAAAAATTGCAGCTAATAAGCAGGATTATTTATTTTCCTTTAGGATTTCATCAAAGAAATATTTACTGTCCCCAAACTAAACAGCTGCTTGCTTCCAAGATTTTGACAGTACTAAACTGTCAAACACTTGAGAACTAGATTAGTTTTAAACCCCACGATGAATAATATATGAATATACATACACTCTATGAAGTGTTTTCATTTCCACACATTTCAATGTGAAATTCAGAATTACGTAACATACCTTTCATGGCTAAAAACCAACCAAACAAGGACAAACAAAAATAAAACCAGGGAAGAAATAACTGAATCCTAAAAATCTTTTTTTTTTTTTTTTTTTTTTTTTTTTTTTTTTTAAAAAACAAAATGGAAATATTCTATGTCCAGTCAACTATCTGCTCCTTCCCTAAGAAGAAAAATGATTTGAATTAATCCACTGTGATTGATAATTAATAATTTGTTAAAGACAAAAAATGAGACCAGGATTTTTCTAAATTCATAAAACAAATGCCTTGAATTACGTCAAAAGCCCACAATACAAATCTGTATATAAACTGAACAGGGGTAAGTATGTCAAAAATGTGAAAACAGAGCACTGCTGTCATAATATTATAACTTATGTACACACAGAGATATAAGCCATGACATATTTCACAACATTATCAGATGAGTGGTTGATTTGCTAGTAATTATGTCAGCAAAATTTTGCTTTTTGAAAGTCTGAAGACTCTCATGGAAGTTTGATGACCTAAATGAAATAAACCTTCTGTCTTCAAATGTGTCTGCTTTCTCCATTTCAGAAAGTTGTCTTCCTTCTGTCAACACTTCTGAACTCAGAAGAAACTGAAAAGCTGCACTAATAAGTCCTAAGAAGCCAGACTGAGGAGAAAGTTATGTTGTCTTGGAGCTGGCCCTACAGTGATTCAGATCCTGAGAGATGGAGTCAGAACAGAACTGTTCTCTGCCTCAGAGTAAGCAAATTCATGGTTCATTATTACCTACCATGCAGCTAAACTTCTCCCAGCCATACTACAAGTATCATCTTGAACTGGAATTATTTGGCTTCCAAATTTCACCAGGTAGAAGAGTTCCTATAGTTGCTGATTTTAAAGGATTTCTCATCAACATCCTGTGGAGCAACATAGACTTTATTTTGTTGGCATCTACCCTACAAAAAAATATTATTTTATACGAAATATATTTCAAATAAATTAAACAGCCTTGTGGTGACAATGTAATTCTGAATTTTGGAGAAAGCAGCAGAAATAGTAAACACTATTCTGAAACACTTAAGTTTCAAAACATGAAAAGTTCTGCTTTTTGGTTACAATTTCAGCTCTCTTCAACTGCACCATAATTAATCTTTGTATAACAAAGAGCATTTTCTACAACAAACCTTAACTATAATGATATGAAGATAAATATTCTTCTGCTGATTACTTTGCTTTAGAACTTTTGACTAAAAAAAAATTGCATTGTTTTCTTCTGTAGTTCAGGCTCTTCAGTTCTTCTCTTTTGTTTTGCCTACCGAGATTGACATCATTGGAAGCACCCTCAGTGGGCAGAAAACAGAGTAATTAATTAAACTGATACATTTTTTTCTAAATACTTAAAAAAATAAAAGGTAAGAATACTATGAAGGTGCAAAAAGGTTTGATTTCTCTTGATCTGATAAAAGTGTGAACCAAGGAGACACAGACTGGGGGGCTGCAGAAACTGCAGCACTCTGCAGATCTGTGGAGTTGCTCAGCTGGAGGAAGGAGGAACAAAGAGGGTGCATAGCTTTTAAAGGATATAAAAGAGCCAGTTGTGTAAAATGAAATTGGTATGTACAATTCTGATTGCTACAGTTTGTCCTGCTTTTCTCTATCCTTTCTCATTAAATCTATTTTCTAACAATCTCTCTGTGTATTTACATTCTTTCTCCTATTTGAATTTGAGCTGCAAAGATTATGTACTCTATACTAGAGAGACCTAAATGCGAGTAAGTGAACATCAGGGCCAACTCCTGGAGTCAGATCAGAGAACAGGCACCACAGCCTCCTAAAGACAAGAAGCCTGGAGTGTCAGCTACAGAGGGATCCAGTGTGAGTGAACTGGGTGCTACTGGAGTCGGAACTGGGGTGTAGGCACCCCTGGCCTGGGCCTCAGGTCCAGGTTAGGAGCTGTGCTGGAGGAGGTGGCCAATCACTCTCTTCACTCTTCATTTTCACTTAACTGTTATTTGTTTCTCACTGGTACAAAGTTGAAAGTTTACATCATGTACCTTATAGGGAATCCTTTTGGCTCTGTATATATCCTTATCATTTTTCTTTTTCCCTTTTTCCTGGATCACTAATTTCTGTTCCTACATTCTAGAATATTCCAAGTCCCTCCCAAAATCATATTAATACATAATAAGAGCACTCCCTTGTTTCATCACTCTTATTAATGAAAATACTCAGCAAGTTCAGATTTCAGACAAATCTCTCTAGATTACTGCAGTAAAACAAGACCAACTGTTCTGAGAAAACATTTCAAACAGGTGTATCCTCTTTCAAACCATCTTGATTGGTCATGAACCTGTTTTCTTAGATATCAGATAACATTATCAGATAACATTAAAAAGCCCTTCAAAAGCAAAAATACACGATACCTATCACTATAATTCCCCACGCCGTGACATTGCTTCAAGTCATTTTTTAAACCTACCAGCACTGCTAAGAGCAGTGGTAATGCTTGGATAACTTAGTTATCAAAGTAAAATTGGAGGGTAGGAATGAAAGGGACAAAATATATCTTCAATGCTTTTGAATGTCAGTATCCTTTTGACACCATCTGAACTGCTGATTTTTTGAATGATGAAGATTTAGTCCTGTTTTTTATGTTCCAAATTTGCAATGGAAGAAATAAAGTAAAAGAAAGTAACTGTATAAACAAACAACTGCCATTACCTCATGAGCTACGGATTGCATCTACCTTCTGAAACTGCTATTTGAAAATAAATGGAAATGAAATCACTTTTACTGCATTAGTTCTTGCCAAAGATCAGTTAGTTCAGGAAATGGAGGTCTGAATGTGATAAAAATCCATCTCTGCCTTTATTCAGGCTGAAAGGTCACATACCACAGCTAAGAGGCCACTTGGGATTAGATCCCCAAAAGCTCGCAGTAATAATAATAATAATATGCTTCTATAATAACTGTCAAAAATCCAACATGTTAATTTAGAGGTTGGTTGTAAAGTCCTTTGCAGATCCAGCACAATTTAAATACAGTTCAATTGTACCAATAAAGTCATTTGCTCTCCAAAATTCAGTGAACAGCTTTTTGCTTCCATCTTAATGCTTGCCTACACTGTTGTGATACCGTTTCCAAAAAAGACTGCTGTCCCTGCTGTTTGGGGAAATGTATCTATAATGTCTTGATCCAAGCATTTCATATTCAACAGATGGTGATCTTGGCTGTACATTCATTCTGGCTTCTCTGAGCCTGAGTGCTTAATACCTCTTTCTCTGCCAATCACTTCCTAACTAGCAAATGAATCCTGATCTGACATGAACTCTTTCCTGTGCTCTGCATCACCTTTAGTGAACACTGACATCTTCAGACATAATTCTGAGATCCTTACTTTTGATCTTCAGTAGAAGAGGCAAGTCCATTACCATGTTGTTTAATCCTACATACGGATGGGGAAGAATAGAGGGCTCATTTAATACAGAGTTAATATTTATTTCTTCATCAGGAAAAGGTTCAGCGCACCTGCACTTGTGCTGGCTAAGAAGCTGACACCTCAACGAACTGACTTAATAATCCCAAAGACTAAATAATATTTGTTCTTTATTTATTATTATTATTATTTCCTTCATTTTCCAAATCTTAGGAGTACAGAGGAATGAAGCTGCAATCTTGCTGAAACAGTGTTCCCATTTTTTTATATTTTTCCTTCCTATTCAACAGATGGAGATGGCTGGAGAAAGAAAAGATAGAATCATGTGTTTTTAAAAAACATAAATGCTACCACTCCGAACTGGATTATCCAGAAAATTTTCTTGAACTGTAAACTTTAAACCCTTGACAAAGTTTGCATTTGTTGTTGGCATTAATATATGCCTTTTATTTCAGATTCTTGAATGAAGTTCATTTTTAAATAAAGTAGACATAGCAACAACTATGGTCCCCACCCCTTTTTTATGTATATAGGAAGTGATGCATCAAATCATAATTTGCTCATGTTCACGAACATGAACTAGGTGGTCTCTTTTTCTGTTGTTTTTTTTTTTTTTTTTTTTTTTTTTTTTTTGTTGTTGTTGTTGTTTTGTTTTGTTTTGTTTTGTTTTGGTTTTGTTGCAATTTGTTGAATTAGTCCAGGAAGTTGAAAGATAATAATAAAAATGTATCTAGCCTTTATCTAAGAAAAAAAACAAAAACAACAACTCTTTTAACACTTCCAAATTATATATATGATTAATGTTAGTGCATTGTCATTAGTGGTAATGTCACTAGTAAGGCAAGGACATCCCAAAATATCCCAGAGAATACAGCTGTTTGGAGAAATAGATGGTTCCTGAATTGACTGAATGTAAGTATGTGAAAGAGCTAATATTTGAGAAGGTATTTTAAGCAGATGTGGGTTTGTGACATCATGAACCATTTTGCCAGATTATTTGCATACTTTTGTGAAATGAGAAAAATAAATTACTACTGGCTCCAGTGATTTCTGTATTTTAATAAATGAATTTTTGGAATTATTAGCCATATTAATGATAAAATGCGGTTTAAAAAAATAATAATATTGTAATGACTCCCTGGATCTTTTGCTCTTAGAAATAAAACAATATTGGATTATGGAGAAAGTATGAAATCACAAACATGCTCTACAGAGTCAGAACTCCTTTTTGTTTTGCATCTATGTAAAGCATGAAGTAGTATATCCTCCTTCAGAGGTGGTCTCCTGTAGTACTTAACAACAGTTCAATAGTCTGAACATTGCTGTCATTAGTGAACAGTATTAGTTCATACACAATTAGTCTATTTTCTTCAACGCTCTGATTTCACATCATGAATTTGTTTTCTGGGAACTGTGCAAAACATGTCTGCTCCAAATGCTTCAAATGTAGTCTGATTATAGGACAAACATTAGAAGATACTGATTTTTTGATATAGCACTGCCTGCTATAGACTTTACAAAACTGGAATACAATAAATAAATAAATAATAATAAAAATTATCATAGAAAGCACTACAGTCTGAATCATATCAAATCTAGTAATCCATAGGCAATACAGTAGAAGACAAATTTCTACATTAACTATTTTTCTTTTCTTTTTGTTCTCCCACTGGCAGTTAGAAATGTTGACTACATCAGACAAACTTGTTTGCCTGTATTCTCCCTGGGAAAAATTCAGAGGGCTGCTTTAAAAGTCTATTTTCTTTTTGTCTTGCATATCGTGTAATTCAGAATTGATGGAAAGTATTATCATCATTATCCCTGAGGCATTTCACACACCAGTTCAGGTATGAAGAGATGAAGAACTATTCAAACTGAGGATATGACCAGCTTCAATTAGAATCCTTGGCATTTGATTTTCATTTTTCCACCTTAGAGAACATTTCAGAACACAGTCTGTGATCTTACTATTTTTAGACCTTCTAGCCAAAATCCTGGAGTCATTTCATTTTCATTCTTGCTTACCTGGTGGCTATTCAGCTCAGTGCTAATGTTATATACTGTTAGTTTCATTATTAGAAAAATATTTTGGCAACACCTCATTGTATAAGCTGAAATATCAGACTAATTACCAGAATAGAATTCCTGTGATCAGCTTCATCTGGAAACAAACGTCTAGAACTTTGACTTCAAATGCAGTCTACAATTCTCTACCACTGATAATGTATTAGAGAAATACACTGAGTAACTTGCAGGTTTGTTTAATCTTTTTTGGAACACTTACAGCTTCTCAGATATGGAGCTGTAACAAGCATCAAATAACTCTACTAACATTGCAAGAATTTAAGGTTAATAAGGTGGTTCACTTCTTACAATTTGCTAAAAAAAAAAAAAGAAAAAAAAGAAAAAAAAGCTTAAATATTGAAAGTAGTAAGCTAACAAAATTCAAAACTGAACTTGAAGAACACTATATTGTTTCACAATCATGTTCTGTAATCATTGCAAACAAATGTCCCATGTCTAGTGAATATCAAGTCCTCTGTGAAACATTCTGCTAAAGCAGGGCCCAGGGTTCTTGATTTTGCTATCTTTTTACACTTGCACCTTAAAAACGACAGAAGAGGGAAGAGAGCATACAATTAATATTACTTTCATAGCTCCCATTTCTGATATACTGCTGAATATTCTTCATAACACAAGATGATCTTTCATTTCTCTTCAAACCAGCACTACTTCCCATTGAACAGAACTACTTGGTACTGTAGTTATTAACACAGAAATTTGTTATTCCATGGCATATGTAAAATATAAAATCATAATTCAGAGAAAACAAAGAAACAAACAACAACAAACAAACAAACAAAAAACAGCAATTAATCAAAACTGTGTGCCCCTGGTGGTGCAGTGGTATAAAGTGCTGCTTGCAGCACCGGAGGGCCCGAGTTCGAATCCCCCCTGTGGCGCATGTGGTAGAAGCGCTGCTCTGCTACACAGAGGGGCTCGAATCCCGGGAGTTGGACTTGATGATCTCTAAGGTCCCTTCCAACTCGCACGATACTATGATACTATGATACTATAAAAACCACAAGCTATTACAGACAAAAAGAGAAAATATAGAAACATTAATAATAAAATCATAGAATAGTGTAGGTTGGAAGGGTCATAAATAAGACCATCTAGTTTTAATCCCCTGCCATGGTCAGATTGTCACCTGCTAGATCAGGCTGCCCAGAGCCCCATCCAACCTGGCCTTAATGCTTCCAGGGATGGAACATCCGCATCTCTCAGGGCAGCCTGTGCCAGTGCTTCACCAGACTCTGAGTAAAAAATGTTCTCCTAGTATCCATGCTAAACCTCCCCTCTTTTAGTTTAAAGTCATTCTTCCTTGTCCTATCACTATCAGACCATGTATAAAGTCAACTGCCTTCCTGTTTATAATCTCCCTTTAAGTAGTAGCAAAAGCAAAATATAGGTGCAGTGGTAAGTGGAATTAATGAGCTGTAAATAGTGGATACAAACAAGGCTAAGGTACTCAACATCCTTTTTGCTTCACTTTTCATTGACAAGGCTTTTGTGCTTTCAGACAAAGACAAGAATTGTTAGCAGAAGATGAGGATTAAGTCACAATGAGAACTCAACCCATGGAAGTCCAAAATTGGAAAAAGGAAATCTAAGAAGCTATATGATTAACCTTAGAAAACACAGTCCTCATTTTGGTCCTTGGAAAGTTAATGGAGAGCCCTCCTGGAACACATTTCTCAGCACCTGAGGGAGAATATAGTGTCTTGGAGCAGAGTGCGCAGTGCCCTCGGTACATCATGCATAACTGATCTGATTGTCTACTATGATAAAAGTAGTTTATAGTTAAGAAAAAGCAGTAGAGGTCATTTGCCTCAAATCTGGAAGGCTTTTAAACAATGCTTCTGGCATTACTTCTGTATGCAAGTTGGCACATCGCCATCTGGACAGGTGGACGAGAGTAATAAAAAAAAAAAAAAAGTTTGGATGACTGAGCAAAGAAGGTAGGGATTAATTAGTTTTATTCTACCTACAAATTCAGCACAAGGTCTTCTCCTGGGACTGGTCCTGCTTAACATTTTGATCAATGAAGTCTGGATGAAGTGACTGGATTGCATACTTACAAAATTTCAGATGTCATCAAACTAGGGAACCAATAAATATGTTCAAAGGCAGGGCACCCATTCAGCTAGAAAGGCTCAAGAAACTGGCCAAAAGAAGCCTTATAAAATTCAAGAACAAATGCCTAGTCTTGCACCTGAGAAAGAAAAGGACCTGGTTGGCTGCAGAGCCGCTTTGCTAAGAAGGACCTGAAGGTGGTGGTAGATGACAAACATAGAGCCAGCAGTGTGCCCTGGAAAAAAAGGCTAAGGGCCTTCTGGGCTAAACTTACAGTTTATGGCCAGGACAGGAGGTCCATTGAGATGACTGTCTCCTAAGCACTCGTGAAATTGCATCTGCTGTCTTGAGTCTAGTTTGAGGTCTCCTGTTCAATACAAGCGATGCTATCAAATTGGAGAAAAGTCAGCAGAGAGCCCCCAAGGCAGGCAGGGGCTGCATTACTCACCCTTCTGAGGAGATAACATCTTCAGCAGGAT
Organism: Excalfactoria chinensis; assembly: GCF_039878825.1. NCBI lineage: Eukaryota > Metazoa > Chordata > Aves > Galliformes > Phasianidae > Excalfactoria > Excalfactoria chinensis. The sequence goes on along the minus strand of NC_092828.1, from coordinate 18,832,277 downwards.
GCTGAAGTGCCCCAGCAGAACTTAAGAACTGATAAGATCAGCAAGGTTCTGATAAGATCAGCCAGGTTACTCATAGGTGGACATGGAAAGAGGATAAGAAGTAATGGCAATAATTAGAAATGAGAGAAAATACACCTGGATATAAGTAGAAAATTTTGTACCCCAAGAGAAGCCAAACTGTATGCTGTATGGAGAGATTGTAAATCACTATCTTTGAGGGCTTTTAAGTCTAGACCACATAAAACCCTAAGTAACTTGATCTAACATCAAAACCAGCTCTGCTTTGAGCTGGAAGTTAGGTGCAGAGACCTCCTGAAGTCCCTTCCAAACTGAATTATTGTACAATCCTATAGTTAAAAATGAAGAATAATTATAGTCATACATGACCTTCACCTGCTGGAAAACTCTCTCACTAGACCAAACAGAGAGAAATAATATTCTGAACAGTGAGAAAATTCTGGATGATCCTTTGTTTCATTTTGTTAGGTAATTTGCAGTATCATAATACTTGGGAATATTAATGTGCATACAAAAATGTCATTAGTGTATATTATAAAAACACTTGAATGAAAAAGCTTATGTCCCTTTCTATTTCTTTCTGCTCGTTTCTCTCTATCCTTAGAATTACTGAAGTAATTTGGGTTATTCCGACAAAGGAAAGACTAGACTCATTCTAGAAACAAGTGTCAATAAAAAATTGCTGAGATAATGCAATGATTTATTACATTTAGTTGCTTTGAAAATATTGTCCTAACTTAAACTAAATGTTTCACAATATTAGGAGTTAGAGCATTATGAATAATAGCAGAAACCATACATCCAACTTTTGTTAATCACATTAAAAAAAAATAAAAAATAAAAAACCCAAAGCAAAACTCAGCTATATTTTTTGCTGTTATAACAGTGAATATCAGCTCCAGAGAACTCCCGACTAGGTTGATCATCAGGAAGCAAACTTTAATTTGGAATGCCCTCATATTCCAGTAATTCAGTCCCTCAATCTATTAAATATATATATATATATATATATATATATATAGGCTCAACATAAAAAGCAGATATTGATAGGAATGGTATTTTAAGATCTATTTAAAAAAAAAGCTATTCAATTATAAACAAACTAAGATGGTTTAATAAATAACAAAGTAATGCAGAATATTGAGATTAGTTCAAATTATTTATCTTATATAAATTTCTCACCATGAAAAACTGGGTTATTATCAGTTATTATGAACTTACATTTCCATAGCCTTTTACTCACAGAAGAAACTTTCCTATTTACAAAAGCCCAACATATTCCCTATTTATCTATTTGCTTTCCTTACACTGACAAGCCAAAAGTATATAAATAATCCTTCTCGGGAATAATTTTCCCACAAGAGGTTAATATCCATTAACCTGGACACAAGGTTAATTATTCCAATTTAACACATTGAGAGAACTTACAATATTAACAGGATTTCTTAGGTTGTCAGAAAACTGGTATGTTTCACGACTATTTTCCAACTAGGTATCATTAATAGTACATTAAATGGATTAATCCTTATTCAATTTGATTCTTCTGACTAAATGTTTGACAGACAGAAAAGTTACTCCCTATTAAATTCATGACTATTACTTAGAATGATTTGAAGTAGTTTGAAGGAAGAAATGTTCCCATACTGGGCTGACAGATCAAGGTGGATTTTTGTTGTTGTTGTTGTTTGTTTTTTTATTTTAATGTGCTTTTTTTTTTTTTTTTTAATTTTATCTTTCAAAAAATGATAGTTGAAAAGCTGGAATTAATCTCTCCTGAATTTCTTCTGAATTAAGACTGGTATGTGGCATTGATTTGCAGTATGGAAAAGGTTTTGTTTGGAAAATAACATTAGAATAATTTTTATATATTAAGCTTTCAATTTCTTATTGCAATTAGGTCAGAAAATCCAAATTTCTTTGAGAGAAGAAAAAGGGAAAGAAGGGGATACATTTTTCTTAACTTCGAAAAGGCTTCAAATTTATTCCTAACATAAACTGAAGGGAAATACTTAATTTTTATTTGTGCTGAACTAATTCATGGAGATTTATAGGTATTCTGGACAAAAAGTTTGCTATATTTTCTGTGCTTCGTCAAACAATGTTCTAAAATTCCCCAGTATGCACAGAAATTTCAACAATAAATAAGGATCCAGTAATCCCAATAGGACCTTCAATTAAAATGGTTGACTAGTTCCAATTAAATGTCACTGAGCTATTTGAGAGGGTTATTTACTTAGCAGCTTGATAGCTCCAAAAGTTTGGTGTTAAAATTGGTGACAACATAGGGATATTTTTCTACAGTATCTGAACATTTCTTAAGGTTCATTTACTGAATGTTGTACATTTTGTTAATATCCACTCAGCTAGTATAAGATAATGCTAAATTCTGAACAAAATTAGCTAAAATGCACAGTAGTTTCCTATAAAATTTTCACCTCTGATTACAAGGTTTTTAGTAAAAGACTAAAGTTTTAGATATTAAAAAAACAAAACCAAACATCTTAGTATTAGAAGTATACTTTGTTCACATCAGTGAATAGTTTGATTTCAGAATAAAAAGCTTAATTTTGCAATATATTATACATCATCTTACATTTTACAAATGTAAACACGATGACATTCTTCACAAATTAAACAAGTGTTTACACAATGCTCCAGCAATGAGATACTGATATATAGAAATTTATCTATGTACATTTAAAAATAAAAAAATATAAAAAATAAAAAGTTTGTGTGCCACACCATTTATTACAAAGATATCTGACTGTTCAAAAAAGAGAAATTTCAGGTTGCATAACAAACACCATAAACAATAATGCTCCTAAAGTATTTTGTTGTGAGAGAAACTAAGAATTTTCCATTATTATTTTCTCCAAATCTTCAAGATTTTGGTATGGCATCAAAAATATGCTTTTGCCCAGGAAATTTTAACTTTAAATTTTTAAGCAAACAATTTCTGCTCATTTTTATGGCTTACATATTGATCTCTTTTTTTACCCTACTAAGAACTCAGCTTTAAGGCAGCACAGTATTAAGATGAAATGTATGAAAGCAGGAGCTGAAAGAAGGAGGGATTAAAAATTAATTATACACAAAGTATTAATTTATTGGAATACTTATACAGCATATGCAGTAAGAAAGTCTGAGAGTCAAAAATATATTCTACAGTATTACTATCCCAGCCAACAGTAAAGTAGAGCAAGATCTATATCTTCTTTGATTGTTCTTCCTCCTATAACCAAAAAGCTGAAGTAACTGGTTAATAAATAATTTTTTTTTTTTTTTTAAATAAATGCTAGATTATCAGGATAATTATATTGTCTGATCTTCTGTACAAGAAAATTCATTTAGTCACATCATTTAGACTCTTTAGTCACATGACACCTGGGTATTTTGAAATCATTGTGAAGTCACCCTGATTTAATATTCAGAATTAAATGTATAAATTATTATCTATTAACATGTTGCCGTGTGCAATCATGGTTCAAACCGCCCCTTGCCCAGGTTCTAGCGAAACCCCCGCTAGAGCCAAGAAGACCACCGTGACTCATCAAGAAAGGTGGCAAAATGGCGTTTATTAGGAGTAATCAACACCTTATATACCTTAATTACTTCATCTACGCCCCCTAAGGTGCACGTTTGAAATGCACGCCCAAGGCACATCACATGGTAGGGGACGGAAGAGGGGAGGCTACTGCCGCGTCACATCCCGAAAAGCCCCGCTACTGCCTACATGCCTACAACATTAACATTAACTTATTCAACCAAAAGTTAAAAATGTAAGACAAGGGTATACACATCTTTTAACAAAAAAAATAAAATTAAAAAAAAAAAAATCAACAAAGTTCTTGTTAAGCAATTTACTCAAGGCTCTGCACCATTCCTTCTCATCTTCCACTAAGAGCTTCAGATACCTCTTCAGGTCATGGTTAAATATTATCTACACATATAAATGTTACTGTCACCATGCCATCTGGCAGTATTTAAGAAGAGGAATTCAACCCACAGATTAAGAAAATCTCACAACTATTTAAAAATCTAATCTAAATCCCCTATTTCAAGCTTGCCTGACAAGATTCACTATTACTATCTCATGTAACTGCTTACAGCATCAAGTACCACTCCTGTAAAAATAACACAAATCAAAGAGAAGTTCACTGTGAATCAAACTTCCAATGAATTTAGGTAAGTTGGGTATGCACACTGGTATGAAGAGGATAAAAACCTGTAAGCAAAGTTAAGTTGTTGAATCAGCTAAATAAATAAGTAGAACCCCATGGGTTAAAGAAAAAATAAAATCTAAAAGTCAAAGGCTCTGTAAATGTCCTGTTACTATACAGTTCTTTTAAACTTCAAAGCTGCACAGCATCTGGAACATGCATTCCAAAAATAAAAAAAAAAAAAAAAAAATAATAATAAAAAAAAATCTGAATGAATTCTAAAGCTGAAGAGCATTGGAACATGATACAGGCTGTGGAGACACTTTGACCTCAGATGAACAAAGTACTCAGTTACAGTAAACTGAATTAAGACACAAGATCTATAATATTATTTAATTTTGAATAAACTGCTTGCCTGCAGTTCAGCTGCAGACTATGAAGTAATAAGAATTATCTGCAGACTTCTGGAATGTCAGAGCTATTTTCTCTGTGTTGTAAAAGTGATTATAGAGTGATTATAGAGTGCCATTTATGTGAATGTGACCAGTTTTGTAAGTAATCAATGACTGCCAGCAAATATTGTACAAGAGAGTTGTTGCCAAGTTTTGTTTGTTTGTTTGTTTTTATAAAGTATGTCCCTTACCACACTGAATAATAATGATTTTCCCTTCATGCCTATGCAGATTTCATTTCAGATGATCAATATATCATTCTGCTCTCAAAAAAGCAAAATCCACCACTACCTACTTTATGCCACTAAATACATTTCCAATGAGAAGTGACAATCTTCTTAGACTACATGGATAATTTGCAAATAATTTGCTTTAAATAGATTAACAATAAGATTGTGTAATACTTTTCTACCAAAACAAAATGGGGGGAAATGTTTTGTCTCTGTATGTGCCTAAAAAAATTCTACCTGTAAACAGGCTTTGAATTATTACTCTTCTATCAAATCCATTTAAAATCCCTATACAGTACGTCTCTAAATACAAATACAAAGGAAATTTTCTGAACTGGCTGCAACAGAGCTAGGTTTCTCTCTGAGGCAAAGGTTGAGTTTTAAGACATCCATAACACTTAACACAAGTTCAGCTAAACACTACATAACTCTTTTTGTATTTTTTTTGTTTTTGTTTTTGTTCTTGCTTCTTTTTATTTCTTTTCTATTCTTCTTTTTGGTTGTTGTTGTTGTTGAAATAATAGCAACTGCATTTGGTGTTGTCCAGATTTTTTGTTTGTTTTGTCTACTGACTAACATCTAGAGTGACTCCAATTTCAAGATGTGGATTTGAAATGTATTTGATTATATTTTCAGTAGTTCTTTTTTTACAAGTATTACTTAAAATGTTAATATTGCTAGGCTAGCAACAAACAGAAAGTAGTATCTACTTACTGTGTGAAAATTCTATTCTCATGTAATATATACCAGTCACATTACATGCATTTCTACAGGTATTTCTGTGTCCTTGAAAGCATCAGTCGAAACCTTAAGGTTTCCCTTCCTCTGACAGAGTAGTATATTCTGCAGTGACCCCTAATTTAGACAGTACAGACTGTGTGTTGCACCTTATAAGATCAATGAATATTGCAAACATTCCCCAAACTGCTTGGAAAGCATTAATTGTCAGATGCCTGACTAAATAGGTAGGAGTATTTCACTTTAATAAAACAGCTCAAATATTATATTGCTGACTGTTTTTTGGTAGTAATGGTGTTTTTGGTTGGTACTTTGTTGTTGTTGTTTTTGTTTGTTTTATTGTTAGTGTGATAGATCAATAATTCACTCTGACAGACAGTTATGTGTTGGATCATGTCTGGAATCACCAGAGAAACATACTGGGCACTAGGTAGAGATGTAGTACATTTGTTCAGCACTTACATTAGCCATGAAATAGTCAAACCTTTCTTTTGCCAGGAAATTGCAAAAAGATTATAAACAAAGGAGCCTTTGTGATTCATGGGTCCATTGTGTTTTTGATACATATACAATTATTTTGTTATCCTATGGAAATTCAGATTTTACAAATGAATCACTAAGCATAACACACTCCCTACTTTACTTTCTCAGTGGTACTTTATAAATCATAATATTTATAAAACAATCAGGAAAATCAGCATGATACATACAGACAATATCTCTCTTAAGCTAAGTGAGCAGCAGATCTCCAGCTTGGAGTTGGCAGCTACTTCTCTCAAAACCAATGTGACTTTCAAGAAGCTTAGTTGGAGGAGGGTCACAGTTGTTCCAAAACCTAGAATATTTGCATGCTGCCATCAGCTGCATGTGCTAACAGAAATCAGGAAAGGAACATGCAACACAGCATACTTGCTCTATTTACAACCCTCTGCTCCTTCAGATATGTGATGCTACCTTTGTTGGACCCATCCCTCTTCTTTGCACATAAATGTTTTTTAGCATTTACACATAAGAAAAATAAAATGCAGTGAATAACATGTTGCAGGCAAAGGGAAGTTCATACATGAATCACTCACTAACCATCTAATTAGCAAACTAATTTTTGTTTTTCAAATTATCTGATTTGTACATTTTGACAATATTAACATAATCTGATATGCAAAAACTGTGATAATTAATAAACTTCTACTACATAAGCAGCACAAAAACAAAACATACTGCAGCATTCTGGGCATTCTTAAAAATGTGGTCACTCATTTGGTTATCCAGAAACATTAACTAAATATTTTTAAAATCTTAATCATAAAATCTACCTATCCAAGAACTGCATCTTAAATATTGTGCTGTTTCCATCTGTTAGACTCTAATTCTTTTCATAAGGCAACTCTAGTTAAGAAATTTCATGGGAATTATAAATATGCATTTCTTGATTCATTTCAGCATAAATAAGAGGACAAAAAACATGGATGGTTATGCACAAAAGTGTAAATTCATAAAGAAAGGAATTTTAAATACCAAATATCTCATTAATGGCCACAGCATCTACTGCTTTGCATGTACGTAAATCATTTAGAGTTGTATAAAGCATAGTTTCTTCCCCCCTATTGTGTCTGTTTTGCAACGTTTCAGCAAGATGCAGATCCAGCAGCTCAAGGATTGCTCCATGGAGTAAAAACAATACTTCATTTACTCCCTGTGGCATGACCTGAGTCCCTCTGCCAAGCTTCATTCCCTATTTACTTTGTAAACAATATCTACATATCTCCAAAGCAACAAAAAAATGAAAGGCAACTGGCATTTTTTACAATGTTCATCCAGCATTCAGACTTTTCTCCTTTCTTAACATGCTAAGGGAGAATATAAAGTAAAATAATAAGCAGGAGGGATTATTATTCTCAATTTCAAACATCCTGTTAGGGTGCTGAACTGCATTATAGGGCACTGAAATTAAAAAATAACAATAGAACAGACATAGATTACAGTGGCAAAAAATAATAAATAAAAATAAAAGGCACACCAGGGGGACTATAGTGTGCAGGAAAGAAAGGTAAAAGCACACATTACAATCTCTTGGTGCAGATGTATTCCCTTCACCTTTTTCCCACCTTGTCATCTGTAGCTCCCTACCTACAGAGCAACTCCTTTATCAATGCAGTAATAAATTCATACATGCAACCATCTGCTTAGCAGATGGGGCAGGTGCTGAGTATCGTCAATCATCAGCTTCTACTTGTGCTTGTCATTATCAGGAGTTAATAGACTCCGGGGCAGGAGGTGAGCCATGCGCACAGCAGGAACAGCAGCATGTTGTGCCATGTTTGCTCACCCAGGGCCTCCAGGGAGAAAGGAGGTGGTGGAGGAAGGAGGCAAAAGAAACAAGGAGGTTTTAATCTACCATGTCATTACGTAGCAGACAGTGTTACCTCAGCTTGATAGCAGATGTTACTACTCCTGTGTAGCACATCACTTCTTTCTGAGGGGCATACCCCTATACTCTCAGCTCACAGAAAAAAAATTACGAATTTGTTGACGCATCTATTTCTGAGCTAAACTTCTCTTTTCTGGTGTTAGAAGCAGTTTTCCACAACCTCAGGAAAGGAGTTGTTGGGTTTTTTTTGTTTGGTTGGTTGTTTTTTTTTTTTTTGTTTTGTTTTGTTTTGTTTTGTTTTTGGTTTTGTTTTTTTGGTTTTTTGGTTTTTTTTGTTATGTTTTTTCCCTGTGGAAATAAAATAGAGGCAAAGAAAAATGGGAAGGGTGGGTAATCAAGTAATCAAGCAGCTGCAAACATGGCAATTAGTTTTTGGTAAACAGACAACGTAAAGGATGAATTTTATTTTTTCATCCCCAGATCTGAATTACAGCACTTATTTCTCATCCAAACTAGGTAACACTGAGGTTTCAGGAACAGTTTAATTTTTTCCTCTGCAGGTTTACACTTCCATTATACATTTGATGTGACTGTCAATAAAAAGTCAACATTTACTGTAAATAAACCCCACAGAAATCTAGGTAGCTTCACAGCCTGTTTAGTGCTTCTCACTGAGGTGTCAATGAAATCTACTTGTGATTTACTGTCTCCATAGTACACTGCCAGAGGATGTGACTTCTGTTTTTTAGGAGTCTTTCTGTAACATGAAATTGTGGCTCTTAAAATGTAAGGCCATTATTTTTTTTCTCTACACTTAACTGACCGATTAAAGAGAGAAATCTCCATTTTCAAAAGATGCTGAGATAAACACACGGGAAACACTCACAAAACAGAAGTCTTACCTACAGAGTTTTTTTTTTTTGTTTTTTGTTTTTTTTTTCTTTTTTCTTTTTTTTTTTCTTTTTTTTTTTTTTTTCTCTCATTTAAAAAGGAAGTCAATTTCAATTACTATGCTCTTAATAATATAATATTAAAATGCTATTTTAGTTTTTCCTAATATCATTTTCAAATTCATTTTGTAATGGACAGTCAAATAACATGTTCACAAAAGATTTGTTTTTCAAAAGGCAAGGCATGTTACTATAACTTAAATAGCAAATATAATCACCTGATTTTCCTCCTCAACTATGTTCCATGTTCCATAATCTCTTCACTTGATAACAGTTTTCTATTTCAGTTTCTTCTACCCTACAAAACATTCCCAAGTGCGCCACAAAAAAACCCCCACCTCTACAACTGGAGATGAGGAATTATATGCCTAAGCACAGGGTAGATTCTTTCACACTGAAATAAAACACTAGGTACTCTTCCAGATTCTCACAGTCATAGCACTGAGGTTAATTCTGCTCTACAGCACATCTTTCATAGGTAACATGATGACTCACCAAAAACAGTCAATTGGAACTGGCATGAATAAAAATGCTTAAGAGTAGAACACAGCCATTTTAGTTTTTAAACACAAGATAACTGAAAACGATGAAATGGTCATCAATTCCTATTTTTCTTCACATTCTGTTCATAGGAAGCACCACTTGACAGATACAGCATATGAGAGCAGCCTTATTTTAGTATCAAGTATATTCATATGCACATAACTTCTATATATATTGCATATATTTGAGTATATATAACATACATACACATCTTGTTCCCTCAAGATGTTTTACTTATTATTTTTCCTTTATATACACTGATTCCAAGAAGCATATGTGCTCCATTAAAAAAATAAAATAAAATAAAATAAAATAAAATAAAATAAAATAAAATAAAATAAAATAAAATAAAATAAAATAAAATAAAAACACCTTACAATCACTATTAACAAATTAGATGAAAGAGAAAGTATTAAGGAAAAAAGGGATTTCTAAATTGGATGCACAAATTCATTACAAATAATAATAAAGCCATGCAAAATTCTTAACAGGATTTTAGCAATTTTCCTACAAGCACGTCCTGTGAATATATTTTCAAGCTTTTACTGTTAGCTCGTAAACATCTGCAGCTAATGCAGATTTTTGCATCTATTTATCTGACATAATAGCGCATCTATCTTCCTCCATAAAGTCACACAAATGTACTCTCTTAACCTCATAAGTATGCAGGCCCTGACTTAACCTTATTTTTTGACTCTTATAACCCAGAGCTCAAAAGCTTGAAATCTATACCACAAAGATGAGCACCAGCTGTTGACATTTGAAATCTCTCAGCCTGTGAAGGAATATATATATTTCCTTTGTGCTGAACACAAAAAGTAGCGCAAAAACATTTGAAATTAAAAACAGAAATTGGGTGCCATTAATTCTGTCAGAGGGTGAAAAGGAATAAGCAAATTGTTTCATTTTGTCTGGATCCTGTGACATTTTGATAAAGTGCATCCAGAGTATAACAATGAGAAACTAGTATAAAGAGAGAAGAGATGGAAATTATTTTTATTGATTTTCATTAGCAATGGAGCTCATAATACAAGGGTTCTATTTATAAGAAGCTGCTCCTGATTCATCAAGAAGCCCTACACAGAGCCCAGATAAGTTTTGTTTCTCATCTGCTCATCTTTTAATTATTATCATTTTCCAAGCATCTATATTTATAACAAAAGACATTTATATATATATGTATATATACACACACATATATATATAATGAAAGTTCTTATGAAATATAATTATCAAAATGAATAGGAAAACAAAACTAGGGGTATAATCTCACATTTATTGCTAGTATTTTCTAGAATCAGTGTTAACAGAGTCATAGAATTGCTTGGGTTGTAACAGACTGCAAAGATCATCTGGTTCCAATCCACTGTCACTGGCAGGATTGCCAGCCACTTAAGTCAGGCACCAGATCAGACTGCCCAGGACCCCATCCAATCTGACCTTGAGCACATGCAGAGATGGGGCATCCACAACTTCTCAGGATGCCTGTTTCAGTGCATCACTACCTCTGAGCAAAAAAAATTTTCTCCTAACATCTGATGTAAATCTACCCTTTTCTAGTGTAAAGCTATTTCCCCTTTTCCCATCCATATAAAATGTACAGCATTACTATCAGCATGTTATTGTGCTTTCAGGTAGCATCAGAATTCCACTGTGTTAAGCTTTATACAAAGCCTCCACGTGCTGTCTTTCTGAGCAATTAAACTATGTAATTATTATTCTTATAATCATCAGTTGTTCTTTTTTTAAAAATTGTCATTATAAAGGATAGCAGAATCTTTCTCTGTTTATTCTCTGTAGCATTATTATCCTCTAGCTTGCTAGAACAGTTTGAACTTGTATCATGCTGATAGATTGCAATAATGTGTATGTCTTCAGATTTATCGAAGTACAGTGAAATGACTGTTTGATCATCTCTCATTTAAACCTAAGACTTTACAAAACAGTCATCTGCAATAGATGATTATTACTCCCTTTGTATTCTCAAGTGAAGCAGGTAGTTTCATTCTACAAAATCAAGACTCAGTCACAAGGTCTGACTTTATCCTCATTTACATTTTTGTACATTGAGAATAATCCCACAAAGGGCAGTGGAAACCTACTGAAGTAAAATTGGTGTGAGGTGACTTGTGAAGTGAGACAAATTCACAGTTTTCATCTAATGAATTGCTTCATCTAAAAGAAAGCATGCTGAATTGGAACAATTTACAATGCACAATAATAATACACTATAAATCACTTTGTTGTGATGCAGTGCTTTTCCCAGTGTTGTTCCTAGTCTCCATTACCTTTTCTATTTCTACTATCTTTTTACTTTATTATTAAATGCCATCAGTTTTATACTTTTCCTTAGAAGAAGGATAAAATAAACAAACAAACAAGAAAACCAAAACAACCCAAAAGAACATCAAAAACAAAAACAAACAAACAAACAAAAAAATAGAATTATAAAAGGTTTTGGGGATAACATCTACCTAGATCTGTATAAAATTTAAACCAATAAGCTTTAACAATTTTAAAGTTTTAAAGTTTTAAAGACAGGTCACAGAAAAATAATAATAATAATAATAATAAAAAGAAGTTTAAGAATTTATTCAAGAACAATAAACAACCTTTTTTAACACTTACAAGAAATGGAACTGAAAACCTTAGGGTCAGTGGAGAGAATTGTATGCTTTGTCACCAGAAATAATTGGAATAAAAGAGAACACTTCTGGTGAAGTTTTACCTAACACAAAGGCATATTTTTTATTTCTAACATGCCTAGCCTGACTTCCTAATTGCAACATTAAAGCTATGTTCTCTCTCAGTTCTTTGTTCCTTGACCATCAGTGAATTCCACAGAGAAACAAGAATGAATGAGGTATTGCAACCTACACCTCATAAATAAGCATTAAAAATTCTGAAAGTAGGTTTAGATTGAACTGTGTATTAAACATTTTTTTATCTAGGGCTAAGAGGGGATTCTGGAAACAGAATGAACATGTAGCTTCTTTCTGTGTAGATGAGATAACATTTGGGAATCACATTCCCAAATATCGCACAGCTGCATTAATGCTTAGCATCACTTTGTTCAACTTTGTGTTCTACTTTCAAAAATGCAGAGATGACATATTGCTCTCCTACACACAATGCTTGGGGAAAAACAAACAAGCAAGCAAACAAACAAAACAAACAAACAAACAAAAACCCAGCATGTTAGAGGATGTAAAATATTTAAAGAAGTTATATGCCCAAAAATGAAACCCAAGACCACTAATATATTAAATACATGTCCACATGCATGACCAGATGGCTTTAAATATCTCCAAGGAGAGGGACTCAAACACCTCTCTGTACAAAATATCTTAGTATAAAATCATATAACTGCATTTGTTTGACTAAATGTGTGTAGTCAAGATAAACCTTGCATGGTTTATCATTCTGGGGATTCCACTTTTAAAAACCCCACATTTTCACTAGAAGAGTTAAAAAAAAAAAAAAAAACAAAAAAACAAAAAAAAAAAAAAAACCAAAAAAACCACAGATAGCTTAGATGTGACACTGGAAAGAAAAAGTTTGCACATGTTATTGCTTTACCTTTAAAGGAACAAAAATTAAAATGGAAGAGATATGCAATAGGAACTCCAGAAAAAAGATTTGATGATGACATAAGAAAAACATTTAATGGATCACAAAATGTTTTCATGTAGGTAATTCCAACTTTTGTTTATACAGATTTAAATTGGAAGTAAGAGGTGAAAGTGATTTTAAAGCAAAGCTGAAAAAAGAAATTTAGCAAATTTTAATAACATAAGTTAAACTAAAAAAAAAAAAAAAGGCTTTTTAAATCACAGAAATGCTTTGCAATAACATGAAGAATAAGAAACTACATGAGAAAGTAGCAAAACTTAATGAACGTTAATGAAACAGACACATCTATTGATGTTAAAAGTGTTTGAAGAATTACAATTAGCTAAAGATTTTCAAAACATCAAGAACAGATGAGATAAGACAGAAACTGACAGGAAATACTAGATCAACCATGTGAAATTCTGGGAATATAACTGTATAGAAAAGAAAGACACATTCTCTGAAGATAAACTGAAATAACTCCTTAATTTCAAAACCAATTTATGTTGTATTGAAACAAAGACTACAGTCCTCCCAGTTCAAAATATCAGGTATCAGTAAATTATAGTAGTAGCAATATAGATATGGGGAACTGTGTTAAAACACTTAAATAAATAAATAAATAAAATAAATCAGTAAACTAACCTGTAACAGCATGCATATGTGTAACTGTTGTTATAATTACGTAAATTCATGCATAAGAAAGATGCTACATTACCTGATCCTGCCACTTGTGAGGAAGCCAACATTTTAAATGTGCTTTTTCTTACTTTTTTTTTTTTTTTTTTTTTTTTTTTTTTTTTTTTTTTTTTTTCCCCTTCCAAATGGGTAACAGGACAACAGAACTATAATTTTCAAACAAAGTTCTAAGCCCAGTCTGGTTGTTCTGTTATTACTGCACTCTGCCTTTGGAGCTCTACGTTATGCACTCAATACATAAAGCTAGGATATAGCCTGAGAAGCTAGCTGTTCTCTGACTCCTCCTTTATGGAGTCTGGGAGCTGGATTTTCACCAGCATTCTGAGATAGCTATACAGCAAACATGATACAGCTGACTTCCACATAAAAGAAACATTGTTAAAGTTTGTTTTCTGGACTGTAACAGAGACAAACCATCATTTTCATTTGACATCTCAGATTCAAACAGTGGATCAGGGAGCAAGCCTTTCAGTAAGCAGAGACTCCCAAAACATTCTTGAGAATGGTTATGTGCTCTTGCATGCCACAAGTAACTTAACTGATAAAATAAAAATCATAAACTGCTTAAGAAAAATAAATAAATACAAAACCATAGAAAATTATAGCAAAATAAATAGTATATTTTGACACACAAAAACATACAAGGTGGTTACATTGGTACAGAGAATTTAATTCACTACTAGAGTACTAATAATCATGCAAGTAAAAAACTAAGCCACAGTGTTCCAGAACATCCAGTAATTCTACTCTGATGTAAAACCCCACTAAAAGCCTGAAAAAAGCAGGCAAATAGAATAGAAAGCTACATTATGACAAATCAAGAAAAGTGCTTCTAAAGTTAAAAATAGACAACTTGTGCACAGAGCTGAGATGATAAATACCTCCAAGACACTGAAATGACATTGCAAATGCACCTTGTTCATACATAACAGAAACATCTGAAGGACTATGATACAGTGGCTGACATCAAATAAATGTGAGAAAAGCAAAAATAAACAACTATCCCCGAAGCCCAGACCTACAACATTTTATGAATGTTATATAAAGAGTGGAGAGCTTGCAAAAATACTACAAATGAGTGCATCAAGACTGAAATAAAAGGTTAAAAATAAATAAATAAATAAATAAATAAATAAATGAAATAAAAATACAAAAGACCAAAACTATTGCAAGTATTACTCCAATGTGTAGGTCTAATGTAATACACAGGTGAATTCTAAATATCATATTAGTCTAAGACACGTTCAATGTTGTTATAGTATTTTCATACAGTAATATATAATACAAAGAAAAATTTTTTAGTATATTCACCCAATTCTCTTTTTACTTCAATACTTTCTCTTGATATTCAGGACTACATAAGATGACACTGCTGACAGTGCAACTAGACTGCAAATACTCACTGTTGTGATATTTTAAGATCTTTCTTTAGGCAACTGAGGTTTATCCATATTCAATATTTTTCAAGTCTATGAATTGCTAAAACATTTTTTTGTTACTATCAAGGATTTTTAAGGTTATAGTAAAGAACTGATAAGTGTTACTACTAATAGCATTATAAATAATATTTAAAAGAAAAAATGTAATAATGTAATTTTTTTTTAAATACATGTCTTTTTTTTTTTTTTTTTTTTTTTTTTTTTTTTTTTTTTTTTTTTTAGTAATATCTGCTAGTATACTACCACCTAATGGTAAAAGATAATTAATATAGCACACAACTAGATAAGGATGCATGACAAACTACAATTCAAATACTTCCAACTCACAACATTGTTTTGTCTTTTCCTGGTCTTTAATTTCCCCCACAGTAAAACATTATTTGCAATCTTTTCTTTTATTTCCAGATCTTCCTGCAATTTTTACTATTTCAATTACATTTCCCAGTCATGTATGGCAAGGCAAGCACACAGCATCACAGGTAAGGTCATACTAGATCTGTGTTCAACAGTACAGAAATTTTCCATTCATGTACAGTTTCATTAGCAGCTGCTTTGATCTACAGAATGCCAATTCTTCTTAAAATAAAATATTAATCTTCTTCCCATTTTATTTTTAGGGCGCATGCACATAATTTTATAAAAGAAAAGATTTGCTGGACAAGTTGAGCAGAAACAGCAGTATATATAACCTTGTGGCAAAGAAAACAAAGTACATATTTGGCTGGACTAGTAAAAGTGTCACCAGCGGGGTAAAATAAACACTTTCCTGCTATTCTGTACATAGGAAGAAAACCTGTGTGTGTGTCTAATTTTTGTTTGAATAGTAAGGAAGTCATAAACTTACAGATCTACCAGAGAATAAACACCAAAATGCTTGTGGGACTAAAGCATGTGAAACAAGAGACAATGTTTTGTGGTTTTGTTTTTTGTTTTGTTTTGTTTTTTGTTGTTGTTTGTTTGTTTGTTTTTTAATTCTCAAAACCAGAAGACCAAGCACAGCCAACCACCAAGTATGAGAACAATTAGAAGATGGATCTAGAATCTTCTTGAAATTACATAGAGAAAATATGACAAGAAAAGGATGCTAATTGCAGCAAGGAAAAAATTCAATTAGATATTAGGGGGAAAAAATCAAAATGGAGTCAGTTCAGTATTGGAAAACAGTATCAGACAGGTTGCAAAACTTCTATCACTGGATACACTTAAAACTTGTCAGGACATGGTGGTGAGCAAATTGTTCCAAGTTATCCATGCCTGCACTGGGGCATTACCTTCTTATGTGAGATGGGTTGACAAACATTTTAATGAGGTTTTTTAAGCTATCCATCAAGGATTTTACATGAAAAACAACAACAAAACCAACTATCAATATCACTTTCCTGACCTTATTGCTACTTTATCTCAACTTAACCTTGACATAATGACTAGTTTTGTACCATTAATTCAGAATGAAGACTTATATGTACTCCCTTTAAGTACTGGAAAGCTGCAAACAGGTCTTTCCGGAACCTTCTCTTCCACAAGCAAAAAAATCCTTTCTCCTTCATCTGTTCCTCAATGGAGAGGTGCTACAGTACTTCAGTCATCTTGATGGACCTCCTTTGTTCCTCTGTACCCAATCCAACAGTTCATCATCATTTTTGTGCTGGGAGACCCTGGCCTGGGGGACCCCCCAGATAAGGTCTTGAACGGACAAAGTAGTGAGATATAATCACTCCCCACTGGCCACTTTTCCTTTAATGCAGCCTAGGATACTGTTGACTTTTCTGACTGCAAACACCCCCTGATAGCTCATGTCCTGCTTTTCAACCAACAGGACTACTCAGAGTACTCACTCTTTGTAGCATTGCATTGTCTAATACCTGGACTACATGAGCTTTCTGGATTGTTTGCAGCCTGCTCTGTTGCCTTCCCTGCTGACATACAGGTAGTTGAAATCTCCTGTTAGGATGACAGCCTGCAACCATGATCCATCTTGTAGTTAATGCAAGAAGGCCTTATCAGCAGGCTCCTGACCAGGCAGCCAGTAGCAGATCCTGATCACCAAATGTCTTTTGTTGGTCCAGTCACTGATTTTTACTCACAAGCTCTTGACCTGGTAATGTTTGTTTCTCAGAGGTAGTTCTTAGCAATTTATACATTTATTAACATAGAAAGCAACTCTCACAATCCCCTCCTTTCCTGCCCATCTCTTCCAAAAACCTTGTAGCCCTTAACTGTTATGCTGCAATTGTTTAATTCCCACCGTGTTTTTGTGATTGTAATTAGGTCATAAAGTGATTTAGTCTGCTACCTATTAGATTTCAATAAAAATACCTGATGTTGCTCATGATAGTAAATATTTTTGAAGAGTACAACAATCAGAAAAAGAAAAAAAAACAAAACAAAACTGGTGCATAATCAATATTTTACTTTAATTTCTCATTTTTATTTACAAACATCAACCTGCATTATAATTAAGCATTTAAATTAAAAGCTTCCTTAATTTATGTGTTAAAGCTCAAACACATGATTAATTTGTCAACTGAAGTGTTTACTTGTGCAATTATAAAATACGTATCTCTGTTAGCCCATCATAGGGTGGGGGAAGCATACTAGTGATATAACAGTTTCTGAATTAATTTAGTAATCTATAAATTGAATACTCTTGTCTCTTTTTCTTCAGCCCAGTCTCAGTATTTGAAAGGGGCAATTGTCCACTTTAAATAATGTAAAATGCAAAGTAAATGTCCTAATTTCACTTATACTTGCTCTTTATAATATTTTCATGTTTTATCTGTTTCTCTCTTTTATAATCACTGGTTGTAAATCTTGAGATTGCAACACACATCATGCACTTGGTTGTCATTCAATATTCTAAGGTAGCATGCTGTCCTTTGGCATTGATGTCACTATAAGTTACTTTGTTAAGAAAAACTTCTCATTTAATTTTTCTGTAGCATCTTTTGGCTGAAAATCTCAGTGTGCACTTCACTACATGCATCTCCTTTGGTGAAGTGCATTAATGCCCTTGTTTCATGAATTAAGCATTCTGACATTTTTAAAGGACAGCTGTGATGCTTTATCCTATGTGTACAGTATGTATAATCCATATCAACTGTTACTAGTAAAAGCTTGAGGCTTACGACCACTTTGTTAAATTCATCTTCCATTCCATATAAAGTAAATGAGCTGGAATTAACAGGTCTGTCTTTGCAGTAGTCAGGAAGTCTGAAAAAGTAATTTCCAGATAATTTTACCAAATTAGTCTTGAAGTCCAATGACAAAGAATAATTCTTATTGCCATCAAGCCTGAGGAGTAATCATAAATATCTTATTGTGAAATAGTAGCATTAAATTGGAAATCTTTAAAAAGTTTTTTTCCTATTGTTATCCTGGTTTAGAAACAGTTTGCCAAAACATGTGTACATGTACACAGTATGAGTATAGTATATGAACATATGAGTATATGACAGAATGAGCACAATATATGAGCATGATAATCAAAATATTATTATTTATCTACAACTGGAAAGCTTACCTACACCTTGCTTAGGTAATGTGCATAGAAATAAAATATTATAAAATAAAATAAAATACACCTACCATTTGTGAATTTGGAAACATTTTCAAAGATATAATTTCTCAGAGTCACATACAACTTAAAAAGTTGCTATCCCGACATGACAATTTACTTAATGCAATGAGCAAAAGGGTCTGAGAGAAGCCTTTAAGTCCAGTTTAGGAACAAGAAGTAAAAGTCAAAACAACAAATCGCTTGCAACAGAAGCAAACATTCCAGTTTTGCACAAGGGTCTTGAAGTTGTCAATTTCATAATAGGAAGTTGTACTGATTAACTGACTTAAAAACTGAAGAAGCAAAAATTAGATAATTACAGGGGAGGCATGCCAAGCTACTGTTGCAATTGCATGCATATTACAACATGTTTTGCAACTGCTCTACTAATTTTGCTTGCAGTTCCTGTACATCTGTCTGTACATGTGAGATCTTAGATGTATCAGATCAGATGAAAAAATACATTCACAAAAAAAAAAAAAACAACAAACCAAAACAAAAAAAAACCAAAAAAACACATGGTGGAGTATAGTTTATTCGAGAAGTATGATTTTCCTTGATAGGCTATATAAAATTAAGATTTTGAGTACTCAATATTGTTACCGTTACCTGTGATGAAAATAACTTCTGTGTTTTGGTTTTGCTCTGATTTGTCCCTTTCTCATGTTCAGGGTCTGCTCCCTTAGGAAAATTCAAAGGATGGGAGCATCTCTCCTATGAGGAGAGGTGAGATAGCTGAGGCTGTTCAGCCCAGAGAAGAGGAGGCCTAGGGTGGTACCTTATAAAGGTCTATAGATACCTGAAGGGAGGATGTAAAGAGGATGAATTTCTTGTCTTTCCAGCAGTGCCCAGTACCAGAACAAGAGGAATACAAGAGGTTCTGTTTTAAACATTAGGAAGCACTCGAAGACCAGAATATCTATGCAGTGTCAAATATTTCTTTTAGAAATATGAAACTGAGGAATGCAATAATGAAAGAATGATAAAGAATGCCATTAATTGCATAAGGAGATAAGGAAAACAATTAAATATAAAGGAAACATAGGGAGGTTTTTTTTTTTTTTCTTTCTTAACTAGAGACAATAAAAGGCAGGGGTCTGTGCTCAAAAAAGGTCCTAAAATGGAATATGCACAACTTTAAAAATCAAAGTGTGAGAATTCCATGTATTTGGAGATAAAGAATATCTAATGTACTCTGTACAACAGCAAAATGCACCATTACAGGTATTGGTTTATTTATATCTTCATCCATAACACATATTTTTCCCAATAATTACTTTCTATAGAGTACAGTGGGAATAGAGAGAATAATTTTTTGATTGGTAATAGTATTCTACATGAGATGACAAAGTTCATTATTACATTCTATTGTAACAACAGCCAACACACAGACCCTTAAAATGTTCAGGTAGTACATATTGGAGATGAAAGTCTTTTCTTCTGAAAGCTGTGCAGTTATAATTGCACAGTATCTGTATCTGTTTTCCCCTGGTCTCAGTAACTACAAAACAAAACAAAACAAAACAACAACAACAAAAAACAAAACAAACAAACAACAACAACAACAACAACAACAAAAAATAAAAAACAAACAAAAAACCTCACTACCACACCTTCCATTTTAGAAGGATAGAAGGAGGACAAGTGACTCATTAAATGCCCAACAAAAAAATGATTCTGATGATCTTCCCATGGAATTTGGATATTGTTTGCTCTTACTCTTCATAAAGCATTAGTAAAGAAGGACTTGTTCTGTCAGAAAACTTATATATTTAAGCTAGCAATGTTGTTACCATGCTAACAACAGAGTAGCAGAGATACAATAATTCTTTGTTATACCAAAAGAAAATACATAATTATGTAGCAATAAACTATGAGAAAGGCCAATATCTTTATCAAGCCTTCTGGCCTTTTGTTTCATAAACTAGACTGAAACTATATAGGAGAAAAAAATGCTAAAAAAGTCAACTTTACAAGTCAAAGGTAGATGTTTACCTGAGTCACTTGTGGATATTTATAGTATGTATACAAGTATGGGTGTTTATAGAGCTGCTATTCTCATTAGTACCACCACATGTGGAAAGGGCTGGAATGATCAGAAAAACTGGTGTTTTGGCAAAGGTAACAGTGATCACCTTTAACATAGCACATTACTCCCACTCCTACATCCTGATGAGACACACACAAGAATCACATACAACCAAGCCTTATTCCACAAAATGTAGTGAATCTGCTTTATATGTTAAATGCCAGATATACATACATTCACTAAGCAAAAACACTTCAGATAACCTGGGATGGGAAAAATGTAAATTTGTAACCATTCTCTTCTTGATAGTTTAGTATCTTCAGTTCTTTCTCTAATGCTGCATCCTTCCTCAATTACTGATTTGCAAAAGTACATTCATGATGAGATTGCACATAATTTAAAGTTATTGTCTCCAATTATCTCATTGGAAAAAAAATATTGGTAGGCTTTCTTGTGTTTTTTGTCATTTGCTGGTTCGTGCTTTTGTTCTGTGTGCTGTTTGTAATTGTAGTTGTTTATTGTTCCCTCCACTTCTTATATACAAGTATATAAGCAAGCACAAACCTAAATTATGATCTCAGGATGCTACTTTTGTTACTTGCATTTTAAAAACACAGTTAGTGCCAAGTTAATAGCAACTTTAGTGAGCAAAATTCTCTCAGTATCATTCTCTGAATTCTCTACAAGAAGAGATGGTTATGTAGCCTAAATCACATTAAAAATATGGTTGGGTGTTCACTTGTTGAGTTAGGATTTGCAACTGCAGTACTTAGCAGTGACTGGATTTTGACATGCTAAGCATGACTGTGCTCCTTATATTGCTGAAATAGAAACCTGGAAGGAGGGAAAGAAATACTGAGAAGCACTCTGGCATTACTACACTATGGCAAATTTACCCACAGGTTTGTTTTCTGTTCGCTACAGTTTTTATCAGTATTCTTTGTAATAAACTTATTAATCAAAGAATGTCACTCCAAATAAACAAAACAGAAGGCTGTTTGTTTGTTTGTTTGTTTGTTTTTCACCAGCTATTACTAATACTGGTGCAGGAGACTGGGAGACTGATTAGTCAAAAACTTTTATGTACTTTCAATGTGACTGA
Organism: Excalfactoria chinensis; assembly: GCF_039878825.1. Taxonomy (NCBI): domain Eukaryota; kingdom Metazoa; phylum Chordata; class Aves; order Galliformes; family Phasianidae; genus Excalfactoria; species Excalfactoria chinensis. Next base: position 18,810,381 of record NC_092828.1, on the reverse strand, counting down.
ATATGACAGACAGACCCTGCACAGCAAATATGACATTTGCCCTCAGAGTCTATGTATTTTGGGGAAAATTATTGTATGAGAATCCTGCTAGAGGCACTGTTGTTCCATATATATATATATATATATATTTCTTTCCTGCCTAGTAGAATTGCTTTAGTAGCTTTGAAGTCATTGGCCTACAGGTAAATTGGAATCTCTTCTAGATAGCAGTGTTGATAGGAAGAAGGTTGGTAGAAAAGAAGGTTAAATTCAGTCCAAGTTTTTCTTGAGATCATTTTGTTGTACAGGAAGGAATAATATTCTCAAACTACTAAACATATAGAGGAAGCCAATCTCAAACTATTATCCAAAGAGGTATCTGTGTTACTATGCATGAGAGCAAACCATTCTTCAGAGAGGAAGTGCTTAGCATTTTCTAAAGAAATTAAGACAACTGAAACAGAATCTCCCTAAATATCATCATCATAGTATCATAGTATCGTGCGAGTTGGAAGGGACCTTAGAGATCATCGAGCCCAACTCCCGGGATTCGAGCCCTTCTATGTAGCAGAGCAGCATTTCTGCCACTTGTGCCACAGGGGGGATTTGAACCCCGGGCCTCTGGTGTTGCAAGCAGTGTCCACTGCGCCATCGGAGGCACACATAACACATATCAGATCCTAAAGAAAAAAAAAAAAAAAAAAAAAAAAAAAAACACCACAAAAACCAAACTTTCCTATTCTTGTAGTTAAAAATTTGTCAGCTCAAGATGCATTTCTGGAACCAGTTAAATGAAAATCTAAATCATGTTCCACACTATGAAAGCCCTGAAAATTTAATTTTTGTGATTATGGGTAGTATTGAATTAAAAACAGAATTTCTGCTAATAGGTCCTTGGGACAAAACAATAACTGAAAAAAAAAAAAAAAATAGTGCTTGCTCATCACTTTCTATTTTTACACTTAGTGTTTAAGTCCCATTCTGAAAGACTATATTAATTGAAATGCTCGTACACATATTTATTCATTGCAAAACTTTGTCACTCCACTTATTCATATTACAAATGCTAAAGGCACAATACTTCAAACCAAGCTTTTGGCACACCCAGCTGAGTAAGAGAATTCTAGCCATAAATGTTAGCATTGTAAGAATAAGCACTACATAGATGAGTAGAAGAGAAGATAGCATTTGGAAACAGTTGCTATTTTTATACATAAGGAGCACCCAACGTACACATAAGAGCTAAGGAAGTGTTGAAGTAAGTTTCTGATTTAAAATAGATACAAGAGTAAAGAAGATCACCACTGGCATTTCCATGCATTTCCATCTCCATTTATTCTCCTATAGCACAATTGCTCATATGTTTGTATATAGTATCTGAGGTGCACTGGGATTTTTATTTTTTTTTTTATTTTTTTTTATTTTATTTTATTTTATTTTATTTTATTTTATTTTTAATTACACTGATATTTTCAGAACTGTGATCTTCAATGACTTTAAAAATTTTTCAGCATGTAGGATCTTAGTATGAGAAAATACATCATGGACAGGTGACACTATCTGCACACACTGTCTTGCACATAAAAAGTCTACACTGTCAATACCAAGAAACTCACATAGGCTTAACAACTCTTCAACAACTGAATCACTTTCAGCTGTACATTGGTGAGTGGTAACTAACACTAACATCTTAAACACCTTCAAAGGGTCCAAACCTGCAGGTTTTAACAAATGCATTTGCGCCTTGCATGTCAGGCTCCTGTAGGAGTTTGAAATTAAAGTCTCGGTAATAGCCTTGTAATTTCTTAGCTAATTCAATAACTGCCTGACTATCATTGCATCTGCGTTACCCACTGCAAACAGGATGGAGATGCTTAGTACAGATAGGAGTCTGAATTATGTGATAAATCATCTACAAGTTTCCACAACGCAGTTGTTTTGTACCTCCAGTCCAAAATGCTCAAAATATTCCTGAGTACAGAATATCTCCTATCTCCCTCTGTCCTTATTATTCCAATGAATGTTTGTTTTCAGAATATAGTATAAAGTTGAACTAACAGCAATTTTTACTAGCACTTCTTTCTGACAACATTCAGGTGTTTGTGCACTACATCAAAATAGACATTAACTATGCTTTTCAGTAGAAATCACAGAATCATAAAATCATTTGGTTAGAAAAGACCTTCAAGACCATAAAGTACAAACAACAAATGGTTAGGTGTAAGCAAACAAATTTGTACATTGTATCAGCTCAGTTCTAATGCCTTGCTAAAACAGTAAGATTGTTCTGAGCTTAATTTGATACCAAAATGATACAAAAGCAGGCTGATTAGGTCACGTTAAGCATTGACCAAATGCAGCCAACCTGCTTTTGTTTAATGCTTAACGCGACCTAATCAGCCTCATAAAATTAGAACAGCTCAATATCACTGCATCTGCAGCACTGTTACATTACAAAACAGATAAACCATCCATAAATAACAAATGTTTGACTTAACACATACAGAAATAACCTGTAGCTTGACCCTTTGTAACTGGAAATGAAGTGTTAGATCCTTTTGCTAAACTACATGCGAGCATCGGTTATACTTATAAGATACAGCAGAAAAAAGTTATTAAAGTGTGAAATTACAGCAGCTCTAAGTGTTGTACAGAGATCCTCACAAAGACAAGAGTGCTACTAATTTTCTTCTCCAAGGGGGAAAAAAAACTAACAATAAAGGAAAAAAGATTTTATCTTTAAATAATATTTCATTAAGAACATAAATGTCTCAGCTTGCAATATTTTGTGCTCTGCTTAGCTACACAAAGGAAAGAAGGGTGTTTCCTAGGCTTCTAATTTGCACACTGTTCTAATTACACACATACAAGTAATTTGCCATAAGAGTCATACCATGAGAGCTGCTCCAAAAGTAATGCCGCTTATTTCATCATGTTAGTCTAAAATATAACAGGTGTTAGAGGCATGGTAGTGGAGGTTGAACCTTCTTGCCAACATTCTATTTCATTCTGTTGTTGTATGACAGATAACAGCAGAGAGGTAGTCTGGCAAGATGCTATCTAACAGGAAAGTGCATGTGAAGCAAAGGTGTGGAACTGAACTTCTCCATGTGGTAAAAGTGGCACCCATTGACATTCACTGACACTAAATATTTATGGAGGCCAAACTATGAATGTGAACAAAGTAAGGTGGGTGACAGGAGTGGTGACAGGGAGTCACATTCACTGGTACAGATTTTTAAGTCCAGTGTGCAGGATCTTGCTGGTGAAAACCTGTAGCTAATGGTGGTGACTGTTGAAAAAAATAGTGCTTTGTAGCTTACAATTTGTTTTATCAAACACTATTACTGTACCCTTTGTATTTGTTGTAGTTCCCATGGAGAAACATACGAGGCATTACTTTTGGAGCAACCCATATATTTTCAGCTTGGCTGCCACATTAGAGCTGTGAAGAAAATCACAGAACACAAAGCCCCTAACCTCTAATAGTCTTCTTCTGTGTGGAATGCATTTTAACCTGTCAGATCTTGTGTTCTGCTGCTCTAAGATCAAGCCACATTTAATATTCATCAGCCTAAATAATGCTGGAGATGAACACAGTTTACAGCAACTTCCTTAAACACTGAAACAAGTAGATTCTATTGAATATTGTAATACCATTTTGTTATCTATTTCAACAACAGGGAGAGTTAATTACTGGACACCTTAGCTTCTAAGTAACTGATGCTGAGACATAAATAATTGGAATCAGCAGAACTTTTCCCAAGCATTTTTCTATTCATCATAGAATTATAGAACCTTTTCAATTGGAAAGGATCATTAAAGCTCATCTAGCCCAACTCCCCTGCAATGAACAGGGAGATCTACAGCTAGATCGTGTTGCTCAGAGCCTTGTCGAGCCTAAGCTTGAATATCTCTAATTCCAACTATTTTATATCATTGAGATTCAAAGTAGTAGTAAAGGTTAGCATTTCCGCCCATCACTCATATCAGAAAAACTGAGGCAGAAATGGAATCATTCATATAAACAGGTGCCAAGAGAGTTAAAAACACACAAGTTTCTCAAATACCAGAATGATTGGTGGAGGAAAATAAATAAATAAGTAAAAATTAAATGTATATAATCATTATTAAGATAGTTTCAAATTTGATCATGACAAAGCAGGCATTAAGGATGAACAGCCAGGCCTACAGATCCTCTTTACTTTCTGGGGTTGATAGTCAATGGTAGAGTCAGTTTCAGAGAAAGAGGCTTCTGAATTTCCTTCATAGGAGAGCCAGGATGGGATGTGGAACATACTGACTGAGCAAATGCTGTCCCTCAAATGATGTACAGCATTTCTACTAACAAAATGATACTTCAGACTACATCTTGATTTTTCAAGTTTTCCCACTGAATCAGAGGGGTTAGGGGGTGATTTGATTAGATTAAGCCCATGAAATAGAATACAGTTCGGGATATGACCTTAAAATAGGATGGACAGAACTTTCAGAACCTAGTGAAAAGCAAATAAAACAAAAAGAACAAGCAGAACTGGAGCTTCATAACAAATATCATAGACATGTAACAGAACTCACCAGTATTTGAAAGCTTTGTAAGTGGGAAGAGACAAAAAGTACCCTACAATGAAGAAGGTTCTGCTTTAATTTTTGTTTTCATGTACTAGGTCACTGGAACTTGTACAAACAAACACACATTCCAGATGGCTAAGGCAAGCTCAGTCATTTCCTAATGGATTCAAGACATCCTTTAATACCAACATCACTCTTGTGGAAGCAAAGTTATCTCTACAGTACTGCCAAAGTCAGCGAAAGCATAAGTTTCCTGCTGTGCAAGTATCATTGCACCATCCAGAATGACTCAGAAGATGCACTCGAGGTGAGTGTTCCTGCCCACATTAAGCAACTTTCATGGATAAACGGTGCTTGTGTAAACACTAGAAGACCTCAACTGGAGTGCAATTATATGGAAATTGAGCAATAATAAAGCATAACTAATTCCTAAACAGACAACATATACATCATAATTTTATTTGTCAAATCTTGCCATCTGTTGCATATGTTGTAAGAAGAAAAATCCAAGAAGAGAAGCTGACTTTTCCCTTACAGTGATTAAACTCATTTTAATTTCTACCTCCTTTAGATCAGAAATGCACAAAAGTTCATTGACTTAAGGCCATTCTGCAAGTTTCTAACAGGAAGAAAAGAATGACAAATGAGATTAACAACTGAAAGGATGCCAAATATTTCAAAGCAATTTAAAAATTTTTAAATATATCTTTTCTTCTAAGTATGTTATTCAGGTTTTTTGTTGTTGTTGTTTGTTTTGGGTTTTTTTTTTTGTTGTTTTTTTTTTTTCCAAAACTGTTTCAAATCATCCCACCAGATATGTTAAGAAACAACTTAGATTTTAAAATTGGTTATAAAACTCTTACCAACAATAGTTTTATTTAACTGGAGAAAAATAACTCTCTAGTGAGAAAACATGGAAAAAGAGAAGTTCATTTTTAGGGCTCCTATGTTAAAAAGGAAAAAGCACTACAGTGATTCTATATTTTCATTATGAATTTCTTTAAAACAAACAATGACCAGAATGTGACAGCGAGCAGTCTCATTAGTATACCTTAACAACAAGGGAACATTTACAGATATATCTCCAAACTTACTTACAATTTCATTCAAAATGAATTCTCTAAGAATAAGTAACCTGCCATGCTGTTCCTGCCATATTCTGTACCTTGGAATAATGCTCAAAGGCTTCCAAACGCTTCATGAAACATACATACTTATATAATGTATGTTCATACACTCATATGTATGTATATGTGCCCACACATATACATAAAAATACACAAAGTAATTACTTAGAATGCTTGTGGCCACGTGAAAAACATGCAGGCACATGCTACCTTCACTCTTTTCTCAAGGCACATGCCTGAGAAAAATGAGCTAGATGGAGGGAGAAGTACAGGATAAAATAATAACTTTAACGTAAAAGTGATTGGCTTTAAGCTGAGTATTCTTGACTGAGATGTTAAGTATGTCATAAATGTCTTGCACTGTACCATCTCACTACTTATTAATAACTCCAAAGCAAGTAGAATGAGAAAGAACTTGCAAAAAGACAAAAGAACATTATTGTACCAACAGGCATTTGAACAGCTTCTTCCGCATTCAGTTTTGCATCTCTTACATTGGGCTAAGTGAGTCAGTACAGTAATTTTAGAATATTGTAGCTAAACATCACTAATGGGCAAGCATTTCTGTTTATAGAATCAGATTGCATCTAAATACTAAGGACAGAAGCATTATTTCTCTAGTAACTAATCAGTGAAAATCTTTAAACAGAACCATCTGCTGGTGTCAATACTTTTTCCTAACCAGGTAATCACTTTATCTGCATTAACTGCTGCTCATTTCTTTCAGATTTAAATTTTGAAAAGGAAAGAGTAGGCTTGGCTTTCACCTTCCTTTGCAGACAGCACAATCATGCTGGTAATCAAGGTAATCTACAAGAACAATTCAATTTACATCCAGTTAGAACAAGTTATATAGGCTGTGGTTTCACAAGCTGCTTACAGGCAGACTGAATTTTTCCAGCCTTATTTTACATAAGTGGTCACAACGTAGCCTGAAGGGCCTGCTGACTCGTCAATTTTAACAGATCGATTTATAAAGTGTTAGAATGCATCCTCACTCCTTAATAAAAATCAGAATGGGATTTTATGTTGTCTTAATCTACCTTATTGATCAATTTCAGTTTCTGAAAGAAAACACTTTCCACTTATAGTAAACAAGATTTTTATGTAAAAGCATATGCAATATCATCTTTAAGGAAAGTTCAGTTTTGTTTGTTTGTTGTTTTTGTTTGTTTGTTTGTTTGTTTGTTTTTTTAACAGCATCACTCAGTACTAATATAAATATCTTTCATCATTTCCCAACCAGACTTAAGGATTGCTTACAAGTAGCATATTGAAGGTTATGCTAACTTCTGTTTTTCTAAGATATCTGAAAGTGATACATTACACTAGTCTATCTACAAATACATTAAAGCCTGCTATCTCATTTACACAAAATATCACACAAAAAATGTTTAAGACAACAGTTTTACACTTAAAGATGTTTGAAGGTCAGTACCTGCTACAGTCTTAACTAAGAGCTAAGTAGGTACAATCTGTACAGCATCATAAAATGAAATCAAGTCGTTCTGACAGCACAAATAGTTGAATGCAATAAGCAGTTGTTTACTTCATGCAGAGACAAAACTGAAGAATTCATCTAAAGATTTGATAATATCTGAGTAAAGGCTCTCACAGACAGAGAAGTATGTAGCCGAACCTCTCTTACAAGGGCAGCAGACAAAACCATGAGTACACATCCGTGCTGTTTTAGTTATTAATGCTGTTAGAATAATTTTTAGTAAAAAAATTACTTCAGCTACCATCTTGGTTTCTCAGAATGTTGTCCTTCTAGTAAACAAGTATGTGAAATGAACAAAGGTATAGTTTGGGAAAAAATAAATACTACTTCCTCTTCTAAGAAAATAGATTAATTCATAGTATCTACATAAGGATTAACATCTATACACCTGAGGAATATTTTATATATATATATATTTATTATTATTATTTTTTTTTAAACCAGTAAGCCTGCTTCTAAAATATAATTTACTAAGAAATACCTTCAAGATAGTGGGCAGTACATTTCAAACAAATTATATATTGCATGAAAGTGGTCCACATTGTAAGCCATTGGTATAGTTTACCTCCTGTTGAAACTGATTTCCACGAACACTGAAGAACAATGGTAATGCAACATGTGAAACCTGGTCATTTTACCTCTGCCTGTATTTTAGAACTGTAGAGGCTGAAAGGGTTTTCTGAAGATTTAGTCCAACCCCCCACTAAAGGAGGATCCTGAGAGCAGGTTACACAGGAAAGTGTCTAATTGGTTTTTAAATATCTCAAGAGAAGGAGAATCCACAACCACGTTTGGCAGCCTGTTCCACTACTCTGTTGTCCTCATGGTCAGATGGAACAGTCTGTACCCATTGCCACTTGTTCTGCTGTTGGTTTCTGCCTATTACATACTTATTCCACTCAGCCTTCTCTTCACCAGGATGAACTAACAGGCTCCACCACCATCATCAGAAATTTATTCTCCATGCACTACAGGAACTTCCTGACTTGTGTGTGCCTGCTAGCATTGCTTTTCCAGCAAAAATCAGAGTGCACTGCAGGAACTTCCTGGCTTGGGTGTGCCTGCTAGCGTTGCTTTTCCAGCAAAAATCAGAGTGACTGCAGTTCCCCATAAGAACTAGAGTCTGTGATCATGAAGCTAATTTAATCTGTCTGTAGAAGGCTTTGTCAACTCCCTGCTCCTAATCATGTTGCCTGTAGTAAACACCCATAATGGAGCCACCTGTGTTAGTCTGCTCCTCCATTCTTGCCTGTAACATCTCCACTCATTCATCATTCATCCCTAGGCAAAACTTGATACATTGCCACTGTTCTTTCACATAAGGGACAACTCTACTGCCTTGAATTTCTGGTCTGTCTTTCCTAAAAAGTACATAGCCATCCACAGCATTCCAGTCACGCAAGCTGGTCCACTGAGTCTCTATGATCACAATGAGATCACAGACCTGAAAGCACACACAGATTCTTTACTGGATGCACAAATTATCCATATATTCTTTGCTAAGTAAACAAGAATTTTAACTGCTTTGAAAACCTAAAAAAAAAAAAAAAATATATTATTTTACACTTTCCTATTATTTTAGCACTACAGTTTTCATGCATTCCTGCTTACTATTTTCTAAGCCTTGATGTGTGAGAATAGATCAAAATATAAGTAGAATGTCTGCTATTTATATTAACTTTTTCAAAAATGATCGTCTTCCTGAACAGCTTATTTCATATAGTTTTCCAGCAGAGTAGAAAATATATTGGGAAGACCATGTTACTGATGTGGTCAGTTTCCAAGGATCAGGAAAAGAGTAACTTCTAAAATATAAGTCAATAGTTCTTCCTAGTACTACTTTTAGAATAAGACATTTATAAACTCATGAGTTGATGAAAAAAGGAGACTACATCAAAAATTTTCTACAATGCTCACTTCAGCTTTTAAGTACCAAAGAAATTAACAGCAAGACTAATTTTCTTAAGCATGCACTTTCACATTCTGTTAATGGAGAACTTGACACAAAGTGAGGCACACTGAAAGGGAGGACAGAGAACATTTCAAGTATAACTAGTAATGAAATCAACCCATCTGGAAGCAGAAAGTGTTAGATCAAAGTAGTAACGTGCAGTTTCACCCTGAAGGAACCTGAAGATTAATAAATAAAAGCTATTTCAGACAGAAGCATGAGAAAAAAGGAAAAGATTTTGGTGGGTTTCCTAAGAAAGTGTTTCAAAAGTGTTTCTGGGCATGGGGGTTGGAAGCTGGAGGGAATACTAGAAGGAAAAACTGAAAGTGCATTGGAAAATAAAATCAACAAAAAGTTCAGCAGAACAAAAGGAACATATGAACCATTTCACATCAACCAAACAGATCAGATCATAAGAAGTCTTCATAGTAAGATCAGATCATTGGTCTTGTTCACTTCACAATTATTTAATTTCTTCAAGGGAAGTTTTTGTTTTATTTAGTGGGTTGCTATTTTTTCCCCATTTCCTTAAAAATAAAATAAAATAAAATAATGTTATTCACTTTCTCCTTTTACAATTTAAAGAATCAATGTTTGAGCTTTAAAATTAGTTTGAGTAGGACATGTGAAAAGCTTTTAGGCACTATATGAAATATAGTTACTGCTCTCTTCATCCAGTTAAAAAGCATTAAAAGCAGAAGAAAAAAACAACCATTTAAAATATAAATTTCTATGTATGATTGGCCATTGGAAATCACAGTCTGTAGTGTGTGGTGAATGGGCTACAAACCCAAGAGTTTCAGGGCTCATCTTTCCCACAATGGACTTCTTCCAGAGTTAGGTATGCACACAGTCAAAACAGAAACTGTGAAGGACTCTGCTTGTATTTAAAGAATCTAGAATGCTCTCTCTTACGTCTAGTGTGAGAAACAAGGCTTCCAAGACAGAAAAAAACTTTGACTCAGGCTGCAATTCCCAAATATGGTCTGCTGCTTCCAGAAACCACTGTGTGACACAGCTTTAGAATAGAATCATCAACTCCCAAGTGAAAGCATGATCTAGGAAGAGTGCTGTGATGTTAGCCACGGCAGTACTTCAGGGCACTCCCTATCATAGCTTCAGTCACTTCTCTGAGAACTCCAGCACTGCATGAACAATACAAACTCACATCAAAACAACAGCATCAGAGTGCCTCACAGCAGTAGAAAACCAATAGTGCTGAATGACTTATTCTTCAACAGTAATTGCAAAATCATTTTAAAATGAGATCAGAATTGCTGCAGCTATTCTTGAGTTTCTCGGATTCTCTTTATTCAATTCTTGTGGTTACCCAGGAAGCATTAGAGTAACAATAGACATACAGAATGAAATCAGTGAGGTTTTCTTCAGATTCCACTGGATGGGGAGCTATCAAATACACTTAGCAGACGTAGCTGATAATAGCAGCACTGTATAAAGATAAAAATTAAAGTTATCTCTAAGAACTTAATATGAAAATTATTCAAATACTTATCTGTACTATATTTGCAATGTTGCTAAGAACTGACAAATCACAGGATGCATTTCACCCAAAGCACAGCCCCAGTGAGCTTCAACCACCATCACTACAATGTGAAACAATTAAAAAAAAAAAAAAAAAAAAGTTGTTCACTGAATAAAATATAACTATGTACAGAAGAAGAATCACTCAGCTGTATGGAGTGCTCGCCAAATATTTACACTATGTTAAACAATTTCCTTCAGGTGACAGTTGTGGTCAGTGAACTACGATAGCTAATCTGCTATGAAGATTCTTTATGCCCCAATGGATCACAAACTGACTATTGCTAGTCCTCCAGTAGAACTTGATAGAAACAGAAGAGCAGCTGTTTCTAGGGTAAGAAGGCATTCCTTGAATGTACAAAAAGCATGTGTTTCCCTGAGAAACAGTCTCTACTAACTTCAACTACATCCAAGATTCCATCAGAATGCTATCCTACAGGGGAAAAAAAAAAAAAAGAAAAAAAAAAAAAAAAGAAAAAAGGAAAAAAGAAGTGGAAAACAAAATACAACTGTCAGTTTTACCTGTTGCAATATTTCACTATTAATTATAACATAAGATTGTTTTATGTTGTTTAGATATCAAAATTGGCATTACTGTTTAGCAGGAAAAAAATCTCATGCTGCTGCTCTATAAGTAAAAAAAAAAGATACTTGGATGCAAGTTTTTCTATTAATTTCTCACTATAAAAATGATTCTGAAAACATGAAGTGTCAAAGCTGCGATCATGATCCTTTTTTTTCAGTTGATTTTCCTCCCTACATAAAGAATTATGAAGTATTTTAAGCTATGCTTCTGTAACAATACCTTCTCTGTCAGCAACAAAAAAATTCAATGACAAAATTTTAAAATTAAGAAAAAAATGGTATAGAGGGAGATTATCTGCCAAAATAACTAAAGTCATGTATATTTTTCATCCACAGAAATAAACCAGTACTGTGGCTTATGACTTATTTGTCATTCTCTCTTACTGCTGTATATGAATTTTAGCTACCAAGAAAATCTTCCTTCCCAACAAGTTTCTAATAAGCTGAAAAATAATTTAAAAGGACAGAGAAGTCTATGAACATTGTAGCTCATTTTAGCAACCTATGGATTATTTCCACTCTGTAATCTTGAAACAGTTCTTTAGTTACTCAAGATCTGCAGAATTTATGCAATATGGGCAACTCCTGCCAAGAACACCAAACCTTTTAAAATAGAACGAGTCCATTTACCCATACAACAGAGATAATATAAGTTAATTTTTCCAAAAGTGAAACTTCCTAATTATTTTAATGATTACTACAACAGATTAAAAGAGCAAAATAGCACTGTTTGATAGAGTAAATTCTCAGCTGCAAAACAATATTTTTTTACATAGTTATCACCATTAGCTGTGCATTTTTGCCAGCAATGAACAAGAGTCTGTGTGCCATGCTCATAAAATTCTGCACTAGCAGAAGTGACCTACTGTTTCACAGCTGCTATGGTGACATAATTGCTAGAAAAATGCTGCCCACCTGTGTCTATCTTTCATCAACCCAAACAGACAGAAGTCAGAAGGCACCAAATCCAGAGACTATGTGGTGGATGTAGTAGGACAGTCCAGTCAATACTGGCAATTTGCTTCGTGATTTCCAAACTGGTATGGGGCCTATTGTTACCCTTGTTCAAGAGAAAGGCTGTGTTCTTCTCTGGCCTAACTCCAGAAGTCTGAGCTTCCAGCTTTGTAAGTGTCGTGATGTAGTATTGAAGTTGATGGTGTACGTGGGTTCCATTGGGAATTCATGACTCACCACTCCATAAACTGCCATTTTTTACTCTGGCTCATAGTGATGAACTTATGTCTTGTCACTGGTAATGTTGTGACCCAGGAAGCTGTCGCCTTCAATCTCGTATTGGTCCAGAGCTCCTGACAAACTTGCATATGATGTTCTTTCTGTTTCTGTGTGAGTATTCATGGGACATACCTGGGAGAACACTGCCATCAGAGTTTCCAATGCACTGAAGCCGATAGCCGATATTCAGCTCCATACAGTTTCCTGGTCATAATTTGCCAATACCCTAATGTTCTTCATTTACTGGTGTAACAACTGTGCATGATGATTTAGAATGTAGCTTGTCTTTTCTGTTGGTTTTGTCACTGCTGAAATGCACCACCTACCATCTCACTGTGCACAGTGATGAATGTCAATGTGTGCAATTTCTTCTACATGGAGGAAACTCATGACACAGCTTTGCTTCATACATACATACTTCCCTGTCACATGTCACTCTGCCAGAACACCTCTCTCCTGCTATTTGTCACATAGCAACAAAATTTAATGAAATATTGGTGGAAAGGTTCAAGTTCTACTATCATACTTCCAATACCTGGCTATTAAATTTTGGACCAACATAATAAAGCAGAAGGCATTACTTTCTGCACTTTCCTAATATGTATTTTTTTTTCCATATACAAAGCCATTAAGAACAGGGATCCACTAAAATAGACTTCCAAATAATCCAAGTATCTCTGAGCATTCATTATTCATACAATCCACTGAAATTAAAAATGCAAATTTCATACATTCATCTGTAAATTCAGGTAGGTATTTTCCCATCACTACAATAATGCTTTAAAAAGTTCCTTAAGATTGTCATTACTGTATGTCCACACAGTTTACATCATTATTTTGTTTCTAAGATGCTTAAAGCTTTTTCAGGAGAAAGTAAAACCTAGAGTTGTGGAAAGTCTAACCGTAATGTACTGTAAAATAAATGTATAAGAACTCAAAGTCATCTTTAATTCAAACTTTGCATTAAGACTTATTTGTGACCTAAATTGCTATCAGCAGCTTCATAATAGCTTTGATGACCAGCTCTAGTCACAGCTTGAACAAAAGTCATTTCACACACAAAGGCACATAAACTCTCACCCCACTTTGCCTCAATGATTCTGGACTGATGAAGGAGTGAACAGTGTCACACAAATACTGTCCTTTACACTTATTTATTATTAAATTGTAGATTATCACAATCCTTCTTTGCCCAGAGACCCAGATCCACATTTCTAAATCCCAAGACTGCTTGAGTTGCAAAGTCTGATGCATAACTACTTTGTTCACACATCTCTACTTTCCAAGGAGCTTAAAGTCATCAGGAAAAACAAGAGAAACAAACCTGCTGCCTAACTTTAAGACATATTCGATCTTTTCTAAAGTTTACTGTATTTTTTATTTATTACTACTATTACTATTATTATTTTTAATTTACAATTATTTGTTTTTGGGATCCAGTTCCCCTAAGCAAACACTCAAATCTTTCTCTCTGGGAAAAAAAAAAATAAATAAAATAAAAAAATTATATTCAAAATTATAACTGTACTAACAAGTATGCTGATAAGCTATGAAGATGGTGTGAATCTAGTAAATACAATTCACCAAGACATATAATTAAAATTAATGATGTCCTCACATTTTTATGATAAGCTTAAAGAAATAGTGTTTGACATCATTCCTCAAAGGTGGTTTACACTTCAGCATAGTTGTAATCCTCACTAAATGAGGAAAGTAACTGCAGTTTTTGTCATTTTATAGAAATGGCATCAAAATACTAGTTACATGAACAAATAATAACACAAATCCCAGTTTAATTAACTCTGACATTATTTTCATTAGCTTCAATAGGAAATAGGTTTACAGTACTGAACATAAATACCACTTCCAAGTTGCTGTCCTCTGACCTTTCTCTGTTTTGTCTCATTTATTTTGTTTCTATTTCTGCAATGATATGGGGACAAAATAGTCTCATTCAAAGCCTATGGAAGTTTATAGAAGGTTCTCCTTTCCATCCTGTGTGGTATTATCAACAGTCTCAATATGCAATCTATGAATGCTAATGAAAATTGACCTAGATCAGCAAGCTTCAAAAGCATTAAATAAGTTTTAAAAATCATTAATCCCATCAGTTATTTAAGATCAATGAGCAACTACATTTTTAAGTGAATTTTACTTGAAATATTTGTGAATTACTACATTATGTATTATATTTTTTCAATGTGCAACATTTCACACCATCGTGTAACTGATTCCAAGTCATTTCTAACACTATCATTCTACACATAGGTCAAACCAGGCCCTTCTCTAAAGTCAGGTCTCTTTCTGGGATGTGAAAGAAAGCCATAATGCTTTCCCTTCAGAGAGGTTTCAGTTTGTTTTTATTTCAGACCTAAACAAATATCTGATTTAGAAATCTTGGTGAAATACATTTGTTTATTGTGAGAGCTCAGATAAGTTTTGGAAACAATTTGTGATCACTGTGGTATAATCTAATTTTATTGCAAACAGTCAATAAATCACCGCACTTAATTAAA
This sequence comes from Excalfactoria chinensis, assembly GCF_039878825.1. Classification (NCBI taxonomy): domain Eukaryota; kingdom Metazoa; phylum Chordata; class Aves; order Galliformes; family Phasianidae; genus Excalfactoria; species Excalfactoria chinensis. The sequence goes on along the minus strand of NC_092828.1, from coordinate 18,795,375 downwards.
TTTAACCTCTTTATCACAGGATTAAATTTATCCCAGCAGAGATTTTTATTAAGATGTTTCATGTGCTCTCTATATTGCAATCCTTAATATGTAAGCCATATTTCTCTATATTACAGCCCTTAATATGTAAGCCATATTGCATCATAGCTGTTGCCTTGGCAAAATAATACTAGAAAATGTTTGAAGAAAGGTAACTAGAGCTGAAGAAATTCTGAAGTTTTACTTGCCAAGAATTCTTTGGTAGTGGTGTGTGTGTGTGTGTGTGTGGGGGGGGGGGGGGGGGGGGGGGTTGCAGGGAAAGAAAAACAAAAACAGTAAAGGAATACTTTACATTGGAGATATTATATATAAATATATATATATTCCGATTTGCTGTAAGCAAGACAAAAGGCAGAATAAAAGTTACTCCATTTGAACAGCATGCAAACAGTTCTCAAAACTACTATTCTATGTGCAACTGATGTAATCTGACACACATCTCAAGGGACACAAACAGAACATGTACAAAATACCTAGTCATGGTATTATAGAGTCTTTCTTTGAATAAGTGTGCAGATGACACATTTTTAGTACTACACTAGTAACTGAAGTTATGAAGTAACATAAAAGTACATTAAGACACATAAAATTAACATTCACTTTTTCTTGTTAGCTAACTGGTCTTAATAAATTACGAAACTGAGATATTGCAGCTTTTATTTATACATATATGAACTTAGTACATGAGGAGCAGAGAGAATAATACAGAGCTAGAGTAGAGAATATATAGTAGGGCTATAACTTTTCTGCCTAATAACTGCCTCCTCCCTTCTAACAGTGATTAAAATTCACATTATCCCCAGCTGCTGTTTTGCACTGTGAGTTTTTCCTGTAAATACTCCAAAGATAACAGAAAAATAAAGCTTGTGTCATGATTGAGGGACTGTCTCCCTCAATCTGAATACTTGTGAGCGAGCCAACAATTATTGAGTGAATAAAGCCTAGATTTCTTTGCTCAAGTCATACATTCAATTAAAGATTAGATTTGGATATTTGCAGCTTCAAGGATCTTCACTGAATCATTAAACATGAGGCATAATAACTCCTCAAATAGGCAAGGACTACTTATTGAGTATCTTGTTGCAACAAATACTACTGATTAACAATTACATTAATTTCTATATTGCATAATATCATGTAGACTTGAACTCAGTTTAGCTAAGTATGAACTTAAGCATAATATATATATACCCAAAGTCAATCGTAATTTGTAACACAGAGACACACAAAAAAAAAAAAAAAAAAAAAGGAAAACTTTTCATTCCAGTCAGTTAGGCAACAGTTAAACAGTTATTTCTGCTTTGAAACAATGTGCATATATGTAAGTCATAACTCACACTTCATACACACACAGAGAGATATTTAAATCTGTATTTAAATCTGTCTTTTACTGTTGTATGTGGGTGGGAGAGCAATTGTATATTATTACACTTGAAAAGTGTTTCATTTTTAATTGCCCCACCTGCCACTGTAATGAAGGAATGGAGAATTCTAAAAGCTCAGTTGAGATCTGTCAGGCTATTGCAAATGAAGACACAAACTGTTTTTGTTTCTTCAGTTGTATACAAACTAAATGAAGTTCTAGTCTTCAATGAAGTGAATGGAAAACAGTACTCACATTATAAATGGAGCATACTACTCCCAATCCCCATTCACTTCAAGTGCTCATGTTAAGTATTATTTGTTGCACAGAAACATTTCAGTCTCAGGAGGTTTGAGCTACACTTGCATGAATATATATATCAACTGATAGATTCAAGGAAAACTGTTCTTCATGCCAATTAGGTTACACCATGAATAGAATTAACCTAAAACAAAAGTATAGAAAGTGTAATAGAAAGCTTCCCTCCCAACTCCGTACCAAGTATGGGTGTGGGGAAATGAGTCTATTCCCTGCATGAATTTTACTTCCTAATACTCAAAGGAAACTGTAAATACTGCTGTTCTATCCTTTAGGTCCTCACAGTACTATTCCCTTTTTCATATCATAACAGTGACTAAATGAAACTACTTTGAAACATCCTTTACTAACATCATCAGTTCTGTCCTCTTTCTGCCTTCATTTTATTGTAATTGTTTGTTTGCTTAGAAAGACGGTCAAAATACAAAATCAAATTCACCTGGACTCTGCGCAGAAAAACTAAATTCCCTAAAATATCCAATCAATTTCCATATAACTTAATGGAGATCTCACCTCTCATCAACCACAGGAACTTAATTCTAAAGTACAAGCAAATGCACATAAAACCATAGTTTAATTCAGTATTCGGTACCCCTGCATACTCTTATCTCACTCTAGAGGTCATAGGGAGAAAGACTACTTTGCTCACCTTTGCATAGACTTATAGAGTTCAGTGCCAAACAGAAATCGAACTGTCCTTAAAACCATAAAAATGCTAACTTAAGCCCTCCACTCTCCGCTGTCATCTTTGTTCCACCACAAGTTGCTTAGCCCACTTGATGTGAAAAATAAATAATACGTAGATGAAATATACATTGTGTGACATATTCACTTTAACAAGCTCCTTCTTACTCTTCTAAAAGTATCCTGTGATAACCTCCCCCAAAACACACAATTTTTATCCAAGTCTTTTTACCTAAGAATTAGAACCTTTACTTGTTTTTCTTATGTTTTCAGAATGATATATTCTGCAAGGTATCTCACTGTTCAGATCATTTTGCTCACCTCATATAGCCATGCTCAACTCTATACCTAGTCAGAACATCTAATCTGGGCTAGTGTCTATATAGCAGATGATGATTAGAGGATTAAGGATGATGCTCTGCAGTAAGCCTCCAATGAACTTCAATCCAAAAGACTTTCATAATTCCTTTTATTTGTTTCCAGCGTAGGTGTATCCTAATTGGCATACTAAGCTTAATTAAGAAACCAAAAAACTTATCCGCCTCCCATTAAAACAGACAGGGAAGGGAATACTTAACAGAACCTCTTAGGCCACCTTGCAACCTAGTACTAAAGAATGGAAGTATTTTTTCTAAGAAGAATAAAGAAAAAAAAAAAAGAGGAAAAAAGAAAACAAACAAACAATTTCTGAGAGAAAACTTGAAATGGCATATTGAATGATAGACCATCAGTTAAAAATGACTAACTTTCCACAAAATATCTTCTATGATTACCTAATTAAATTCTCATGCAGAATATTGTTCAATGTATCTTTACACTGACACTGGTATATAATGTAGTGATGGAGTTTAATAATAGTAAACTGTCATTTTATTTGACTTACTGTTCCATTAACATGGCCTGCTCCATGTTTAAAAAGTGACTTTAAGATATGCTTGGATCACAAAGTGCTTCCCAAATGCTTCCTCTCTGCTCCATATGTTCCTTCTTCAGTTGCACATTTCCATACAGAAAATACTGTAGAAGTTAATACACATAAGATGGATCTAGATGTATTTTATCCTACTTTCAGGACCATAGTGATTTCTGAAATCATAGTTTCTTATAACTAAAGTAAAATAAGACATTATTGACCCAAGTAGACTTTTACCAACACATATAATGTTGATGCAAAAGCATCTCTTCTCCATCAGGCTAGAGTTTGGCAGAGATGTCATTTAACAGTAATTCCTGGCCTCTTTTCCAATGTGCGACTATCAAGTTCACATGCAGACTGCATGCAAGAGATCCTGACCTTTGTTTAAAACTTAATTTTTAAACTCACCCTTGGCATAAATATAACTTAGTCAACATCACTGAAATATTCAGGTGTAGCTCTCAAGAGAGGATTTAAGTGACCTATATTAGATGCAGTTTGGAGTGAAGCTCATAATAAATGAATTATTGACTACAGTACTGCTGGACACATTCATTTATCATGTCTCCCTGTTTAACTGTGGTACATCAATACACATTTGTATGTTTTAGACTCCAGATTTAAGATATTTTTTCAGAAATGGATAGTACTGAGCAAAACAGAAGTACTACCTGTGCTATAAGACAGGAAGTTATTTTCTGAATTGCTGCAGGTTTCATCAGTGGATAGGAACTGTGCTGGATGAGACAGAATGTCATATGAATTATATAACTCTTTCAGCTAATATTATAATTCAGATATTTTGGGTCACATTTTCTCTATATGAAAGCTCAAGGTCCTTGTTTATGCACACACCATTAAAAAACAAACAAACACAAAAATCTTCTCCCATGTATGAGATAACTACCCGAGTAAAAGTTTCCATGATTCACGTGTTCTTTCTACACTAACAGTGCATATAAAAGCAATATGCTGACCTTAGGCCTGAAGTTCATGAAATTTATGCTTCTTTGGTTGGGTCTGTCAAAACATGCTTATTAACTTATTCTAAAAAAATTAGTATTATCCAGGTGAAAATCCTTCAATTGATAACATTTCATCATTGTCTTCTTTCACTCACTTTCTAAATAAATGGCAGGGAATTTTGAAGTCTGACATAAGCTGATGAAAGTATGTGTTAGACTCAAGATCATCTGCCATATTCTGTGTCTAGACTTTAGGGGGTTGGGGGATTCAAGACTGAGATAGAACAGCTGAATATAACATGGGAGGGAGGGAAGAAACCTGTGGAAGACTTATCAGAATATAAAACAAAAATAATGCATTAAAGTTCATATAATGGGCTGATCAGGAAACAAATTTCTGTCAGGCAGTTGAGACAAAATTAGCATACTAAGCCAGCTTATTTATTGAAAATTACTGCAGTTTAAAACCCAAGCAATAAATAAAGTCAAAGATAGCATAGCAGCATCAGAAATTCATTTTCCTCTCCCAAAATAGGATTTGAGTCTGAACATCTAGAAACTCCATCAAATACATAGCAATGAGAAAACTTAGCATTTGGGCTTTTTCCCTTGAGCTGATCACATGTAAGGCTCAGTTGCTAGAAACATAGTACAGTGCTACTTGTGAATCTGAAAACAAACAAACAAACAAAAAAGCCCTGATTCTTATGATTATCATGTAAAAGATTCAGAGAATGGCAAAAAACAAACAAACAAACAAAAAAGAAAAACAAAAAAAAACTTTCTACTAATACATAGTAAGTGAAAAACAGTAGCAATATTTTTGACTGATGCTCATACAGAATCTAAACTCCTTAGAGACCATTTTAATATAACTACACTCTTTTTGTTGTTGTTGTAGTTGCTGCTCTATTAAACTATTATGCAAAAAAAAAAAAAAAAAAAAAAAAAGTTTTTTCCTCTCTCACCTTCTCCATCTATTTTATAAAAAATTCAGTGTTAACTTATTTCATACTGTTTGTCCTGTCCGAAGACATTGCTGTGACCAAAAGGTACTGTAATAAGCAAGTCCACAGCTCTCACCATTTAGATAGCTAATGAAAAGGAATCCACTAACAGATTTTGCTTTCCATTCACAATTTACAAAATGAACCAATAATTTTCCCTAATAGGCTAAAATCTGAAGTCAGTGCAAGTTAAAGTTATATGCTAAGTAATTAAGAACACTGCATATATTGTACACATTTACACACTGAATTTTAAAGCCACAATGAAAAATAAATACAAGAGTAATAAAAGAGTGTGACCCCACAAGAAAATAATAATAATAATAATAATCAAATATTAGTATCAGGAATGCAATGTTTACATTAAATATACCAGCAAATGTATTTTAAACTATACAAATCAGAATCTCAAGGTCAGATAGACATAACCATGGGTTTCACAGTAGGTTCATAAGTAGTTTCTCTTATCTTTAATATATGGAAACATATCTTCATAAGTTTTAAGAAGAAACAATAACAAAGAATTAATTTAAACAGATAAAAAACTTACAAAAACACTTCTCAAAAGTTATTTTGGATTTAACCACTGAAGAAACTAGTTAGTTCTGCTACTCTACGCACTACTTTTTTTTTTTTTTTTTTTTTTTTATTTTATGTTTAATGAAGTCACCTTGAAGACAAAGGGTGTCATCAACTTTTATTCACCAGGAGTAAGACCAAGATTCAAGTGGTCTAATAATAAATAATTAAACCTCAAGTCTTCAGGTTCAAAGTTTAAGCTTATAAAAAGTGCTTAGACCACAGAAATAATAACAAAGCAATAAGAGGAATAATTTCCTCACTTTACAGGCTGCTGCAGAAGACAAAGTCAAGTAGCAATCAGCTGTTCCCACAGCAAAAGGGTTACGTTTGATTAGTGTCTCTAACACCATTATTCAGTCAAAGGAAAAGAGGAAGTAGGCACAAGTAAAACAAGTACAAAGAAAACATCATTGTCTTGCTTTAAGATGATTTCATCAATTGAAATTTTTTTTACATCAAAAGAGAGGCCAAACTTTTCAAGATAATAGGATGGAAGAACTGAAAGAAATAGTGAGGGTTCATGTTACCATCAACAAGTCTGCTTTTCCCAAAATTTATCTTAAGTTCTTACAAATAAATTTTGTTTAATTTGTAGCGCGACATGAAACTGTTGGCATCTTAGTACAATCAGAAGCCAGCCTATAACTCTACATTTATTCCACGTTCCAGGAGAGAAATGTGAAAATTCTCACATTTTCACCTAAGCTCAAATTGTGTTCTATGTTTATAGTGTTTTGTTTTGTATCTAGAAGTGATAATCAGCTCAACAAGAAATGTTCAGATTATGTGGAGTTTAAGCATAAAGGGAAAAAATGGAATTAAAAAATATAACTGCTGGAGGAAATTCAGTCAGCAAACTACTTTACAGGCAGTAGGAACAAATATACAGGAATTTTTTTTGATTAAAGTTACAGACAAGGTTGCTACACAAACATTATTCTAGATCTCCAGGAAACCAGAAAATAATTTACATGCAGAACTCTCAGATTAATTAGGTCTAATTTCTGAAAAGAGTCAGAACCAAAAATTCTCTGTTTATTTAAACCTTCTAGTATAGCAACTATTTCAGTGTTATTATGGTATAATTTTTTATTTTAAGAAAGTGACATGCTTTAAGATGAAACAGATGTTCAAAATAAAAATATAACTCTCAATTAATATTCATGCCCTTTTAATTTAAGAATAAAAGTAAATACAAAACTGACCCTGTCATACCCTTAAGGAAGTATGTTTGTATTCACTGCAATATGCACCACAATGTGGTGCCTGTAGATCCACTGAGTGTAACTATGCCAATTGGTATACTTTTTTTTTTCTTTTTACAAGCTCTCTGTTGGAAGTCATAATTTCAGTTCTGTTACTTAAAACCATTTTGATACCAAATGAGTTACTTAGTTCACAGAATGCTACAAACTAGTGTTCAGCATGTGAAAATTTTGCTGTTTGTCAAAGCACATAGAATGCAAGCAGGATTTACTGATCTACTTTATATTTTATCCTCAGTTTCTTAACTCGTGTAATTTGATGCATATTCTCTTTGATATTTAAGTTCCCATTATATTTCTGTCTGTGACAAGAGCTATTAGAAGAGTCAGGACAGTGTTCTTAGTACTAAACCAGTGATTACATACTTTTCTCCTGCACTGTCCTGATGCTAAACTGGAAATGTATTAACAAAATTTAAAAATCCATCTTAAATGAAAGAAATATGCTAAATCACAAACATAAGATAAAATGCAATTTTAAAAGAGGTACACTCTAAGAATTAAGAACAAAACCAAACAAATTAATTAACCAATAACATTTCTACACATCTGATTTCAGAAGAAAAAACTATTCACTATTCCTGGGAAATCTTACACAAATTTTAATCGTGGTTTAACCAGGGCCTGGTTTCAACTTTTCAGCTAACCTCTTTCATTCCCTGTGCAGCTAGATAGGTGTACGTGCATTCTTTTATCTTGCACTAAGCCTTCCACATAGCAATGAGTATTGTGTTTGTGCAATTTGTCTGCCAACTTGCTAAAATACCTTTAGCAACTTCCTTGCATTTCTCATGGGGCTATTAAGTTCCATCTCTTTTTTATAATTCAGTTCCTTGAAGCTGGCAAACTTAGCCATCAGTTTAATTATTTTCCTGATAAGCTTTTAAGAAAGTCTTTTACACCCTGTAAATCCCACATCACCCACAGTGTTGTTGGGTCTTTGACCAGACAGGTTATGTCTTTGTAGCTGTTTACATCACTCTCCAACTATGTCTGCTTTAAAGATAACATAAGTCATCAACATAACATTGAAACTTCATAGATGTAAAAAGGCTTCTCATCAAAACAGGATGTTTCTTGTACATTCCTTCATTCCTACAGTGCTGTATGAAAAATGAGTCACAATGATTAACATTATACCTCAAAATTAACATTGCCTCTTCTGCTCATTGTAGTTTCATGTATCTAATCTTTCTGTTTAACAGCAAATTATATATAGCACTATCATATCATTATTCTGAATTTCAGCTTAGCCTCCGTAAGTAAAAGATTTTATTATTGTAAGGAAGACTCTAAAACAATAGAAAAGCAGAATACCCCAAAACTCTTGCCCTTAGCCTAGGCATACCAGTTTTATATAACTATTACATTAAAAAAAAAAAAAAAAAAAAAAAAAAAAAAAAAAAGAATTCCAGCTAAACAAAATATTTTTACTACATTCTTGTAGTAACACTTGGACTCCAAGTACAATTTAGTAATGTTCAAAAGAAAAAGGAAAAAAGAAAGGAGAAAAAGAAATCAAATGCTCATAATTCACTGATACAAGGAGTGCTCCTGAAGTAATGCCTCTTATTTTATTTCTTTGTTGGTGGGATGGTAGTAGAGGCTGAATTTTTGCACCAATATTTCATTAAGTCTTGTTGCTGTGCAACAGAGGGCAGCAGAGGGGCACTCTGAAAAAATGGCATCCAACATAGAAGTCTGTATGAAGAAAATGTTTGAATTTCTTCCTGCATCCATTCACTGTCATTGATGCTTTCAGAACATTTATAGATAACAAAGAGTGACTGTGAGAACAGTGAGGCAGTGAGTGATGTGTTTCAGTAGTGGTAACAGTGACATGAAATACAAGCCAGATTCACATGGCCATGCAGATTTTAACAAGCATGGCAAGCAAGCTTTTGTTCATTGCTAGTGAAAATACATAACAAGGGGTGGTTTCAGCATTGAAAAATAGCATTTTGTAGCTGAGAATTTGCTCTATCAAATAGTGTTGTTGTGCCCTTTGTCACAGTTTCTGTGGAAATAAATAGGAGGCATTACTTTTGGAGCAACATACACAGTTGCTGACATCCATTTATGTATGTCTGCTTCTGTCATTTGCTATTGCAAAGTTCCAGCTCTCAGTAAACATGACAAATCATATGCTATCTATCCTTTAACAGGCATTTTTAACTGTGAAAAAAATATATAATTGCTGAATAAAGTTAGAGTACAACAAAATGAAAGCACAGATCAGGCCTGAGAACTCTATTACAGAGGAAGAACTAGAAAAATTAAGATTTTTGAATTTGCTCCATATTGCATATCATAGAATCATAGAATCACAGAATTACCCAGGTTGGAAAAGACCTTAAAGATCATCAAGTCCAACCGCAGCCTAACCATAGTACCCTAACTCTAACAACCCTCTGCTAAATCATATCTCTGAGCACCACCTCCCTGGGGAGCCTATTCCAAGTACTTAACTACCCTTTCTGTAAAGAAGTGCTTCCTAATATCCAACCTAAACTTGCCCTGGCGCAACTTGAGGCCATAATTGAATTTCTGCTTTTCATCAGTCTTCATATTTAATAGAAATCTGTTTGCTAATGGCAGTTCTGAGTTAGGTTCATATACATTTCATAGGTTTCACAAAAACTGAGGCTAATCTTAACATCTTGCACTTATCTAAAAAGATACTATAAAACCTTTTATTTAAAATCAATGCATTAAAATAAAACACTACACTTAAACACATCATTTACATAGCTCTTCATGGACAATGACTTTTTATGTAGAAAGACATCTGAGAGAAGACATCAATCACAAAGAAGATTTTTAGCTTGTATACAGATTTTGTAAAAATACTTCTCAAATTTTGTGTATACCATCTATTGTCAAAGCCATACGATCAACAATAATTAACTCCCTGTGACAAAATTCATGCAAAATGCTTAATGTATTTGTACTAACAGTCCTCAAAAATTTATAACTATTCTTTTGATCTTTCCATGCTGAAATTTATGGTAATTTATTAAGCATTAAACTCATTTATGTCTTTAATGAAAGTATGTCATTGTCTAGCATTCTTCTCATGATTTTTTTTCCAAAATAAACTTTCATTGCATTTTCAGAGTTGTTTTTACAATTAAAATTTAAATTGGGTAGTTTAGACTGCATAAATATATCACTAGCATCTCGCCTGTCAATGTAATATATTTAAGAGTCAATTCTTCCAAATAATTATAAGAAAGTATAATCACTGCTTGAATTTACTCTCAATTACCTTTGTCTGCATTAATTAACACAAAGAGTAAAACATTCATTCAGTATGTCATTATATAGAAATACATAAAATCTATCTCAGTTTCTACCTTAAGATGCAGAAAAGCATCTTCTGTCGAGGAAACTTTTGTTTCGGACAAAACTAATAAAACAACCACACACACATACAAAAACTAATTCAACAAAATCCTGAACTGCTTGGTACTAAGTACAACAAAATTCAATATGTGAAACAAATCTTTTTTATTTACTTTTTTCCTCTGTGTTTACCCAGTAAGTTGCAGAAGTCCCTAATATTCCTTTACCAAGGAAAAGTTCTGCCATGAAATCTAGCTATTGTAGGACACCCAGCATCTGTTCTAGTAGATTACTCCTATGCAGGAGAAATGTAGTATATCAAAGTAGTTTTGTTTGTAGAAATAATATGATCAACTTTAAAAAAATAAATAAAAAAAAATAATAAAAAAAAATAAGCATATCGAGTTTTAACTGTTCATTACCTATTCATCTACTAAACTACAAATTCATCAAAATGTTCAGCAAACACCTACTTAACACCAACATTAAGAACTTTAATGGGAGTCTATGGAAGTGTATTTTGGCATGTGAGTACCTTTAAAAGACAGATACACCTAAATTCATGCCGAATATACCTTGCTCCTTCTATCTTTGCAAGGACAAAAAGATATCTGCAGTGTCAATCCCACAATTTTGGAAAATTGCTTTTTTATTTTTTCCACTGCTGGACCTTTGTATTTTTCCTCAAACAAACTGAATTGTCTTCTTGTCTCTTTGGCCCTTTTGGCATATATGAGAACATAGTTTCCTTCTTATTCAGCTAGCACCCTCTTAAACTTTGACTAGTGGCAATTACCTGGACAGCTGCTCATTATTTAGGACAAACACATTCTCAAACCCAACGCCGAATTTAGATTGCATCAGTGGAATTCCTGAGCTCTGTTTACCTAACCTTAAAATAAATTGGAGCTCTGTTTACCTAACCTTAAAATAAATTGTAACACTTCCATGCCCTTCAGCCTAATTCTCAGCTTATCAATAGAGAATTCTTTTAATGCTTTGAAAAAAATGTTTTTAACTAAAACTAATTAGTTTAAGTTGCATGCTGAAAATACATCATGTTCCAGACCTTGTATTTACAAATATATTTTACTTAAGCACATGTAACTCTAAATTCTATAGTATTCTTTAGAATATGAGCTGAACCAAAAAAAAAAAAAAAAAAAAAAAGTTCTGAAAATAATAATAATAATAATAATAATAATGCCATTACTTTTAATTCAATAAGTGCTCATGATGAAGCAAATAAATACCATGTCATTATTTATAGCACTGCATTTAGGGATCACCAATTTTATTACTTTAATTCTCTCTGGCAATTAAGAGTTCAGACAGTTACAGCCAGAGTATGAATTAATTTAACTGTTTTCCCAGCTATGATTTAAATCATTTTCAAGGTAACAATAAAGAATATAATTCAAACAATGCTGAATGATCTTCACACACAAATACATTTTGAAAATGTCTCCAATTTATTACAATAAACGTTTGTATTATAAGATCTCCCTTAACAATATTTGAAGAAACTAAAATAATACCACATGTAAAATAACTTAAAAATAAAACAACTACAAACTTCACATTACTTAGCTGTGAACAGAAAACACAACAATTAAAATATTATGGAAGTCTCTATGTCTGTCAGTACAACAACATTTTCAAAGATCTTTACATTAAAAAGTTTAGTTAGCATAAAAGAAATCATAAAATACCACAAGCTTAAGTATGATCTTTATTTTTCCAATTATAAAGGATCCAACTTATTTTAAGCAAACACCTTTATCCTACTGCTACTAGAAATCTGTATTAGAGCTAAAATACTGAAGTATGACACCTTCTCATATGTAGGAAAATATCAATTATCTGTCAGGATGCACATGCCTGTTTCTTTACCTCATTTATGTTATGTGTTTCTGTTGCATCACTCAAATTATTTAGGTTGTAAAAGACATTCACGGTCATCAAGTCATTTAAGGTATGTGGATGAATTGGGAGGAGTTGCTGACTCCTTCAAAGATAAGAGAGAGATTTTCATAAAATGGGGGGATGGGCAATCACCAACAATATGATATTTAACAAGAACTAGTGCCAAATTCTGCACCTGAGGCAGGGCAATGCTGGATATATGCACAGATGGGGAACAAGAAGCCGGTGAGTGGCCCTCCAGAAAGAGATCTGAAGGTCCTGGTTAATGGCAAATTGCATGAGTCAGCAACATGACCTGGCAGCAAAAAATGCCAACCATATCATGGGGTTCATCAGGCACAGCACCGCTAGCTAGTCGAGGGAAGAGACTGTCTTAATCTGCTCTGCACTGCTGAGGCCTCATCTTGAGCACTGTGTGCAGTTTTAGGTACCTTAGTAGAAAAAGGGCGTGAAGTACCCAAGAAGATGGCGAAGGGTCTAGAAGGGCAAGATACATGAGTAACTGACGTCACTTGGTTTGCTTAGCCAGAGAATAAACCAGATAAATGGAGACTGAGAGGAGACTTCATGGAGGCCTACAGCAGATAGGCAGGTGCTTTGCTCTCTGGTAAGAGCAACAGGAACAGCATGGAGCTGCATCAGGGCATGGTCAGGATAAGGATTAGGAAAATTTCTTCACCAGGAGGGTCATCAAGTACTGGAACACACTCTAAGGAGGTGGTCACGGCATCAACCCTGGCAAAGCTCAAGAAGCATATGGACTATGTGAATCATTGTTTTTGTATAGTCCTATATGGAGACAGGAATTTGACTGGATTATCATTGTTAGTTCTTTCCACTCAGGATACTCTATAATTCTATGTCCAACTGTCAACATGACCTACTGAGACATCACTAAATCATGATCCCTATTGCTACAATAGGGATGTTTAAATAACTCCAGGAAGGGGTATTCAATCACTTCCCTGGGCAGCCTGTTCCAGTACTTTGCCACTCTCTCTATGAAGAAATTCTTCCTGATGTCCGATCTAAATCTGGTGTGACTTGAGACAATCTCCTTGCACACTACCACTGAAACAAAAGACCAACACTGCTCACTGCAGCTTCATTTTAAGTAGTTGTACAAAGCAATGAGGTGTCCCCTCAGACTTCTCCAGACTAAATAACTCCAGCTTCTTAAAGAAAACTCTGAGCACCACAGTATACCAAAAACAGAAGGAAAAGATAATATATCTAACATGTTTTCAGAAAGAACAAAGAATTCAGGTGTGTTCAAGATCAGGAAGGGATAAATAAGTCTTGTTCTAGACACTGTGTAGAAATTCCCCCTCCCTGACATTACATTACTTACCTCATGTCTTTAATATCTAAGAAACTTCAGATACAAAACCAAGCAACCAAACAAAAAAACAACCAAGCAACCAAACAAAAATCCTGCCTTGTTTTATGACAAAAATAGCTCTTTTAAACAGATAATTGATAAAATATTTTAAAAACACACCTCAAAGATGCCAGTTTCATTAAAAATCAAGACTCAAGAAAAAATTCTGAAATTTTATTGGAGGAGAATAGAAAGCACTAAATAAGTATAATTTAAAATGGCTCACTTAAGTAGAAAGAAGCAAATGTTATGCAGATCCATCTACTAGGAACTAATTATTTTCTGTCCTCATGGCATAGATTACCTCATTACATGTGAAACAAAAAGGTTAAAGATTAATTAATTATCACTTTATTCTCTGAGAAGTATAAACCAATGTCAAAGAATTAATCTTACTATTGAGAAAGACACTGAAAGCATCTCAGCGAATAATCAAGAGCTTGAGATAAATATCTTAATTTTGTTTTAATACATTACATCCTTTTCTCTAATAATAAATGCAACCTGAATGGAAAGAAGATTGCCATCCGTCATGTTTGATTGTAAATTTCTAAGTGTATATAGCAAGAACAGAACTAGTATTTTATTGCTGGAATTGCTTCAGCTTCCACAGAATGTATTAAGATGTTTTAATGAAAATATAATACAGTTACTTCTAAGAAGTACACTTTAGGTTTTCTTCTACATGCTTTATGAAGCAAGATCTTATTTTGCATAAAAACACTTAGATTACATCACTCCTAAGTGTATCCATAAAAGAAATAATTCAGTTTCTTAATGTTCCCTTGACATTTATTTTTCTTTAATTGATTTTGTACCTGAAATCTTTAAGGGAAAAAAAAAAAAAAAAAAAAGGCAAACTAAAACTTTTTTTCTTTAAATGAGAAGGAAAGAAAACTCATTCAGTTCTAAGAAGTTTTGTTTCATGTAAAAAAACAGACTAAAAATACACAGCAAAATGATTTTGAAATAACAGAATCATGGAAAAAAAATTATTTTCCACAAAAGATAGGTATTTGCCATTAAGAAAATAATGGAGCAGAAGAGTTACTGAATCTCAACGAAATTTCATCTTTGTATATCACTGGAACATTCAGTTTTAATGTGAAAGCTGTATCTGCAGTTTCTGGTTAGAAGTATTATGCTGGCCTGCAACATTTAGGTAGCCTTAAATGAAAACAACAAATTTACTTAAAGACTATGTAAAGATTACTAATTTTCTTTTAAGTATTTTATACATGCCTTAAGCTGTGTGCTTTCCTTCCAACAAACATACCAGTACTAAGTTGCTTCAGAGAGTATGAACAGAACCAAGCACTTTTCAAACTGAACAAATGTTATTACAGGTGCTAATGCATTAAAAAGAAAGATAGGATGAATATATTTCCAACACTGGCAGTTAGGAAATAAAGTCCCTTAAGTTTATCTCTTAGAGTTGTGAAATGTTTGAGCAAGGATAAACATTTTTTCTTCCTTCAGATCAATCACAAGTATTGAAACATTTCAAGATTTACATTCAAGATAATTTATTAGGCAAACAATGCAGGCCCACCTACACCTACACTTTTTTTTTTTCTTTTTTTTTTTTTTCCTTTTTTGGTCTTCCTTTATTTTTTCTTTTGACTGCATTCATTGATAATCCTTTCTTTCAGCTGTAACCACAGTGACATAGTTCCTCATACCAGGAAAAAGAAGCTGACATGACAACTATACGTAGGATCAAACTATGTCACCTATCTTCTGTACAAGTTTTTTTGCAATACAGATATCTTGTTCAAATAACACTTTTTGCTCTTAATATGCCTCCCAACAACTATTTTCTAGCATTATCACAATATCAGAAGAATGTAATGATAAAAATGATCATATTTGAGTCTCCATATGTTCAACAAAATAAAAGTAAGAGGCAGATATTTCTGCAAGAAGGGACTGAGGAAAAAACTACTTCTAAGACTTTCATTGCTTGCTAGAGAAAATCTTCCAGATAATTTTCAGAAATATTTATTTGATCCCTACAGATGACTGTAGCAATAGAAATCCAAGAACAGCCAGAAAAAGTATTTTCATATCTCCTTCATAACTCTTTTCCTTTTTTCCTTTTTTTTTTTTTTTTTTTCTTTTCTTTTTTCCCCTAAATGCTTTAATTTAACAGAAAATATAAAATTTGGTGGAGGGGATCAGAAAACTCTGATTTTATCTATAAATAAATCTACTTTTATCTATAAATATGAAATATTAGTGTAGCATTATGGCAGTCATGGCATACCAACAATTTAACACATTTAGCTGAATCACATTAATACCTTAGCCCATGCAAGTACTTTTGTACTTGCACACTAATGCTAATCATCTCCATTTTTGCACTTTCTAGAATGTATTCCAGTGCATCACTGACTCAAATTCTCTTTAATATATATATATATTTCTACTTGAGAGCTGTTGTTTTTCCAGTTTGAGGGGAAAAAAAAAAAAGAAAAAAAAAAAAAAAAAAAAAAAAAGAAAACGTCTAAACAGGTCTACGTAGATGGTTCAGGCAGAAAATGGTTCAGATCCTGGCAAGTTGTTCCATTACATACAACATTGTTACCACCGTTACAAAATGAAAAAAATTGCATTAATTAAATAATATACAGATACTTGGCGAGGCATACTCAGTAAAACAGAGTTGGAAACTTTTCCTGAAAAGTTTGATTTGATATGCCCTTTCTGTCACCCCTAATATGGGGGTCATTCCATACCTAACTGACAGCATGCTACCTCACAGATAATATCTTTCACCATTTGGATACTAATAAGAGGAAAGAGACCAAAGAATTCCCCATGTTATGCATTCTGAATCAGCTATTTTTGACACTGTAGAAACCGTGCCAACATAGTCATCTTCATAAGCTCAATCAGTTACAGGACTTCTTTTTCTTGAGCAACTGAAAGGCCTGCAAGTAGTTGCAAAAGATGAGTTCACATAATCAGCCTCTGCCATGACAGTGGTACTACAATGCCCATCCAATAAATGTAGAGAAATCTAAATATAAACATTATTTGAAGAGGACATGTGTTTGAGCAGGAAACTGACAAAGCAAGTCAAAAGCAAATGCCAGGAAAGCCATCTGGGCATTAAGATCACATTCAAGATGGATACAGGGTGTTCACATTTGATGACTCTTACTGAAGATGCCCTTGCTTGATAAATTTTGTGCTGAGGTAAGTCCTTTTGAGGGAGAATCTCTCATTAGTCTAGAAATAACAGGCATTAGAGATCGCTTCTGCTCTTTTTATTGCCTCTGATCTTCCATATACACAAATGTTTAGAGCACTCACCTTCATTCTGGAAGATTCAATTTCCAGTCCCTGTTTCTCTAAATATTTAATGAAGTATACAAAGGTGGGTCTGAGAAAAGTGGAATATGACATGCACACTAAGTCAGGGCAATCTCACTTGGCATGAAGATAACAGAGAACTGGTGATTTAACACAAATGGAAGAAATGAAAGACATTCACAAAAGATTAGGACAAATATGTATTCAGTATCAACAATCATGAAACTGGACAGAAAATCCACATTAAATCACATAAATAAGGCACACACCAAATATTTGTGATAAAATCAGGAGAGTTGGTAAATCTGAAGGCAGCACCTGCAGAAGGTTAGTTAGCACATACACTTACAGGTATATTACAAAAAGTTGTAGACGCTACAAACATACACTACTTGCATATAAAACAGAAAGAACATGCATTGCTGCAGGCACACTACAGGTGGTAGGTAGGTATGCAGCTACAACTAATAAGCATTATGCAGATAATAATTTGACCCACTGCCAATTGAACATTCTAATAAACCAAAATTCCTAATCATTATGGAAAATAAACTACCCCGTTAGATAATTACTAAATATTCTGCTTACTGAAATGGCAAAATGTGAAGAATTTATAGCTCCATACTTCTAAAGTACTTAGCTGTGTTTTGTTTTTAAAATTGATAGATTTTCATGTAAGTTATATTAGTAAAATTAATGAAAGATTGTGAAATATAAGTATATACAGCCATTTACAGAAATTCTGTCTACCCAACATTACAAAATATGTTTTAAATTAATGAACATTTCACTCAAAGCACTACAGTTTCAGTTAAAAACAGAAAAATAATTTTGTAGTTTAACTTTCTTTTGTGTATAAGGATGCACATAGAATGACTGATTTCTTAAGACACCTTACACATTTTACTTTCTGCAAAACTTTTTCTGAAAAAGATAGTGACTTGACAGAGCTAGCTTTTGGGTAGCACAGAAAAGCATGCATTAACACTACCATTGCTGTAGATAGCCTGCAGGCAAACTGAGGTCTTCCATTCCCAGTCTCATTTGATATCTTTAACTTCCAACGCCGACAGTAGGATTTCCCAACACTAAGTTCTAGCACTGAAATTATCAAAGCTGAGGTAGGGTTTAGTGTTGTAAATCTCAGTCTTGCCAATGCAGTATGCTTATGCGGCAGTTCAATATCCAATATTATAATAAATCAAGATTTTGATTATTTCCCTCAGAATTTGTACTTTTTTGTTCCCCATAAAACAAGATGGTTTATTCTGATCAAATACTGTACAGTTAGGAAATATCAAACCAAGTGAGAAATACTTGAGTTTGTTTTACTTTTTGTATCCTCAAGCCTATATTCATCCAACACTGAATGTTAATGAAACATGAATATTAGAAAGAGATGGAATATGACAGTGCATATGGAAAATGTTAGGTTTCCTTTATTATAGGAACTTTGTTTCAACTTAATTGTTACTGGTGTTTTAAAATTTCTAGTAGAACAGTTAGAAAAGTGACAGATTTTTTAATACTTATTGAGTATCTGAACTAACCTATTGTATAGTTTGAACAATTTCATTTCATTTATATTTTTATTTTAGTTGTTCACTATTTACATAAAAATTGATTTATGTGTCATAAATATATTTTTAACTCTACCAGCATTCTCAATTATCTATAGGAAGGTCTTTTAAAAAGTCTAGCACCTTTACAGTGATTAGGTATTACTTAAAAAAAATAATGGGAATGGTAGCCTAATATTATTAATCATGTAAAAGAAATTTTTTAAGCAGTGTCTATTTTTAAGCACTTTCAATTTTGGGGCAGCCTGTTCTTGCTGATTTGGGAGGACACTGTTTTCATGTTTATAGAACTCCAGTAACCTAGTCAGTACTCGGGAAAGTTTAGAACTTCTGAAAATCATGCTAAGGGAGTCTGAAGTTGGTTAAACATATATATATATATGTATCAGTAATCAAAGAAATAAAAATTAGAGGCTGTTAAATCCCTTCACTGCAATACAACTGCATATATTTTATAAGCCAGGGGATAAATGATAAAATTGAATTATTTTATTACTGGATTCTACCTTATGTATAGGATAAATGCTCAAAAGGAATCAATTTCCCTAGGAAGGAAAAAAAAAAAATAAAAAAAATTGTTCATTTTAGTTATTCCGTCTGAGTTTTGTGAATGATCTTTGTTGTTAAAAATACAAATTTTACATATTTAGAACAGTAGAATGACCAGTTAGACCTATGCCGTTACACAGCATATGATTCTGAAATTAAGGGAACAAAAATAATAACAGCATGCAGGACTATATTTTTATGTTGTATATTGGTTTTCTTGACTTTCATGATCTTAACAATATTTGGAGGATGTTACAGCTTGCTCAACATCAAAAATAGCTGCAATTATGCTCAAATCATGACAAGAAGGAACAGTTTCATTACATTAAAAGTACAGCATAACTTTGTAATGGTATATATCTATCTTCTATTATAACTCCATTAGAAGTGTTTATAACAGCTCTGCTATGTTTGATAAATGAAGTGGTATTAATTGGTCTCATGATCTTATTCCAGCTATGGCATATCCAGTAACACTTTTGAATATGAAATAACATATTTCAGAATGTCAGCTTTGTTAACAGTTTCACATGGAATGCATGCTGATTAGTTACTTCATAAATATAGGTGACAAAAAAAAAAAAAAAAAAAAGAAAAAAGAAAATCACATTAATCACATTACGCTATTGACAGTTGTAATTTTTGGCAGTGTTCAATAAAAGTAAATATATAAAATGATAACCATATAGTGTAAAAACTAATGACCTACTAGTTTCTCTGTATGACGAACAAGAAAAAATCCTAAATGTGTGGAAGAATTCAGTAGTTTGTGAGGGGATTTTTTTTTTAATTTTTAATCAGTTCTTTTAGATCCATGTTATCCACTGTTGTATATTTTGACAAGAAAAAAGTCAAGCTATAGAATATTGTTACTTTGGCAGTCTAGATTAAAAAGAAGATAACGGAACTGTTCTTCAGAATTATTTTAAATGACTAAAATGTATTAACAATCCCAAATAGACTCAGTTCCTTTTTCCACACTACAACATCCATTTCCAAAACTTAAACAGCCTTCTATCATTTTAAAATGCCTAGCAAATAACACTTCTTTTCAGATCTTCATTCCAATTCTATCAAAATGTTTACTTTCAAACATAATTTAAGGGAGTATAGGAAGTATTTTGAATAGAGATTTGACTGACACAACTTTTGGACTAAGCTTCATCTTATATTTTGTTATAGAATTAGTATAAAACAACATTTTTATAATTTTCCAGGAAAGTATGTAAGAAGTGAACTGTAAATGGCAATTGCCTGGGAGAAGGGAAGAACATTGGCTTGATCAAGATGGGCTATGATCTAAAAATATCATTGAAATGTGCTAACACTATTGAGTTTTCATATATGCAAACCCTCATTTATCTTTTACCAACCCTTCCCAGAAACTGCAAAGCTCTGTCATAGTGTACAACAGCGTTCTGATGAAGTTATGTCCATAAGTTCATACTCACCAACACCTAGCATTTTGAAAATGTTACATTTACAACTATTTTCATATTTATATAAAATTACGTACAATTATTTTCATAGTTATATAAAATTATGTACTACTTCAGCTCAGGTCTCCAGGTGCTATCTAACTTAGCGCCTGCATTTTGGTAACAAAAGGATGATCTCTACTTTCAGTTCAGAAGATTCAAATTCTTAAGTGACATACAAAAAGTTATAGAAATTTCATACTGTTATGAAAAATCCAGTAGAGTTGAACATTTTCACTTACAGTTATTTTGTCCCACCACAACATTTTACAATCAGGACCAGTCTTTTAAAGCCAAACAATAGGTACTATATAAGAACCAGCAAAGAAAAAGCTTTTTCCTTTGATTTTCTCAAGCTGCGCACAAGAATAGTGAACATTTTGTGCTACAAGAAAGGATCAAATACACAGACTAGAGCATTTTATTCAATCTGATATTCACTAGCAACTTGCTGATGTATTCTGGTATTTCCACTAGAAACAAGGATGTCAAACGAGCTCTGAGTGGAATTAACTGGAACTGGTATATCTGAGTGCCAGTAACTGAAAAATATTGTCTACTTTCATGATATTTCATGACAGTATTACAACAAAATTACATGACGGAAGTAACATACCAGATTATTTTTTATCATGGAATTCACATCTAAGGACTTTACTGAAAAGGCATGTGATGCAATCTCATCACTCAGTTGCTAAAACTGTGCATTACTCTTTATTGCCCTTCACAAGTACATTGTGCTAAAGTTTCCAAGAGTGAAAGAAGACCTGTGGTTTGAATTATAAAAGCTGTCATCTGCTACAATCAGATCATCATATGGAAATCAGATCAGCAAAACACATGGTCTGCAATTTCACTGATATATATTCCAGTATTGAAACTTGTAATGCTGACACAATCATTCATGTTTTTCCTCACGTGCCAGAGATGAGAAATGGCCAGTTGACTGGTTTGTTTCCATTTGGCCTTGCTAAACTATTCACAGGACAGCAATCTCTGCAGCCTGCTGCTTCACAGCAATTCATAGTGCAGCTCACCATACAGTGCTTGTTCTCTCACCAAAGCTTAAACTGAAACAGGTCAGGTAAAGCCTTCTATACTACAGCCAAATCATACTGACACCTGCTCATAAACTTATCCAAATTCCTATTATTTATGAGTGGATTTATCTGAAGCAGTAAATCTGCTACTGTAACTAGCAGTTTGTAGAACCAGTCCACTGAAACAAAAATGTAAAATCCAGTATGACTGTCTAGGCTCTGAGCCTTATTTATTGTCTGTCTTAATATAGTGAGACTAACACCAAGACAGTTGTTCTCTATATGTTGTCTTTCCCAATCCAAATCTACACCATGACTTTGTTGCTGTTAGATTCTGATGAGAAGCAGACATTACTACATTAACATTAATTAAAATGGCAACTCATTCCTCTTTTAATCTAACAATAGCTTCTCCTAGTTTATCCTTTCTTCCTTTATTCATTCTACTCATCTTTGTCTAGTAAATTTATTTAAGAAGAAAAATCTCAGTATTTAAATCACTACTGATAATTCATATTTTTAGCATGTGTTACTAGTTCATTTTACAAGTACATGTTTCTGTACAGCCTAGTGAAATATGTAGAATAGATGAACATTAAAAACATTTAATGTTCGTAAAATACTTTCACTTCTAGTCACTGTCACAGTGTAGTTGAACTGAAGGCAGATGCAGAGTAAACTCCTGCTATGTAGCTGGAAGCTGTTCTCTTTTCTAATGAGGAATCACAGATCACAGACAACAGAATAAATGAAATATTGTGATCTAAATCAAAAGCAGTACAGATTGAGAAAGATTAAATAAAAATCTAGCATACAATACTCCATTAAAGCCTGACTCAGAAAGGAGAGTGACTAAACTCCTAGCCATTTTTAAATTCAACTTGAGTAAACATATTTAGTTACCTAATTTATTTCAAGTACTGCTGTTCAAAAGCAAAATATGTACTTTTCTTAATGCATCGGTGTTACAGTGTTAAACTGTTTTAATAATACTGTTATACATGTGGAGTATTAAAAAGTAAGAAAAAGTAAATTAGATACTGCTAGTGTTCATCACAAATAATCCATTATTAGAAAAGAAATGGGATGATGAGGTTAATCTACTGTTACCCAACTATAGATTGTTCTTCACAGTTCTAAAGAGTTATTGTAAATGTTGACAGTCAGTGGATGATGTTCTACCTCTAAATACGGAAAAAGTGTGGCAAAAGAAAAAAAACCAAAAAACAAAAAAAAAACAAAACAACTCTGCTTCCCATGCTTGTTTGAATTTTGCATGTGGTTGACCATATTTTTAAGTAAATGCTGTGATGTTAAGAAAATAAAAATAATAGGCAGGTCACAGACATATCCACAGTACTCCTTACAGTGCACCCAAAATACTAGTTTTTGTATTGATTCAACATGCTAATCTCAGATTTCAAGATTGTATCTTCTCCTAAGTAAGGGGATACAGCCCATCAATCATCTTTTGGAAAAAAAGAAAAAAATCTTCAAAACAATCTTTCTATCTACATATCATTTTGTTACAGAGAAATACTGATTACAACTTTCCATTGTACAGACTATTTTCAGTTAAAATATTTTAACTGAAATGTCATTTGATGGTACTAGGGCATTAAAAAAAAAAAAAACAAACAAAAAAACAAACAGCTCAAGTCTTTAGATTGTCTTCATTAAAAGAAAATAACTGAGATACTCAGTGAAACAGGGAAAGATCTGGAAGCAGGGGCATGTTAACTTTGCTCCTGGAATATATCTTTCTGCTGAGTTTCACTCAAAGTGACTCTGATCCTCTCCACTGCTACTCTTCTGTGCAGTAGGAAGCAAAGTTCATTGCTTCACGGCACATTTGCATCGAAATAAAATGCTGATATATATACACCAAAAGTCCAAAATTATGAGTTAAAAAATCCAAGTGATTTTGCCTTCAGAAATGCTTTAATTTTAAACCTGCAAGTTCTATGCTGAATCGCGAGGGACACAGAGAAGAACAATGATTTTGACAGGGATAGGTATGTATGAGCCAGGCACCAAGCTGCACTTTATTCATTTCATGAAAACAGGTGTTTTCCTGCCTACAAAGAGAAAATAGGACTTCTCAAAGGACTCATTCCAATGAGGAGAAAAAGATTAAGTTCTCAAATGGAAGGTGTCAAAAACCACATCTTAATTCCCTGATGATGATGCACTAACACCGTGTGTAGGTCTACATCTGAGACCTTTGCCTCATGCTGAAGTTTCAACGTGATTTATGCAAAGTCAAGCCTATTTTAGCACCAGAAATGGGAAATAAACAAAAACAAACAAACAAACAAAAAAGAACAAACAACACCATACTACTATGTGAGTGTTTAGAACACCTGGCTGTACACTAAAGGAAGGAATGTAAATGTAAGACTTTATTTCATGATATCTTTCTATTTTTTTTCCAACAACTGTATGATACACAAACAAAAATAACCCTGGGAACAGGGATCATAATCTGAGACATTTCCCTCCCACATACAAGTACAGAGCTGCTCATAAATATTGTTACTTTTATTTCATAATAGCTTTTCCATGAAGAAAGGACTTGGCAAACTCAGTGAGCTGGATTTGGATGTCATTTATCTGAAGGCTAATCCAAGCCCATCCTCCACTTCAAACCAACTTATGGCAGTCAATGAAATAAGTTTAATAACCAACATAATCAGATCAAACTCAATGACCTAGTTTTTCTTTGTGCTAGTAATATCTTGAGCAATAGGATTTTCAAAACATTTTTTATCAGGGAAGAATCTTTTAATACAGTAATGAATCAGAGAAATAATGATGTCACCAATATAAACAAAAACCAAACATTTTTCATCTGTGTTTATCATGTGTAGCACAAATTCTGTATGTACATTTTAAGGTGCTATAAAGACATTAGAATGACCTGAAGAATCTTGGTTAATTTATCCAGCCCTGAGTACACATATTTCAATAATAATGAATCTGTAAAACATTCCAGAATTTTTAATCACCTTACACCCCAAAGGATGATAACAAAACAGCTGAATTGTAAAAGAGGATTAGTAAATTATTCTGCTTTCTCTATCTACTTAACCACACTGGGTGGTCTGCCCCCAAAATCTGTCTGCTAGCTATCCAGCTGGCAAGTACAAACTACTGTCTGTTGAAGCTACAGCACAGCTGTATGAATGCCATGAAGGATTCTTTTTCCCCCGCACATACTACAACCCTGTTATTTAATTAGACTGAGCTAGAAAGGAAGATGCATTAGACAAATAAAATGCTTAACACAAGCTGATGTTTCATCTGCTCATGTCCATTATCTAATACAATTTTTTTCCAAAGTAAAGAAAATGCTGGTGAAATAACAAATACAACTGTCTGAAAGCCATTTTGATGATTATGCCTTTACTTCAGTTGTGAGTTAGAGGAGCTTGTAATAGACCCTGAAAACAAAAAGCCAAATTCACTTTTACAGAGGTCTGCGATTTATACATTCAGCTAGTTTTACTCTAGAGGTATTCCAGTGCACTGAGCTCCTCATGAGGGAAATAATTTGGTGAAAAGAAATTGCAAGTCATCCACACCTACCATTTTATTATTGTCCAGAAAACACACAGCATCTGAAAAAGTAGGTTATGAACCTGTAGAAAAAACCAAGGTACTTGTACAATTTACCGAATACATATATTCCTTGGGACCAGATGAATGAGAAAGAAAGAGTAAACAAT
Organism: Excalfactoria chinensis; assembly: GCF_039878825.1. Classification (NCBI taxonomy): domain Eukaryota; kingdom Metazoa; phylum Chordata; class Aves; order Galliformes; family Phasianidae; genus Excalfactoria; species Excalfactoria chinensis. Next base: position 18,769,891 of record NC_092828.1, on the reverse strand, counting down.
TTACTTAATGTTTTGTAAACTTTGTCCTCTTTTCTGTTGCTGAAGGCAGTCCTGCTAAGGTGGCTTAAAAACACTAACCATAAAGCCACAGCAACAACAAAAAACTGTCTCAAATAAATCACTTGGCATCTTTTTCTTTTAGTCACATAGGCTAGTCTTTCTGAAGTAGCAAATCTCAGGAATTTCTGCCTATTCCTCCATATTTCTTTTGGGGATGCAAAATTGTTACTATAAAGTTGGAAGCAGCAAGTAAAATACAAAGTATGAGATCTGTTAATAATGACACCCAAAGGAATGCTGCTATTATGGCAGATAGCCAGCTAATGTAATGTGATTAATAATGAGAAACGTACAGGGATCAAGCTTTTACAGGGTGCTAGAACAGGTGGCCATGATTAGCATGTGAATAATAACTTGAGTGGTGATTTGCTGTTTTGTTTTGTTTGTTTAAACTTTTATTCTGATTTGAAGATTTGTTTAATACAAAGGGCATAAGTATAGACTTTTGTTCTCTCATATCAAATCAAGTATCTAACTCAATGCTCAACCATCTAAAGTCTATTGATGCTTACTCCCTGTTTTATTTGAAGTCATTAAATTCTACTTCAGAGTATATTTAAACATTTCAGATCTTTTCATTTTACAATATTCGTATTTAATAATTTCATGCTATATACTCATTTGGTCAGACAGTTCATGAATGTAATGTAGAACTATATCAATTAAATGCAAACATGTTAAGCATTTGCTCATATTAGGGATTTTTCAGTTACCAAAAATACACCCGGCTCAGCTGGTACTTTCATTAACATGTTCAGTGTTCCTGGAAAAAAATAAATAAATCTACATTTATCAGGGAAAAAAAAAAGTAACATTGATAAGACAAATGAGAAGTTGAACACTTGATATGACCATAAGGATGCAACCATGAATTGGCAAATTATTTTTTCTAATACTGACATATAAAATGTAATGATGTGCGGAAATTAACATAGAATCATAGAATCATAGAATTACCCAGGTTGGAAAAGACCTTGAAGATCATCAAGTCCAAGTGCAGCCTAACCATAGTGCCCTAACTCTAACAACCCTCTGCTAAATCATATCCCTGAGCACCACATCCAAATGGCTCTTAAACACATCCAGGGATGGCGATTCAACCACCTCCCTGGGGAGCCTATTCCAGTACTTAACCTCCCTTTCTGTAAAGAAGTGCTTGCTAATATCCAGCATATTTTATATAAAACCTATATATCACCCTGGGAAAATAAAATGGAAAAGAAAATACTAAAAAATGGTACAAGAATTATTATTCTCTCTTTAGGTTTATGCCACATTATGGAACCATATCAATCAAAGATGACTGCTTGCTTTTTTTCTCCCTTTCCTTTATCCTCTCTTCTCAGATGCACCCGTTATTCATTCATTCTTATCCCAAGAATGACATTCAAGTATTTCTTTATATTTGGAGTAAAGTCTGTATACAAGAAGGAAAGATGTTTCCCTCACACCTGAAGATATCAACAAACACAAACATGGCTTATTCTGGTGATCTTAGAAAAAATTGAATAATACATTAGGCATACAATTAGCAGTCAAATCATTGTGAAGGGCAGAAATAACACCTTTTATGGAGAAGAAAAAAAAAAAAAAAAAGTCACCATACATAAAATAACTGTATTCTCTCATATAAAGGAATTATAATATGTAAAAGGAAAAAAAAAAAAAAAAAAAAAAAGCTACTGACTCTCCACAGAAGTAAATGCCTCATTTATTAACCAGTAACATTTCATCCCTTTCAGAGAAGTGTCACTGTGAGTTTCACCCCAGCCCAGAATGTTGTGCTAATCACTGAGTTACAAGCTAATCTGAAGAAGCCATAAAAGATTTGACACTGGATGCTTGTTTCACTGGGTTAAAGATGAAAAACAAGTGTGAGAAAGCATAAATCTGTGCCCTAGTGCCAGACTCTCAGCTACGAAGACAGAATGTGTGTTCTCTGGAAGTTCTGAATATTTCATCTAACTATTAGTGATCACGTATTACTGATCCAGCCCTGTGAAAAGGAACTACAATCCAAGACTCCTTCCTGTGATTATAGCAGTCAGAGACAGAAACTTGTAACCCAGCCCAGCAGTTCTTTATTCACTTTACACATGACAGTCATTGGATAATACTTGGTGTTATAGCTGTCCTGTGGGCTGGGGGGAATATGAATTTCAAGGATCTAGTAAAACTAAAAAGACTCAAATCCCAGTTTGCCTGTACAGCTAAATTTTTTCATTCTTGATCTCAGCTGGCATAAAAGAAACCCATAGAGATGGTTTTAGAAGAACTTAGAGCAAGCTAGAGAGAGGCTGGGGGAGGAAAATACTTATCCTGAGAATCCTTGTTCACAGTTCTGGGATTTCGTCTAACAACAGAGCTTCACAGTGTAGGAAGCCAGCAGCAATTAAACATCACTGCATAAATATACCAATAAGAGTGTGAATGTTTCAAAGATTAGTTTAGCCAAGTTGCTTTGAGGCTATCACAGGTACTTAAAGGACAGATTAGTAGTTTATAATCTCCTTTCTTTAACAGCTACATATATTTGAAAACAAAATCTTGACAGTAGCTGGTAAACATGGCTATTGGCTTAACAGAGAAGCCTTAAACCAAAATTTCTTCTTTACAGTTACTAATGTTCACAAGGCCTCTGCCTCCTTTTCTCTTTTTTCTTACAGATAAGGCTTTGACAGATAATTTTTTTTTCAGCTGGGATTGTTTAGCCTGGAGAAGAGGAGGCTCAGGGTGACCTCACTGCACTCTACAAGTTCCTGAAGGGAGATTGTGATAAAGAGAGGCTTGGCCTCTTCTCCCAAGCAACAAACAGAACCTGAGGAAATGGCCACAAGTTGTACCACAAGAGGTTTAGATTGGACATAAGAAGGAACTTTTTTTCTCAGAGAATGGTCAGGCACTGGAATGGCCTGCCCAGGGAGGTGGTGGAGTCACCATCCCTGGCAGTGTTCAAGAAGTGTCTAGATGAGGAGCTCCGAGAAATGGTTTAGTGGTTTGCTGTAGATACATTAATGGGAGGATGATTTGTCTAGATGATCTTGTAGGTCCTTTCCAACATTGTGATTCTATGATTCAAATGTACTTTCAGCCTTACTGATAAGCCAATAAGAGTTACACTGAAAAAGTACTGGGAAAACAAATAACATGACTGTAATTTTCTGCATACCATTACCTGATATCAACACAGTGGAGGCCATGAAAATTGAAATACAGTTCATTAACCATGTGTGGGTTTGATGAGAAACTCAGATATCTACATTCTGACAACCAAGAAAAATCTACAATACATAAATCTGATGACATATTTCAGTGCATAGCCCACCTTCTGTTTAATATGCTATAGATAATACTTCAACAATTCACAAGAAGCTAGGAATAACCAAGTAAGAAATCTCTCATTTGAGCTTCAACCCACATTACCAAAAAATAGGTAAGTTATTTGACAAATGAAGATAAGGATGCTCTCAGATGAAACTCTGTTCCCATCCTCAACTTCAGAATGAAATCTTTATTTGCAGATAACAAATAGCTAAATTAATTATAGTGTATTCAAACAGAAGTTAGACTGCTGGAACAGATCCTAAGTGTAGGCTCCAGAGATGTGCCAGTCTTTGCTAAAAACACAGTTGAAGATCAACAGGCAATGCTTATACCTAGAAACAGGAAAGATCTGACTAGATACAAGGGAAAAGGAAAATTACTGTGAAGATATCAAACATGAACCACTTACCCAAAGTTATGCAGTCAGTACTTAAAGAAGGCAACAAACTACAAAGCTGAATGATCATACTTGTAGCATATTTTTGGAAAATTCTTTGCCTCATTGTAAGTAGTAAAAAAGTCCTAACTGTTACGGATTTAAATATATCTCTTCCCCCAGATGTACTGTCCTTACATTACTTGATACTTCCTCTGTTTAGGAAGTAAACAAGTTAAAAAAGAGTAAAATAGATTTGTTAAAGTAGCTTAGAAGCTTTCTGCAGTCATGCTCTTAATGATGACAACTTCGTGCTAGAGTCTGAAGAATGATTTAGATGAAGCACAAAATTATTTATGGAAATATGCCAGTTTTTTGTTCTGGTGTTTTTTTTTTTCTTTTTTTTCCTTTTTTTTTTCTTTTTATTCTTTTTTTTTCTTTTTTTTTTCTTAGAGGTTGCTTCTACACTTGCAAAGTTGCAAACAATGAAACAGTATGCTGATATTAACAAACTCACTGAATAAACTCTGCACACTACCACCTGGATAGTAAAGGTTAAGAGATAGTTGGGAGAAATTCAAGAGGAATGCAGCGTATGATCAGTTATTTCATCAGTAACATGAACTAATCATCATGCAAACTCAAGCAGTCAGGGAAAACCCCATTTTCCACTCAGTTGCCAAAATAAACATATTGGCTGTAGAATCAGAAATGTAGAAAGATGTACGTGTGTTTCTTCTTAAGTTCAGCATATGCTAGATACTTTTCCCAAAAGAGTTAATTCACATAAAAGTCATTGCTGATTTGATGCCAAGGGCAGTTAGACCTAAAATAATCTGCTGAGTAAGTAAAGAATCTCAAAAGTTAAAGCTGCCTGAAGCCAATTTGAAGTCATCTTTCCCTAGGGTTAAAAAAACAAACAAAAAACCAACCAAACAAAACAAAACATTCTTACCTCTGCTTTTCTATCTGGCAAGTTTGGTTAAGTATATTCTGTTGTAGCAACATGGATACAAACATGTACGACAAAAGAAATGCATAGCTCAATTAAGCAAAAACTGCTAGGAGTATGGGGGGAGGGAGCTGTGTCAGGGAGGGATGCCAGCAGCAGTATGCAACATATAAACACTCAATTAACTGGCTTTTGTTAGTTCAGTAAAGCACAATATCAACACAGATATCTTCATCAGTAAATAATAGATTCCTTTCAGTAAATGGAGGCAAATGCAGAGGAAAAAAAAATTACCTTCAAGTTTCCCTTAAAAACTAGAGCTTGGCTGTATTAACTGAAGATATGAAAACTTTAAGGACTTCTAGCCTCACAACATAAGCTTATTCACATCTGGCATGATATTCTAAACTTTGAAGTCTAGTCTTGCCTGACTAGACTTAAGCACAAAGCCAAAGGAAATGGTAAATCACTCTGAATCTCATCAACCTGATACTGTTAAATCAGCATAAGTCAAATGAGGAAAGAAGTTTTAAGCCACATAAAATTTGCCACTTACTACTGAAGTGAATTCAAATTTCACTTGTTAGTACAGTCATATCTTGGTTACATTTAAGTTGTTGTTATTGTAATTGTTAAATAGTTTGTTCAAATAATTTGAACACAAATCTAACACCAGTGAATATACACACCAATAATAAAAAAAAAAAAACAAAAAAAAACAACCCGAGAACCAGGTATGCATGGCTGAACAGTTGCTTGACATAATTAAATGGGTGACTGTCTTAAAAGAGATTGGAGCACTGCTAACAGTATGACTGAAAAGCAGTCAAATTACTGGTATGAATAGAAGCTTTTCAGACTCATTTTGTATTGATTCACACGGCTTATCTGTATTATTTCACCCTGTAATGCATCCAACAGACGAAACTTGAGCTATTACAGAACAGAAAGCCTCCCGAAATTGCACAACAAAGTCTACATTTATCTTTCATAAAGACTTGAGTTTGAATTTGAGAATACCTAAGCAATTTACGAACATATCTACAGAATTAGAACTTTGTTTATGCTAGGAAGAGACCCAAACAATTCAAAATACAGGTGAAATAGAATTCACCCAACAGCCTGACTCTCCAATATAAGCAAGAACCTTGTAAGTTAGAAACTAACATCTATGGAATAGGCCATCACTGGTAATCTTAATGTTTTCGTAATTACTAACCACTAAACATTAAAAATATCTGTACTCATGGTATGTCGTAAATGTATCATTAATCACAGAAAAATCATTTAAGACAAAAATAAAAATAAATAAATAAATAAAAATCTAATGTGCACACAAGTAGAAAGACTTTGACAAAAGCTGATTAAGTAGTTTGAGAGCCAAACAAACAACTTCAGGACATTAACTGCTTTTGGATGTCTTCTATAAGTAGAAAAACAGATAGTATTGTATGATTTTGAAGCATAATACCTGCTTCATACTTGACAGCAATACCATTGTTTCTCTGTAACTCATACTGACCTTAGTTTTATATTAGGAAAGACTAGAAGAGATGCATAGTTCATTATGCATAATATTTTTGAAAATGAATAAAGGTAACTAATTCGTTACCAGGACAAGGAGCAGATGCTCTGTGAATGAGACTAGAAGCTCTCTCCACAAACGTATCATTTGATTTACTTTGGGGAGATGCTAAACAAGGCCTGAAGTACCTTTACTGTCACCTTTCCTTCCAATTGGTAACCCTGTTCTTTACATATTTATAGAATCATAGAATCCTTAGTTGGAAGGGACTTCTGAACTTCTAGTCCAACTCCTCTGCACTGAACAAAGACACCACAGCTAGATCAGGTAGCCCAGAGCCTTACCTAGCTTCACATTGAAAGTCTCCAGGGATGGGGCATCAACCACAACGCTAGGTAACCTGTTCCAGTGCCTCACTACATCCTCACTGTTAAAGATTTTTTTTCCATATATCTACCCTCCCTTGATTCTGTTGCCACAGTTCCTGCTAAAGATACTGAAAGGCTACTATCAGGTCACTTCACAGCCTTTTCCAGGATGAAGAGTCCTACTACTCTCAGCCCATCCCCAAAGGAAAGGTGTTCCATTCCACTGACCATTTCTGTGGATCCAGTTAGTACTGGTAATGGGGATTGCCTCGACCCAGGTGCAAGATCTTGCACTTAGGTCTCTTGAACCTCATGAAGTTCACCCGGGCCCACTGCTAGAGCCTATCTATGTTCCTCTGAATGGTATCCCACCCCTCTGGTTCATCGACTGCACCCCACAGCTTGGTGTCATATTATACACACCACCATAGCTTTTCTTTCATGGACAGCATTTTAATTTAGTTTTATAATAAAATTTAATCCATATCTTTTAACAGTTATCTCATGAACCTCTGCCACATTAAGATTACACCACAAAATAACAAGAATATGAAGAGTGCTAAAATGTACTCTGCTTTTAACTAGAATGTAAATCCTTGTTTTTCACATTTTATGTTGTTTAAAATGAAGGTCCACCTATAATTAATACACACTTTGCAGTATAGTCTGCATTATACATGTAAATATGTACATACGCTGGGTGCAATGTGAGGAGTTCAGAACATGAGTCATTGCTTTGACCTACTTCAGACAAATAAACTGAGTGATTTCTGGTTAATGGCATCAGAAAGCAAGCCACCACATCTGCTGTTCAATCAGAAGATTCTAGGTACACAGAGGGAAAGCTTCAACAAGAAAGGATCTCCAGAAAGAGATTTTTCCCCAGGGCAAGTCAGCCCTTAAATGAGGTCTAAATGATGTGCCACCAGGCTCCTCCCCTTCCAGTCACACAGGTTAATTGCCTTCACCTGTACTCCCAGGACTGACTGGGTCCTTTTCCCAGGTGCTCAATCAGCAGTTCAGGCAGTGACTCAGTAGTTCCCATACACATTGTTTGCAGTGACTGACTTTTAAGAAATCCAGTATTAGTGCTTAGGAAGACCCATCTCAATTTCAAGTTCCTTACTATTATACAATGTGTCTTAAATCTGACTCATATTTTGATAGGAAGTCTACTTGCCCGTCTTTCAGAAGTCTTCTCACACAATCACAGAACTGTAGTCATCTGGTGATCATCTAGGTGAGACATGTCCAATCTGTGACCTGGTACAGCCCATCCTGCAGATGATCCCTTCCTTGTGTCATCATGGCAGCAGCTTTTCCCCTCTGGGCATTTTGGTCTGGCCCCAGGGTGCGCCCATTGCTCAGAAACAACCAAAACATTTTGCGCTTAAACATCTGTTACATTTCATGTCCCAGAAATTGAAAGGACCAAAGTCATACAGACAAAAAAGAATGAAGTGGCTACACAATCATTTTTCAACTTCATACCCTTAGTTTCTGTCTACCTTGTGTGAGGCGTGTAGAATATGGTTTTCCTTTCATGTTAGCAAAGTTAATGTGGAGCCAAACCAATTCATATAGGGAAATACATAACAAAGTTATGTGCCTGTGAGAGAATGGGAGTGCTACGTGGGAGGCTTCTTCCTGTCCCTACAATCTGTATTTTATGAAAAAATAAGTCTCAGAGACAATCATCTTAGAAGAATGTTGTTGTTTTCCCTTCAGTAAAGCTATGCAGCACAAAATAAATCTGTTCTATATGTTTTAGTAATACTCCTATTCCAACATGATTTGACTTGTGAATTATACTGAAAATAAAAACCAGCCATGTTAGAGCAAGCTCTATTACTTCATTACATATATATATAATCAAGAGTATATACATATATCTATATATAAAGGGGCAAACAAAAATATCCCCTTACTTTACAAATATATTCTGACCTAAATGTCTTTAACAAACAGGCCTGCAAAAAACTCTTTGAGTAAAACATTAAAAAAATAGTCAAGAACAAGATCTGTGTTCCTGCCTTTTCTTACTTACATAAATAATTCCCTTGTGTTACATAAAAATAATAATTTATTGAAATTAAGAATGCACATTAAATTTTAAAACAAAATTAACCTTAGAGTGAACCACTTCATTTCACAGTGGACAATAAAAAGATGAAGAAAACTTATGAAGGTAATAAATTATAAGTTATTTGTATAAGCCCTGCAATGTTGTACCACAATGCCCATGCTGGTGAGTACTGTGTACAGTATGGATGCCTCAATTTAAGGAGGACATAAAACTATTAGAGAGCATCCAAAGAAAGGCTATGAAGATGGTAAAGGTCCTAGAAAGCAATACATATAAGGAGTGACTGAGGTCACTTGGTTTATTCGGACCAGGGCAGAAGAGACTGAGGGAGAGTCTAATGGCAGCTGTAGCTCCCTACAGGGAGTGGAGGGGCAGCACTAAGCTCTGCACTCTGGTAACAGCGAAAGGATCACAGAACAGCATGGAGCTGTGTCTGAGGAGGCTCAGATTGAGTGTTAGGAACAAGTTCTTTGCTGATAGGGTGGATGGGCACTAAAACAGTCTCTGCAGGGAGGTGGTTGTGGCGCCAAGACTGATGGACTTTAAGGAAGATTTGGATGATGCTCTCAGATATATGGATGGATTTTATTTCTATTATCTTTGTGTATTCTGTAACAATGGGCCCTGTATTGCTCTGAGACGTAAGTGGCAAATATCTATATTTGTTTTGCATGCTGCTACACGTATGCTACAGTAGGGAATAACCCAGGAAATGAAAGAATTAGGTCATTCACTGTATCTTCTGTGTAATCTTTTCATGGTGGATTTTGTTTGGATAATTACAAAGGAAAAATTATTATCCTATGTCAGTTCTTGGTCTGATTTTTATTTTTATTTTCTCCCTGACCTAGAAGAAAAACACCTTGGAATTTTATTTTTACATGTTGTCAGTAATTTGCATAATATTTAACTAAAAGACAGGAATTCACCAGATATTGATAATATTTCTCTTGCAGCATGTTCTGCTGTTTTATATTTGTACCCATTGCAAGGTTAATAAGATATAAGATATATTATCATCATGAGGTGATGGTAAAACCCACAAGAGACATAAAAATTTTGCCATTTGTTACACTCAAAGTCAAATAATTTCCTTTAATATTAGTATAATCAACTATTGACTAAAAAACCATTTATAGAAAAAGGATTTTAAAAATAAAGCCCAAGGGATTTACGGACCTACACAGCTATCAAGAGTAATGAGAAACCAAAAGAATTATGTTCTTCCAAAGAAAAGCAATATATAATAAATTGATTGGATTTTCTCCCCCATTTTTTATCACATAATTTTAAAGTAAAGGAAAACAAAAAAATACTTTCAAAGTCATTATACGATATAAAATTAACTCAAACAATTACAAAGACTATAAAAGTATTAAAAAAAAAAAAAAAAAAAAAAAAAAGGTCTCATTAGTAGTGGAACTGAATGTAAAAGAAGGGAAAAAAGGAAGATTTGGAAAGTCTTAGGATCTCAACAGTATGCATATACGAATAAGCTAAGATTATACAGAAATACACTGTGGGATATTGTTGCCTGCAATATCAAGGTGGAATATTCTGTTTGATGCATAGAATTCATTTATAAAGAAACATATGATTTAAATTAGGTTTGACTGAAACAAACCTTCTGTAATTTTCCCAGGGGAACAAAAAAAATAATAAAAAAATACAAAAAACAAATAAACAAAAAATAATACAAAGAAAAGAATTATACACACACTATTAAAATGCAATTATTTCCTAAGAATTCAAGTTTCTTACAATGAATGTCCCTCTCTTTCTCTTTCTACCCATCTTCCTGATGTAAACTTAAAAATTAGCCTATGAATAGCCCTCAATAAAATATCATATAAAATAAAATATGTGGTAACAGGAAGAGGGGAACTGGCCTTATGTTGTACCTGGGGAGGTTTAGGTTGGATATTAGGAAACAATTCTTTACATAAATGCTTGTTAAGCACTGAAATAGGCTCCCCAGGGAGGTGGTTGAGTCCCCACCATTGGATGTGTTTAAAAAATGTTTGGATGTGGTGCTCAGGGACATAATTTAGTGGAGGGTTGTTAGGTAGGCTAGTACTTGATGATCTTTAAGGTCTTTTCCAACCTGAGTTGGAATTCTATGATTCTATGATCAGACTGAGTACAGGAAAATCTTTTAAGCTAGTGTTTAAGTGAAACATACATATACCTAAAAGAACCACTGAGATTTAATCTACTTGAAAACAGTTCTAATACTTTCACTAAGTCTGTAAAAACAAGAAATCTTCCACAAAAATGAAATTTTGACTGAAAGCATCATGGATGCACTAAGAAGGAAAGTGCACACGATATTCTAGAATCAAACTCTTGTCTGACACTCAAGAAAAACACTTCAGCAGATCGAAAAGTAGAGAAACACTGCCATGAACACTGAAGAATCTATGTACTTGAAACCATTAAAATCAATCTTCTTTTAAAAACTGTATCATGAAACATTTAATGTATTTTTTCTCCTATTTATATTATAATTATTCTTAGCTAGTTGACCTTAACCTTTAATTGAATGCAACAAACAATTCAAAAAGCTAGATTTATTGCACTTTAAAGTGTAAGAAAAAAACACACAACAAAAAACTTAAGTATAAATATAAAATGCCCTTTTTATTTTCTCCAACTAAAGAATATCATTTATTACAGTTAATGCTGGAAAGTTACTTTCGTTGAAGTCATTTTCACATTAATGGTTATTCTGTTGTCATATAATTATATCTGCTGCAAGTTTACTCGTTCCTTACAATTACAAAAATTAAAAAGCTGCAGCTGTGTTGATTAATACATTTCTGAAAGGTCTTCAGAAGACACAGAATTTTTAAAATTTTTGAAAACCCAACCTGAAACATGAACCTGCTTTTCAGAACTACTAACAGGCATCTTCACAAATACACAATCTGTGGTATTGCTTCTTGTTTTGAACTCAAAACTTATCATAGGACATACTATCATTTTTAATCTGAAAGCTGAAAAAAAAAATTAAAACACACACAAGGATAATTTAACGTTATGTTACTTACAGTGTTATCTGTTACGCTCACGTGTAACAGAAGGGTATTTACTCCTTAAGCCTATCAAAACATTCTGCAAAATGATCATGTTGCATTAGAATCAATAATATTCCGACAGTATTCCTCAATAAAAAATGTTCCTGTTCAAAAACTATATCTTTCAGGTACCTAAAATAGAGACACATCCAAATTCTCCTGAAAAATACATTGTGAGTAAGTTTGGAGTAAAAAATTATGAAGCCTTTCACACTACAGCTGGTGGAGTAGTGGAAGTTTTGTAAACTTTCCACACTGTTTCCAGCATACTCCCAGACAGTAGATATATTTGTTAATATAAAAACTTTTGAGGGAAAAGCAAAACAGAAAAAAACAAAACAAAACAAGCAAACAACAACGACAACAAAACCAGCTAATCTTGGAAAGGGTCAAAGGAATTCTACCTAAATCAAGCATTGCCACTTCCATTCTAAAATCAACATGATAGCCATGTATAGTTTAGCTTATTTAATGCACTTTACTAATTTATGGTGGAATATGTTTACTTGGGAAAATGAATACTTGGTACTATATCAGGCCACTGAATATCCTTTCAGTTTCTGGGTGTTTTTGTTTGTTTGTTTGTTTTGTTTTTGTTTTGTTTTTTCCTTTGTTTGTAATTACCTGCTTGGAAAACCCAATGAATATAGAGATTCTCTGAATAGTGAGAATAGTGAGAATACAAGCTGAGCATAATCGAAGCAATATATGAAACTAACATACCTGAAAGTTTCACTTCGTGCTAGCCTTCTCTTTGAGAACCTTACTTATGAAGAATTTCCTATTAATTTTTTTTTGAAATGGGTTTTTCTTCTGTGCTGTGATTAACAAATTATTTCATTGTCTCATACTGACTGCACCCGAACTAGAAACAGATCCAAAACTCTGTCTCCTGGTATCTACTTCAATTCAAACTGTGTAATGAATTAAACAGTTGGACTCAAAGGTGAAAGATGCCCATGTCTCGCTGATGCAACATTGCCATGCAACTGAATCCTTTGCAAAGATTTCTATTTGGCTACCAGAATTGCTGATTAATAATTGATTGATGGTTTCCTTATCACTTGGATGAAAATAACATTTTATTTACCTGTAATGAATTTCCAACTTTTATTTTTCCCCTATAAAAAGCTGTTTATCATTTATTATTCAAAGAAAAGCTGTAAAATCATTTCTATTCTCTATTCTCTATCTTCATCAAAGGAAGTGTCTTTGCAAGAAATCTCTACTAAAGTGATAAAAAATAATTACTTGAATAGCAATTGCAAGGATTTCAGTCTAAGTTCAGATTTCAGAAACTAGAAAATACACAAAAACTTTCATATAAAGCATACCAAAAGAAAAGCTGAGAGAAACAAATGAAATAAACAGTCCTCTCAGAGTTTCCCTTCAAAATAATAGAGAGTATTCTAACAAATCTATTTTTCTCAAGTCTTAAAGGCACATACATTGCAATTTTTTTGCCAGATTTTTCATAACACAATTAATCACAGCTGTCACTGAGCTCAGGAGCATTTTGAGTAATGATATGGGAAAATAAGTCATTCTATTCCAAAACTGGTTGTATACATAGCTAAGTCTATGATTGCTGTTGGAAGAAATATAAGCAATATTTTGCTATTGATCATGACCTTGTTTTATAGGAAGGCAATATCTAAATGCAGTTATCTTTACTTGTCACCTCAGTGAACTACAGATTCTTCTTCCATACTTCCTATAAGAACATCTTGTGGGGCTTACAGAAGCATCAGCTTGCAGAAACATTATTATTTTGTGAAAGTCACAGCTCCAGGAATAATGAGAAATGTATTAGGAATGAAACACAGAACACAGAAAGGTAAATAAAAACTGTTTTGATCTGTGTTTTTTTTTTTTTGGTTTGTTTTTTTTTTTTTTTTTGTTTTGTTTTGTTTGTTTGGATGTTGTTTATTTTAGATGGAAGCTTACCATGGTCTCTGACATTAAGATTCTATTATATAGGAGGAGCTCAGCACCTGGAGGCTTTACTGTTTCATGTGTTCTAGCATATGGCTGGTATTTGGATCAAAGTCTCCATAAACAAATAAACATTAAAAAATAGCAGCTTTAGCTATTTCCTATTATTCTATGTATCTACCTGTTGTAATACAAAAAGAATTTTACAGAGCAACAGCCATGGATCAAGATAAGAACTTCACAGAGCAGCAGCTGCAGAGCAGAATAAACAGCATGAGAACCAAGGACACCTCTAGGAAAAGAATGAATGGATTGCAGCTTTGAAGGGGTGCTTTAGGGTTGTTATTGCAGTAGCTTTCCTCCAATTAGTGTGTGTGATTTTTGAATGCTCTCATCTGTCTGCTATAAAAGTATGGCTTCTTGGGCAATAAATTGACACAGCTATATTTAACCATATTGGTGTGTGGCTGTTTGACCTAGTGTGCTGACATTTTGCCTTCAGGTTCACCAACATCTACTGACAGCTTTAGTTATAGTATAGTGATCTGTTACCCATCAGTCATGTCTAACCTGGTAGAATAGATTCTACTTAAGCTGTTTTTACTTTCTCAGAATAAAGCATAAGAGAAGAATTGCTGCAAAATATAAGGTCTGTATGCCTTTAAGGATTTAGCTGTTTCTAGCAAGTGTAATTCCCTTCTTCACACAGTTGTTACAGCAGTGTGGATGAAGTTTTAATCTAGCTCCTTACAGTTGAATTTTAGAAATACTGTGTGCTTAAATACTTCATCCCTTGTGCAGCCTATAGTTCCCTCTGAAAAAGAAGTGATTATTGTAGTACTGTGTAAAGGAAATTTTAGTCTTATGTGGGATGTGGAAAAGTAAAAATAACTCAGATTTAGACTCTCTAGAAGAGTTTTTGGCTTAATTGCCGTAAATGAGTAATCTTTTCAGGATTATTAAAGGAAGACAAGTCCCAGAAATCCCTCTCAAAGCTCAAAATATTGAAGATCTTGAGACCAGATTTTGAGGTGAGGATTCTCTGTTCTCTGAAAATATGCTAGAGAACACAGCAGAAATCTTAAAAAGGCACTTTTATATCACGTCTCAGCGAGCCACGGTGGTTTCCTCAAACATGATTATTCTCTCAACATTTTTTTGGGAACTATGCTGTACATATATGCATACAATTAGATGAAGATTGGATCGTTTATCAATGAGATAGTCAAGTTACTTGGAAAATCACAACACAAGATGTCAAGATATAGTTGAGAGGAAATAATTAGCCAATATAGTAAAATTTAGAATAATGTTTCTTGCAATATGAGAGCAGATTTGGCTAAAAGTGTTGAGCCAAATTTATTCCTTCCTGATTATTCCACACCTTCTTGATAGTGAATAAATTTCTTTATTACACTAGTGTAAAGTACCATCATTTTCCAGAAAACAGTACGATTTTCTAATTGCAGCAGTATTACCAAAAATCTCTTTATGTTGGGTTGATCTGCATTTGATGGTGTTCCTTCATGTAAGAACATTTAATATTATCACCAGCAGTGCCAGGTAGAGAACAGTTTTAGAGAAAACTGTTCTGTAACCTCCTTAAGTTACTCAGTTAACAGTTATTAAAAAAATAAAAAATAAAAAATAAAAAATAAAAAGATAAGGTCTTTATATTTTGAAGTTCTTCCACTTAAAATTCATAGCATGAGCAATAACATGTGGGATTTTACCTGGTGAAAGCTAAAGGCAATTGGTTCTTTTTGAAGAGGAAAGCAAGAGAAAAACATTCACTTATCTGAACCTTTGGGGGCATCTTGAGCTTTTCTGTGTTCTCCCATTACTATTTAGATCAAATCTGACTGTGTCTCAAGTTTCCATAGCTGCACTCCTAGCAAGTGAGCCATGCCCCTAAGGAACAACCTTTGTTAGAAGCAGTGCACTGTGGCAGGGTAGAGCCTGTCCTCTGTATTGTCCTTTGCAAAATTTAGCATGTATTCCCCTTTGACGCTCAGCTTACTTTGGTTCCTAAGGGTCTATCTGTCCATGAGCCAGCTCCTCATGCCACTGCAATTTCCTAAAGTTTAATTCTGCAGATTTGACCATATGGTGGAAACAGGGTAGGGAAAAAATCAATCTTTCTCATGTCCTTTGAACACTGTTGAACCTCTCAGATCAAAATATACATTTTGGTACAGAGTAAAATTTGATTCCTCCTCCAACTTTAGTACTATCTACATAGAGAACTATGGCTCAAATAGATTATTTGTCTCTCTTTTTTGAAATAACAAGAATAACACACAATGTCAAAATTGTTAAATGCTGGGAGGGGAGGGTTGCTTTTTTGTTTTTTGTTTTCAGATTTACTTGGGCCTATGGTAATTGCTTAAATCTCAGTGCTGGCCAGGGTATTCTAAGAGTAGAACCAAAGCTCCTGTTTTATATTTTCCTCTGCCAGTCCACTGTACTTCTGTACACCAACATGTTAGAAAGAGGACGCAGTGGAGTTTGTAACATTTCCAAGTCACACTATGCAGGCTCCTTGGATACATTCAGATGGATCGATCAGTGCTTCTTTCCAGTGCTCTGGGATAGTTTAAATATTTTCTTGTACACTTCACAAGGCATAACGATCTTTCCATTATCATGCTATTATAGATTTTCAGTAAGCACAAGAACTTTTGATTTTGATATTTTTTTTAAAACAAATTTTACTGCAGTAATAAAATGACATTGAATATAACCAAGTTATGGGGCATTGAGTCAGACATCCTGAAAAACAACGTAAATACCTTGCATTTTAAAAATCAGCTCATGTAATGTCACTCATGGTTACACCTCCTTCTCCTGCTTTCTACTTCTCATCATGAAGAAAAAAAATAAATTCTATTTTATTACTCTCTCATACATTTATGGCTATTTATGAGAAACAAACATACCCAAGCCTACTGGCATATCACAGTAATCCCTGTATTAGTATTGCAATAGTCAAAATATAAAATCATGCTAGCACAAATTGTGTAATTCAGCAGCAGAAAATGATTGTCACTGGTAAAAAAAAAAATAAAATAAACAATGAAAAATACTAATAATATATACAGTGATATACACTGAAGTTTATTTTTCAAATATTCTGTTAAAACAAAATTGTTCCTATTCACCATGTAAAGAAAAGAGGACCGCTATAAGCTGACAGCAGTGGAATGTGAAATTACATCAGATATCTTTGCCTTCCATTTGTAGTAAAAGCTTTCAATGTCAAATTCCACTGAAATGTTACTTCAGCATCTCTTGATAATGTAAATGCCACTGCACTGCCCCAAAAGGGGACACTTTCTATTTCAAAAGCAATATGAGTTAATTGCGAGTAAAAAGCCCCCACATAATATAACAACATACACTACATTTGGAATACTTTAAAGGTAGTGTGACTGCAGGACAAAAGTACCACATACTTTTCAGCTTCTTTACAATCAATTTTAAAAGCCTTTTTCCAAGGTTTCCTCTACTGATCTTTACCACTACGGGTCTTTATAAAACAAATCTGTTTTATACAAAAATAAATAAATAAATAAATAAATAAAATCCATCAGTCAAGAAAATAAGTCAGCCATAAACCCATAGGAAAAGAAAACACTTTGGTACAAGCTCATCCAGTGGCTTGTTTACATGCGATTTTAGATATGATGCACTTTGATTTTCCTTTCCTTGTTGATGAAATAATACAGATTGCTTAGTAAAAGAACAAGTGCCCCCTGAGGGCTCTTTAGGGTTGATTTGTTCCTTAGATATAGCAAAAAACAGGTTAAGACAAGCAAGTTGGGAAAGCCAGTATGTTTAGCTGCAAGAGCAACCAAAGAACTAGCAAAATAAATTAACTCCATAAACACAGTTCCTCTGTTACTGCCTTTACATTTTACTTCTTCTTTCATTCAGACAGAAATTCACATTTGTGCCTTAATTTTAATTCTTTTAAACATGAGTGATTAATGTTCATTTATTCCTAGCAGCATGTTTCAAGTTAACAGTAATATAAGGTTTACAATTAATATTACTAGAACTTAATACTCCATTCCAAAGTAAAAATAAAAATAAAATAATAATAATAAAAACATTTACTCATGCAATAAGTCTTGTTTGAATGATTTTTGAATCTAAACTCCTTTCCATTGCTGTTGCTACTTGCCAAAGTCAGATCATTCTCCTCTGGAATTTTATTTTAAATTTCTATACTAACAAATTTCTATAATTTCCCAAAGTTCTTAATATTAATGTTCTTCTAGCATATGCTATCATTGTTTTTCTAAGTACTCAACCAAAGCACATGTAGGTGATTTGATTCAGCCATACCTAAATGTCTGAATTTACATTATACTGGCGCTGAAATTCTCTGGTCCCTAAAGGATGGGTATTTTTCTTGAAGAGCAATTAATTTCTGTTAAATAGGAATTTCATAGCTCCAAATCTCACATATCATACTGTTCTGTACTTTAAAAGAAAGGAAAATTTGTTTCTATACATTTTTGTATTTTTTATCATTTCACAAATCTTTAAGACAAATTAAGAGAGAATTTAATTAAAAATCTAAGAGAGATCTGAGTAAGAAGCAACTTAGACATGCAAATCAGCCTAAGAAACTGCTACACAAATATTTATCAATAAATCAGGGTCACACTTATCAATTCTGTTTATCTGCTCACCACTATTACTGGAAATTAAATCTTACTATAACAATGGTTAACATATAATATAATTTATAAATAAACCCATTCGATTTGAGATTTGAACTTGAATGTATATTTTTAAGCACAAATCTTTGTGAATGTTATGATTTATTTAAATTCAATTGTGTGGCCAATTACATATAGTCTTGTCCCTTCAATCCAGTTAAAACATTTTGAAAAAAATGTCAGATTTTTGTTCTGAACAGCAATAAAATAATTAATAATTAATACTTTATTATTTCTATTATTTTTAACGGAGTGCAGGATTTTTCTCTAGATTTTTTTCAGTTCATAAATAGTAAAAACTACCCCAACTTTTAAATCATCAAAACTATGGGAGAATGATATAGTTTATGCATGTATTGTATGGTTTAAAATATATATATATATGTGATTAATAATTAAAACAAAACAAAACAAAACAAAAAGAATAGTAGTTGGTAACCAGCAGTCAACAACGTTTAGAATAAATACAAAATAAAGAAATACCCCTATAAAAAACTTCCTTCAGACTGTCTTCCTGCTTGACGAGTAGGAGGGACAAAAGATCTAATGTCCAGTAAACTGAAGAAACTGTCATTAGAGAAGTGGCAAAATATGGTGCACTGAAAGAGCTCCTCTGAACTGAGGAAAAAATAAACTTCTGTACACTATATGCATTTGATTTTTACCAGGCAAGAGGCTATGCTGTATGCAAAGGCTGCTAAATATTCCATTCATAAACCAGAGGTTTCTTCTTTTAGTCTAAACTTTTGAATACATTTTTTCTTGCATCCACATTCAAGACTCCAACAGTATCAAGAAGTTCTGCTGTCTGCATCAATGGGAGGCCACCCATCCTAGTAGCTGGCATGGAAGACTTGGATAAAAGCCTAACTCCACTAAGTCAATAGCAAGTCTCTCATCAGCTTGACCGCAGGCTGAAATATGGTGTCCTTGAGTGCTGGGAAGTTTTTGGCTCTACTTCCTTGAACAATTCACAAGATGACATTGGACACCCTCCTTCACTTTCTGATTATTTTGTTCTCCATTCCTCATTTTAGTATGTCCTTTCCCATGCCCCTCAGTGGACTGATTTGAAATTCATAGATGAAGTAGGTTATATAAGTGCAACTGTCTAGATCTCATGAGAATTTGCAGAAAGATCTGACTCACCAAGATGTGTACATGCATTCATGCACACCCACATGCATGAATATAAACTCTTCCCTCGCTGCTTCTCCCTAACAGATATAACAGCCAGAACTCTTCCTAAAGACTGCAAAGCCTTTCTCCATTTTCAAATCATTGAATATGACTTTGTTTTTTAAAGACATTACAAGAAAGCTAAGTTATAGTAAAAAGCAGTTCAAGGCGTCTGATAACTCTACTGCTTTTAAGAGAAAAGTGTACTTCTTGCTGTACATATTTTCTTTTTAGAGTGCTGAAATCAGGATTAGAAGAAGAAATCTTGCAATTTTTTTTTTTATCTTTTTTTTTTTTTTTTTTAAGATCCATATGCTGTTCTTCACTGTGAAGTATAAAGGGAGATAGAGCAAATAACATATAACATTGGAATAGCATGAGAAAGAATGATATTTATCAGGAAAAAAAAAAAGGAAAGAAAAAGAGAAAGAGAGAAAGAGAGAGAGAGAGAAAAAAAAAAAAAAAAAAAAAAAAGAAAGAAAAAGGGAAAATAATAATAAAAAAAAAAAGCAGAATTCTTGGTTAGCTTTCCTCTAAATGTATGGGGGAGGATTCCAACATAGAGATATGCATTCCTTCTTTGATTTTCTTGGCATTTCTGTGGATGGCCACAGAAGATAAAAATGTAAGGAGAGAGGACATAATATACTGTTCTGGCTAATTCAGATTGTTATTTCTGCTCATAGTTGGCCTATATTTGGTCCTTTGATTAGCATTATTCATGTGAAGTACAATGTAAACATAGAATATTATATAAGATAAAATAACTCTTAGCACAATACCATGTAATCCAGGACCTAATATAATAGTTTAACCTTCTACATTATTCTATTAACATAATGCTGTTAACATAGCATAACAACATTTAAAAAATATCTAAAATATAATAATATAATCACTTGCAATTTGTAAGAAAATTTAAAGCATTTCCCTCATTTTCTTTGCAAGCATATTTATACAACTTTTCAGAATGCACAGAAATTCTTAGAGAATGTCAGGCAAATTTGAATTTTGAAATATTGCTATGCATATTAGTTAGTAAAGTATACACTTTATTGATGAGTAGAGTTACTGGCATATGAGGTATGATCATCTAAATGAACTTGGTAAAAAACTGAAAAGGAAACAAACAAACAAAAACAAAGACTAAAACAGTTCTTCCCAAGCAGATTCATTTTCTTACATAAGGCTACACTACTATAACATCTTTGCAGAGTGCCTTCTGCCTGAGAAACTGGTTTGCTTTCTTTTCTTCTCATAAAATGGCCTGCTGCAGAACTTACCAAAATACTTTATTCTCAAAACAAAGTGGCTCAACACATAATCAATCGAAGAAAATAAGTGTTCCAAAACATTATCCATGTATGTTACTAGATTTATAGAATCCAGAGTTCATTCTGTGCCAAATTATAGGTTAGGATTTACCAGAAACAAGAATAATATTTATTATGTATATATATTACATATTTTATGAAATACTTTCTGATATTTTGGGTTCATACATGCAGAGTAACATTTAAGAAACAGCAGATGTAAGAAATAATAAAGAAAAAAAATAAAAATAATGATTAGCATGTAATTACTGCATTGAAAGCTTTTACTGACTCAACCCCTCAAAAGGGCTACTTACATTTATGTTTTAAAACAGTTTTCAAAAAGGAATTATTCATGTTCAACTTAAGGACCTGAATTCAAGAAAACAGAATGCTGTACAATGGAACAGGACTCAAAAAAGCAGACTAGTCTATTAATGTCTGGATTACAACAAGGATGTTTAATTCTTCAAGAACACTAACCTGTTTTGTATTATCACCAGAAAATGGATTCTGTAAACTAAGAGGCTCTTTCTTTCACACTACTAACAGTTTCATCCAGAGAACAAATATGCTGCCTTTCAAGTAAAAGTGAGACATGTCTCTTGCAAATAAAGTATATTTATTAATCATGAAAACTTCTTTAACATTTTCAAGTCATTATCTCACATACCATGAACTACCTATCTACACACTGGAACTTCAGTGCTTATAATCTAAATCTCAGATCATCACTGTGAACACAGAATATTATCAAACTGTATGAACCTAGATAATGCACTTCTCTTTCTTGCCCTTTAGTTCTTCAGGTGTCAGTTGGAGTGTAGTTTACCTATTGACTTAGTGGGAGTCAAGAAACTGAATCACTGAAATTCTGAGCTCTTCTTCAAACTCAGCCCCTTATTTCCTGTGTGATTTCAGACAGATCCCTTAATCTTTTTTTTTTTTTTTTTTTTTTTTTTTTTTCTACATTTCCCCTTTAAAAGCATCAGCTGTAAACCATTCCCTTATTTTCTTTCTTTCAAAGAGATTACTACTGTTCTAGCACCTTTACATATCTGATACTGAAATAGCGACTCACATAGAATGCTACACTGCAGACTGAAGATATGTTCATGCAGAAATACCTGAGCTAGCATGGACGGAGATGTAAGGTGTAGAAAACTTTCTGATTATGACTGAATGGAAATAAATCTCCAGGGAAGAGCATGTGAGTGAAATCTGCTACAGTTTCAACACTGTAGATACTCCAGCTAAATGGAACGAAGGATGAAACTGATTAGGCCACTACATGTGTAAATAAATGACAAGAATACAGAAATATTAAGAATTGAAGTATAATCAAATATTTCTAAGGAGGCTGCAAGAAACATGAGAAAGATCTGGCAAAACTATATAGATGGACATAAAACAGAAGAATGAAAAGTTTTGCTTAGGCATAATATGTGTTTTTAATAATAAAATTAATAATAAAAGCGTGTATTGTTCACTCCACAAATTGTGAATATTCACCTCCAGCTATCCCCACATTAGAATAAAAATCAGAATCTAATGGAAAGAAAAAATCTATATGCATGTGATAGTCAAAAACTGAAAAGCTCTGGAATATATAATTAAAAGTTATATGATATGAAAACATAAAAATCCACAGTATTTAAAGAGTAAAAAAGAATATTTCCATCCATTTTCTTACAATGTTAAAAAGGAACAGTCCCTAAATTGATTTAATAAGAGAAAAAAAGTATAAAAAGCAAATAAATAAAAACAACTTTGATAGCCATCAGAGGAACTCACTGTTGAAAAATATTATTCAGGCCATGAAGAGAGGTTACAGTTTGTAATAACTTAGATTTGTTTTTATTATTATCTTTCAAAAAGTCACAGTTTAAAGTATATGCTATTAACTGCTAGAATCATGAAAAAGTATCTGCCATAGATCTGCCATAGTGTTTTTGTTAGTGTGTTGGAGTGTTTTTCTTCTTTTGAGATATGGGACATTACGTATTCTCATAAAAAGAACACCATGATTAAAACACAAAGAAATTCATTTACCACGGTAATGTATTTTCTCTTGAAATATAAATATGAATGTAATAAGAATGTTCTTGAGAAAATTATTGTTAAATTCACATTAAGATAATGCCATCCTAAAAGCATATTAAGAGAAAAAGGCTACACATATGAGTAGAATTTCCTTGAAAGGCGAGCTCCAAGAGCAGGGGATAAATTAACTCAGAAGTAAGTTATAGTTCTGCAGATTTTACTAATTAACACGATCTTTGCATTCTGAATTTTCACAATCTGCTAACATATTCTTTTCTTCTATATATATGTATATTTCTTTTCCTCCTGCATCTGACACCACAGCTAATCATCAGAACAAAACATCAATCTACATCTGACAGTCATGTAGGCTGGTAGCCAATATACGGCATATTCCTAAAAAAATTAACTCCCTGCTGGTCGTTTCATTACAGCATTTCATCCTGCCTGAGAAAGCAAAAAGAAGCATCTTAACAGCAAACAGAAAACTGAATTTCATGTTTACTTCTGTAGTCAAGTCAACCTTCTTACATGTGTCTTAACTATAAAAATTATGCTTTAGTTATCTTGTTCCAAAGTCTATCAAACATATCAGAGGGATTATCATACTGTGCAGAAAATTATCTTTTCAAATTAAAAAACCCAGTATAAACTCTGATTAGAACTTTATCAAGTTAAACATTGTATCTTTCCTAGATTTCAATTAAATGCGATGAAAGAGAACTTGATAATTTCAATTCCAATTCTATTTCTGTCAGTATTATCCATTAATGTTGAAGATTATAAGAATTTGACCAATGCAATTGTGCTTCAAATAGTTAAAATACAAGTGGGCTTAAACATCCAGTCACAGAAAATTCTCACTCCAACGACAGATACTACATATATGAAGTAACAGAAGTACATTTATTCTATCCTGTTCTGTCATTATTTATGGGTTAATGGTAAGAAATTTATGGAGGCAGATGAAATGCCATTGTGGAAATCTAGTTTTTATATGTGACAGAAAAATCCAGAATTCCATGGAGCATAACCATCAGCATACTGTCAACAACCTTTCAAAGGTCTCAATTCAAGGAGAAGAAATCCTTGACTACTATATGCGGTCCTGCCACACAATTTTCTTCATGATAATTTTGTTTTCAGTTGCTTATTCTTTTAGTATTATACATGTCTACACATTTCTATCTATACCATATTATTTTTAAAACTGAATCAAATTAATCGCAGCAAAACTAAATTCTCATCTTTCAAAAAATTAAAGTATTATTTAAACACTTCAACTATTATAATGCAGTGTCTGTTTCAACATCAACTAAAAAAACTTAAATAAACTGCTTTGTTTTAGCTTTTCACGTCACTCAAGCAATTCCATTTTCAATTACAATTCAGTAAGTGTGGTTATTTTCATTGGCTATAGAGTATATTAAAAATTACATTCAGTTATGACTATCCAGTTTTTTGGTTCAGACACATTCCATGCTTTCTAAACTCAGAATTTAATGTCCACCAACGAACTGCATTACTTTATGTCCAGGGGAATGAGCAAATTATTTAGTTACATTTTATTAACTGCAAAACCTAACCACAAAACAAACATTAAGATAATAATCCTAATTTAGATGTAACATCTATTAGTCATTTTTTCTGATATTTTTCTAGTAATAATCACTTTCCTTCCTATCACTCAACTGTAAAAAGGAAATACAAAGAGAAATATTCATACAAACAACCAAATAGAATATATAAACACACACTTATATATAAACTAAAGTATCTTATGTTTTACTGGATAATACCATCTTACTTTTTTATCAATTACCCATTTATTGGGGGAATTCATATTATAAGCAAATGTAGAGTGCCGTAGACATTATTCAGTAATTTTTACTAGACTTGGCAATATCTTACCACGTAGAGCAAAACATTTTTATTGGGTCAACATGTCTATCTCAGAAAAGAGAAAAAGCAAATAACAACCAGTGCTCTAGCCTCTGTAAAACTAAAATGTGTTTAGCCAAACTCATTCATCCAGTTTATACCAGTGAATACACCACCCCTATTTCATATATCCAACAACTCCATTTGGATTAGCAAACCCATTATTTCATTGGTTAGCAATAAATCTGTATACTTTGACATACAATAATTTATTTTATTGTTTATGGGCAAATTGAAACACAGTGAAGTCAGTGCCTGACTTCACCAAATTTTAGATTATGGTCAATAAGAGAAATGCAATAATTGAATTAGTGTTTATATATTTCAAATTCAAAAGATTTTTTTTTAAAACCCCAGATTTTTTTAGGTAGAAAGAAAAACAGAAGTTAAGAATTAAATTACACTTATTTTGTAATTAATGAAAATTTAGTAGAGTGTAAATAAGGTTTCAACATTTTCCCCTTCTACAAAAATAGATGCTGAATTAAATCAGATGTTCTAAAAGTACTTTACAAATTAAAGCATGAAGAAAAGGAAAGAAATATCCTTAACTAAATACTGAAGAACGGACTTGACACTCAGTGTTATTTTGGAAACAAGCTATACAAAATTTTGGGGGAAAGACAACTCTCTTGAGTGGAGTTTTAAAATCCTACTGTCTTTTTGTTGATGCTGTACAAATTACATTCAAGGAAATTTCCTAAGTAGTTTTTTAAAAGCAAAAAACAACAACAACAAAAAAAAAATCTACAAAAATAAACAAAGAAGAATAGAAAAAGAGAATATATAATTCTTTTATCTAAAATGGAAAAAAAAGAATTTAATTCAATTACCATCTCCCCAGGTTTCTACAGGTATTTTTTAAATGTTTTAACTGCTTCTGCAGTATAGTTTTTAAATCATATAAACAGAAGAAAATTCTGGGTTTATTAGTAGTGTTATGTCCCATTATTTTGTATATCTGTATTTTAACAATCTTTAAAATAAAATAATTACAATTTTAACTATTTAATATATTTATTTATTTATTGGACTGACCTATCAAAAGTCTACTTAGTATCACTTGCTAGTGAGATTATGTGTGTGAATGTCGTGTTTGCCCCTACCATTTTCCATATGCTCTGCCTCACCAACACTGCCATCCGGCGTAGTCCTTTCGTAGTTGTCCTCTGGGAGTGGAAGGGCACCCAGTCTTGGCCCTGATGAACTCTTACTGCTTGGTGTTTCTGACTCCTCCAGACCGCTGTCATAGCAACTCTGCAATGACCCTTGATGTGGGTCCTGAGGCTGACTCACAACAGAAAACGTCACTCTACGAAATGGCTGCAAGAGAAAAGATTCTGAATGTCACTGAAATGTTCCGTCTATGAACAACTGATTCTAAAAACATGACTTAAACAAACTAATATTTAAACATTTACTTATTAAACAATTTTGTCTAAGTTAAATCAAACAGTAAGTACAGTTCTTAAAAGGCCATTGGACAGAATGTCTGGAGACTTTCAGTGTTATAGACCAGAACCATCATGCAGTTTTGAATAGCCTCCTTTCAAACAGTTGCATGAGCTAAGCAAAGTATTTTATAATTGTTTATAAATCATATTCAGCTTCTCTTTTACTCCACAGAAACAAATGGAATGGAGCTTATATCAAAATGCATAAAAGTACTTGAAAGTATGTGAATGTGTATGCATAAGAGGGTGTGGCGTTGTGTATAAATGTTCACATGTAAACAATATTGTTTTTATCAACATAGCAGCACATCCATAAGCATTTTTCCTTGGGTTTGAGATGCTAGTTGAAATCAGACTGAAATCAGACTGAAATCAGACTGTTTTTGTTATAACAAAAACAAAAACAAAACCAAAAAAGGTGGAGATGGGGGGGGAGGGGAGGAATTCAGTTTCACAGCTTCCATAAAATTCAGTGCCTAGAGATAGAGGGTGTGAGGCTGTTGCCAGATGACTAAATTAAAACTGCAAACACAGCTGACACCACCAGTTTCCAATGGGACTGTGCAGATGTAGACCATTATAGATTTGTATTCATTTAAAAAGAGAGATACAAGTGCTGCTCAAGAAGTATAAACACTGAACTCAAAAATTGGTGAATAATCTAGAAAGTTACTTTTCTGGGGACAGTGAAGGTAGGTAGGATTTTCATTAAGAAATCTATGGATTCTCCTACAATTTAAACTGCACTTGCACTTCAGAAGTAATAATGCATTTGAAATAATTTAATGATACATTAAAAATAATTTACTGACTAAAAAGACTATAAAATCACAGAAAAGAATCTGATATTCTAATACAGAACCTAATTTTACTGTGTAGATATATACATCTTTATATGTATATATATACCTATAAAAATGTGTACGTGCAGGTATATATATATATATATTACAGAACGCATGTTTTGAAATAAACACTGACAGATCTGTTTTATAGAACAGATTAGTTATAGGTCCGAGAGAACTTCCCATCATATTCAGATGTGCTTTCAAACCTCTGTTAAGACATGGGCATGTTTCATCCCTACTGACACATCTGGTCACTATAGGGTGGAAACATGTATGCAGGCCAGAAGGGAGGAAACACCAAATACAAATGCTTACACGAGTCCTGTAGAGCAGAGGAGCACATTAGATTTACAAGTAGAGGGCTGGAATTTCACTTGGAATTAATATTTGTGATTGCTACTATTCTTCTGGTGAGTGTTTGACCTTTTAAAGTTCCATATTCTTCAAATGTGAAGTGTTTACACAACAATTTTAATTAACACTTCATACTACATCAAATGCAAGGACAATAGAGAAGCAAAGCAAAACAAATGAATGGAGAGCTCAAATAACACTCGTTAAAAGAGCACATTAAAAATAGTTTCAACTTGCTGCTCCTTTCACTGAACTAAGAGGAAATAGCATAAATAAATAAATAAATAGCACAGAGGGCGACCACAACTGCTACGTTAAGACTCTAGACATACAACATATAATTTTAATATTTTTCCCCATAGTTTCTCAGCAAGATCTCACTCTTCCACAAGTACTCAGAAGAGTGCATGCAATTTGCCAAGTTAAAACCTTTAATACTGCTTTTAAATCATGAAGGAAATATAAAGCCATTTTGCAATAATCTGTCCCACAAAATAACTGTAATTTGCAATGTGCTTTCATATTTTATTGGTTTGTGTATTGTATAATTGATCATTTACACACACTAAATTACCTCAGAGAAATAACTAAATGAATATAAAGTGTCATTATGGCTTTAGAGGTGAGCAACTGACTTTCTTTTGCCACCTTTGTTGCTGTTTTAATTATGGAAGCAGTCATTTCTTTTCTCGTACTTTGCAAAAGTGGACTTCTAAGTACATGAAAAGATGCTGGACAAAGACAATATTTCACATCTGTTGAGATGTTCTGTTGTTTCTTTCCAATATGACTATTTTCTTATCAGCCCAGTAATTTTGACTATGTTGTAGTTCTGTGACTGCATGCAGAGCTAAAGTCCCTCCTGCTTGCTTCCCTATCTGCATGCAATTATGCACATATGGCATGCTTGAGGCAGCCCTGCTTTCACCCTGTTTTATTATTATGGAAGCGTCTCCTGCAACCACAGTCCAGCATACCTTGCTGTCCATTCCTGCCTATCACTTCCTTACTTGACTGTGAGTTTTACTCTCCCTCCAAAGCCATTCCTAGTTTAAGGATCTAAAAGCAAAAATCCTTTGCAACAAAACCAATGGTTGACCCACGAGATCTATTTGGTTCTTCCCAATATCTTCACTGTCAGGACTGAGGAGACACCACTTAATCCCACATGCTCTTCCTCTTCTCCTGCTGGAGACATGTAGCCAGCCTCGATACAGTCAACACATCCTCAGGAACTGCCACTGGTGCTTAGATGCATGAGACAGAAAATAGTGAGAGGGATGAATAAGCCTCAGAAGGATCTTCAAGACATTCTACATCTGAGCACCTGGCACACATTCCTACATAACAGTTCAGATGAGTAAATGGGATCCTTCACAAGAGGGCTCCTATCTCTAATTCTTCATCAGGCAAAAATTTCACCCCATTTACACCAAAAACAAAAGACAAATTATCTGCCTTGTGCTACAAGAAGTCACAAATCTACAGTCTTCTACTTGGCAGTCTCTCTAGTGAGCACACTGGCTCTTCTAACTTCTGGGAAGCCAAGGTTTCAGGCTCTGTGGGTGATATATAATTATGGGTTTACATACAGCATTTGTATTAA
Organism: Excalfactoria chinensis; assembly: GCF_039878825.1. Taxonomy (NCBI): domain Eukaryota; kingdom Metazoa; phylum Chordata; class Aves; order Galliformes; family Phasianidae; genus Excalfactoria; species Excalfactoria chinensis. The sequence continues at coordinate 18,740,720 of NC_092828.1, read as the reverse complement.
TATAATAATATGTATTGGTAATAAATACATATGTTTGTTGGAAGAAATCTGCTTTAGTTAAAATAGCTGGGTATGTAAGGAATATCCATATGCTTGTTCTTAACAGAAAAGTGCATTTTTATTTTAAACAGGTTCTAGTATAAAACACACATTATATCTTTGAAAAAGAATGGTAAAATAAATTGTGGAATAATTCATACAAGCAAAAGTTATTTGTATGTTCTCTCCCATATTGTATACTATAACATATTAGTAAACATATATAATATGTACTAGTGAGCACATATATAAAATATACATTACAGAAACATTTGAAACAAATTTAGCATGATATAAACACACTAAAGATCATCTATTTCTAAAGTGTTTAGCAAAGTTTCATTTTAAGAAGATTCCTATCACTGAAAATTCATGACAGCTAATATATATATTAAAATGAATCCTAAATGTCCACATGACTAGAGTTCAAGATATTATATTATCACTTGATAAATAACCTAATGACTGTTATCTTGTTCAGTAGATGGGCTGCAAACTAATTGACCAAAACTTCATGTAATAAAACTCTGAACTCTGTAGCTACACATCAGTTATCACTAAATTCTAAACCAACAATACAAACTTTGTAAACTTCTCAAATTTTAGATTTACTTAATCCTTATCCCACAGATTAATTCTGAATATCATAGTTTATCTCAGATAAGAAATTAACTGCTAGAGATACTATGAAAAGATTCAAATTAAGGAGGCAGCTCTCAATTTTCCCACAGATTGCTTAGTTTGTCTGTTACCAAATTTCTCTGAGAAAACGCTGAAGGATGTATTTGGAAGGCCCTACAGATCTATGTATATATAGACACATGGTAAACTGATAACTATCAGACTCAGTAAACTAAAGGAAATAGTTTACCAATCACTGTTTAAAGGACTTTTTGGTACGGATTATCAATGAAGTAGTAAGAGCAATGCACAGCATTGAGCTAAACTCAATGGAATGTATCCTTAAAATACAGAGATCCTGCCCCTTATTTGGGTTACGTCTAGGAGAAGCACACCTTCAGCTCTAACTGTACATAACTGGAGAGTATGACACTTAGAGACCCCGGGGACTTTCAAGAATTCAAAGACTACCGTTCATATTTACCACACATATGAATGGAGGAGGTAAAAGCCTCCTTTTCCAAATATAATCACTTGCCTGGGGTCACCTTGTAGCCAAGACACACTGAGCCACAAACATTCTGCACCATCCACACTTATTATAAGAAACAGAGATGCAACTTAAATTGGGAATTAGAAGAAATTGCCAGAGAGTTAAACATTTATGCTCCCTTTACCACTTGATGAATGATATGCATATTAATTGTATTCTACTTCTACTGCCAGTACAAATATTACAGTTCTAACCTCTATATCATTTAGATCTCAGTCCATAAAACTTTTGAGAAAACTGTATACTAATGAGATGAAATAAAGAGATGGAAGGTGGATATCTGGACTTACATTTCCAACAGACATTCATCATAATAGCAAAAATATAAATGAAACTTTATCCAGAAGTAATAGCCTACATTCATAATTTTGTGCTTCCATTGATAAAATGATGTCAGTAACATTCCACAGGAAAACTGCCACAAGAAATTTCCAAGTGCTGACAAAGTAAGGCACATGCCCATGCAAGGAAAGGAGAGGGTTATGTGGGTTATGTTTAGCTTTATCTATTTTCAGTGCACAACATGAACATAGCTCCATCTGCCAGCACTGTGAATCAACGATGTAGAACTGCCTTTACCCAAATAAGCCTGTCTTCCCCAGCAAAACAGCAATCCTTAGCCTTTACTAATTCAACAGTAATCTTTACTAAGGATAGTCCTTACTGGATTCACAGCAAACATTGTACAGTAGGACTACAAGAGATCTGCTAATTTTATCCCTCTGAAAGTTTAGAATTGTTCCTAATTACATCTTACCATGGAGAAGATCAGATGACAGAGGAAAGAGGCACCCTTGCATTATACCCTGAAAGTTAATCACCATTTCTTCATTGATTTAGCTGTACTTCATGAAACAGATATTCTCTTCTCCTCTTGCCAGCAGTAGGGAATAATGCCTAGTGAGGGTCAGTAAGGCCAAGTGCAGGGTGCTGCACTTATACAAACTGGATAAAGATCTCCTTGAGAGTAGCCCTGTGGAAAAGGACTTCAGCCTCCTGGTGGACAAGAAGCTGGACATGAGCCAGCAGTGTGTGCCTGCAGCCTGGAAGGCCAAGTGTGTTCTGGGCTGCATTAAAAAATGGATGGCCAGCAAAGAGAGGAGGTGATTGTACCTCTCTACTCAGATACTGTGAGGTCTCATCTGGAGTACTGTGCACAGGCCTGGGGCTCCCAGTACAGGAGCTCTTGGAGCAAGTCCAGAGGAGGGCCACTAAGATGATCAGAGGGCTGGAACACCTCTGCTAATAGGAAAGGTTGAGGGAATTTGGCTTGTTTAGCTTGGAGAAGAGAAGGCTCCAGGGAGACCTCATTACAGCCTTACAGTACATGAAGGGAGGGGCAACGACTGTTTATGAGGGTGGATAGTGATATGACAAGGAGGAATGGTTTAAAACCAAGACAGAGGAGATTCATGTTAGATATTAGGAGAAAGTTTTTCACCCAGAGGGTGGTAATGTACTCTAACAGGCTGCCCAAGGATGTAGTGGATGCCCCATCCTTGGGCCAGGCTGGATGTGGCTCTGGGCAGCCTGGTCTAGTGGCTTGTGAACCTGCAAATAGCAGGGGGTTGAAACTAGATGTTCTTTTTAACGCAGGTTATTCTATCATTCTATAATTCTATGATTCTATAATTCAGTACAAAAATCACTGCAATTATGCCATATTAACTTCCCCCACCCCACCCCCCACCCCCCCCACCCCCCCCCCCCCCCGAGATACAGTACTTATGGTATGCAATGACTAATTCTATGTAAGTAAGTAAAATGATATTACACTTTCAATTCATGAAAAACCCTAATTTCAGAGACCATGGGACAGTCCATGGGTAGACTAGGTGAAAAGCAGTATATCCATACAGCCGAATGAGATACTAATCCTGGCTCTTTCAAATTACAATGATGGAATGGAAACGTTCCTTTTATGGTTAACAGTGAGTAGTGTTTCCACCACCAAGCCTTCCTCAGCAAGCCTTTTCACAATTGGTTCCGGATACAAAGTAGACACACCAATGAGTAACAAGGTGTAACAAGTGTAATAAGTGTTGGCAATTCTGTCTTCATTACTTAGCATTTAGATAAAAAATGGCAAGTTTCTATCAGACCTTCCTGCTTCTGCAACACCTTCCCCTCAACAGCCCCAGGATTTTGAAAACTTTTTAAACAACTACAAAATACGATCCACAAATCAACTTAATAAGTTGAGAAGCATAAAAAATTAGTGCAAGCTGAAAAGTCAGCTAAATCAAGCTTTCTTATTTTGAAGAGTTCTACTATTTCACTCAGCATTATCTTGGGAATTATCCAAACCCCTGCAAGATCAGCAATTAAAGCTCTTGGGTGTCTTTTGTTTGTTTGTTTGTTTGTTTTGTTTTGTTGGTTTTTTTTCATTCAAATCAGGTGACTTCTCTCTTTAAAGCACATGTGATATGTTAGGCTTTGATTTAAGCTGACCAAGGAACTGTCTAGTTCAGATTTTTCACAGAACAGCACAGAACAGATTACATTGGAAGGCATTATTAGAGGTACCCAAGTTCAGCCTCCTTGCTTAAAGTGGAGTCAGTTACAACACTTTGCACAGGGCCTTGCCTAGTCAGGTTTTAAATACCTTTGAGAATGGAAACTCCACAGTCTCCCGGGGCACTCTGTTCTGCCAGCGTACTTCCACTCTCACATTAAAGACTGTTCTTATTTTTAAAAATGATTTTTTTTTTTCTTTTGTATTTGAGTGTGGGCCAAAGAACAGAAAAAAACAGTGATGAGTCATACCTAAATAATTTTATAATTCCTGCTAGCTTCACAGAGTCAATGTCAAGACTAACACAGCAACTCTGAGATATGTATAAGGTAGAGTTAAATCAACTCATCATGCAAGTTCAAAGAGTTTTTTCAAGCCTTTTTGATAAAATGAGTCATTATCCTTTTCTTTCTATTCACTCTTAATTGCTGGAATTTTGTTGAAAGACAAACAAAATATTAATGAACAATTACTATTCTGCTTGAATAGATTCAACCCACACAACTCTTTCTTCCATTCAAATCACATGTTTCTACTGTTCATACTTTCTATCATTGTGGTTAATATAATCTTGACAGGAAACAAAATTAAACAGGCATTATTTTTCAATGACAAGACTGAAACACCTGAGACAAGTACTACAACAGGAGAGGAGATGAGGAGAAACACACAAGAATAACCAACATTTTTTCTTATAAACTCAGCAGAAGATAGTAATAATTGCAATTTCAGACAGAAGTTGAATAAAATATTACGATATTAGAAGCTCATCTACGATGAAAGGAGCTTGGTTTAGCTATCAAATAAGAACTCTACAAACAGGAACACTCTGCAGCATTATCGTCCTTCATACTGTTAATATTTTCATTAATTTGAGTTTCAGTAGCTTGTGAGCTCTGTCATGCACCAGAACCATATTTAGTTTGTTCTGTATAAAAATGAAACACAAATTTACTAATATCCATTTGCCTAAGCCCAAGGCATTTTACATTATTGGTATCTTTACTTTCTTCAAACATATATTTTTCCTTTTACGTTCAGTGTTTTCCTCAAATATCACCTCTCACTCCTCATTAAATTTTCCTTTCTGAATCAGAAAAGAAATAAAAAAATAAAATAATAAATAAATAAATAAAGGATTTCTCAGAGCCTAATATCATGGCTGTGTTCACTATGTACTCAACACTGGTGAGGCTGCACATCTAGTATTGTGTGTTCAGTTTTGGTTGGGCTCCTCACTACAAGAAAGAGATTGAGGCCCTGGAATGTGTCCAGAGAAAGGCAACAAAACCGGTGAGGGGTCTGGAGCACAAGTCTTACGAGGAGTGGCTGAGGGAGCTGGGAGCGAGTAGCCTGCAGAAGAGGAGGTTCATGGGAGACCTCGTTGCAATCTACAACTTCCTGAAGGGAGGCTGTGATGTGGAGGGGCTTGGTCTCTTCTCCCAGGCAACAAACAGGACCTGAGGAAATGGTGACAAGTTGACCCAGGAGAGGTTTAGATTCAACATAAGAACAAATTTTTTTTCTCAGAGAGTGGTCAGGCACTGAAATGGCCTGCCCCAGGAGGTGGTGGAGTCTCCATCCTGGTCAGTGTTCAAGAGGTGTCTGGATGAGGATCTATGAGATATGGTTTAGTGGCTTGTGGTAGTTATGGTAATGGGAAGATGGTTGGACTGGCTATCTTGCAGGTCCTTTCCAACCTTGTGATTCTATGATTCTACAACTTTCATCTTTTTTTACAAGTAAACATTAACAGAGAAGACATCAAGAATATGAAAAGCATCCCCTTCTCAAAGATACGGTACTCTTCTGATAGAATCTTTTTATAAAAATATAAGACAAAAGTTCATTTACAAAGATTAAACATTTACATGGCTTTTAAGCAAAGCCAACATTCTAAGCATTTCAGAAGAGCTCTTCTTGGTAGCTGTTGAAAGATGAGCATAAAGAACTCAAGAAGTGAGAATTTCTGACAGAGGGTTGAAATAATTCCATTATGCTATTTTGCCTTCTTACGAAAATATATTTATTGTAAAGTTATCACATCAGTAAACCAATCTTCATGAATCATAAGAACCATGTGTCTGTGACCCTGAAGTGCTCTCTTTTTATATCTATCTACCTATTTATTTATTTATTTATTTGTATGAGAAAGTGGAATGAGAATTACTCTGACTTCTCAAGTGCAATCAAATGTAAAATAAGACACTGGAAAAGGTTGTCTAGAGAAGTTGTGAATTCCCTCACCCTCAAGGCCTGGCTGGATGGGGCTCTGAGCAACCTAATCTAGTGAGTGGTGTCCCTGCCTATAACAGGGGGCTTGGAACTAGATGATTTTAAAGATCTCTTCCACTCAATACCTACATTTACATCTTCTTAAAGGCAAATATACTAAATTTTCTCCACTTTGGTAATCCTATCTTTCTTTTTTCTTAGCAAATTTGGAAAAGCTGCTTCTCTTTTCCTGGAGGCGTTTTATTTATTTATGTATTTATTTATTTTAATTGCTGGTATTGTTTTTTTTCTTTGTTTTGTTTTGTTTTACTGAGTCAAAATGGGTATGGTAGATACAGTCCAATTAAACATTACTCACCCATACACATTTATCACTTGAGGTCCTGCATACATTTGATTTCATGTAGCTATGTATATATACATATACATATTTATAATTACAAAACAGTATACAATATGTCTATAGGTTCATGCTCTATACAGCGTTTTTGGTAACTTCTCTTTAATACTTTAGTTCATATTCGATATAAACTACAGAAATTCATCTTCTTGTCATCCCCAAATAATGCACTTTGCTATCTTTGGAAGAACTACCTTAAAGCAAATAAATTTTTACAAAAATAAATTTTAAGTTAAATAAATCTGGTATGTATTAACAGATATACGCTACAGCCAGTTAATAACAAAAGCATGGAAAAGGCTGAAAAACAACAGTGGGGACTGCACTTATTACTTGAATAGCCATACTTCTATTATACTATTATTCTATTATTACTATGTGTGCAATTTCATTTTCATTTTCGCATTCCAAATAAAAATAATTTTTACCTTTCCCTTCCAACTTTGACAAAAATAGACAACTTTTAGAAGTTACCTCTTAAGATTCTAATCTTAACAAAACCACTGAAGTTATGTGTATGAATAGCAATAAAATTACTATGCATAAAATACTATAAGATATAAACATAAAATTATGTTTCATAATAAAAATAGTTAATTGAAGTGTTGATAAAATTTTGTGGTTTTATTTTCATAAGCACCCTACTGACCTGTAATAATCAAGAAAGTTGAAGCATTCTGGAGCCAATTAGCATAAAAAAGAACACTTCCTCACGTTAAAAATGTGGTTACATTTGTAAAATTGGTGGTGATGAATTCAGCAGAATTGAAGTCTAAAACACCAAGTGTGATATCCATCATTATGTAACAAAATGTTAATTATGAAAAAAGTATTTTGGACTGTTGACAAATGGAACATGTATTTCAGTAATTATAACTACAGAATGGCACAAGGATTCCCTGTCAAAAGATTCAGGGAAGAGTTGAGATTGGAAGGAACCTCTTGGAGGACATATAGTCCAGTCCCTTCCAAGACATTTTCAGAAGAGAAAAAAGCTGTCTAAAATGCTTCCATATATTATGTTTTATTTTCTCACCTCGAGGGAAAGTTGCATGAATTTTGATTATAAAGAATGTGCATTTACAAGAGCTAATGTTTCATTAGTCTCTTTAAGCATCCAAAAAATATGATAGTAGAAAGGAATATGGGTTTGGCTTGATATATGGCTGGTTTTCAATGCATACTTCAGATACAACAAAAAGGATTTATGATACATTCTGTTATGCATCTGATAATGGATGACATCTAATCCATTCATTAAAACCTATATTTTTTTCTAGACACTTAGCAACCTGCCAATCACATATTTACAGGAATCAAAATTTTGCACTGAGTACAATATTCAAGACACAAAGTTCTAAAACAAGAAATGGAGTTTATGTTATTTTATTCCAAAGCTATCAACTAAATGGGCAGTTTTCAAGGTCATAAGGAAAAAGAAGACTGATGTATTTCTTAAAAGAAAACACAGGCCAACAGAAGTGTACCATGAGCGAAGGATGATTAAAAGTAGTCAGCACTGTCTTTTCAGAGAACCACATTCATTCTCATTACGTTCCTTTTCAAATACTCAACTAAGAATCTGTTTAATGAAGTGACTGTAATTCAAAAGACTTACTCAAATGCTTGCTATCAGTTCCAAAGAAGTTTTTATATTAAAATGTAGCATAAAGGTGCTAAGTTGAAATAAACATTCTCCTACGAGGTGGTTTCACATGTAGACATGTTGCAATTTTGACTGAACACCTTTCTTTGTGTAAGTTTATTCTTTTACTGCACAGAGTCATGCGGAACATAATATTTGGGCTTTTCAATAGGTTTAGGTTGGATGATTACAGAAAAAGAGTAACCAAATTATTTAGTCAAAACATAACTAAAATCAGATTTTCTTTTTCATTAAAAGACACAGTTTTTACAATATCATAAGTTAGAAAGAAATCAGAATCACATAATGAAAATATCACATAATTCATAAGGTAATTATAAAAATATAAAAATTCTCCATCAAATCCAAAATTGTCATTTCCCACTTGGTCAGAATGACCTGCATGTTCTGACAAAGCACATTCTTAGCCAATACTGGGATTCTCCTAGGAGATAATCACTTTTATGAAACACTAGGGAAAGAACAATTCTACAAACTTCCTCTCTGAACACAGAAGAAATAGCCTTTCTGGAAAATGTATCCATTCTTAAATCACCACCATTCTTTATATCTACATGCAAACTATGTTGAAGTGTGAAGTCTCCTAAGTGAGTTCAGAAAGACTTGTAGAAGAAGGTTGCTCTCAAGCTTAAGTGTTCTCCATTCCCATTCATACAATGCATTATAGATGAATATGTGCAATTTCCATTTTGAACTTTGCAACTTTCATGATTAATTTTTATTTTTTTTCATTTTTAATTTTATGATGTGAATGAATGAGAGGTCAAATTCCCAGTTTACACAAATCAATGTACTCTTGTTTGACTTCACACATTTGTTCCATTCCTATTTATATCAAGCTGTTTTGCTTTTTTCCACTAAAACTGTGTAATGGGCAACAGTATTGTCATGGCTGCAGATACTGGGATCTTTATTGGATAAGGCAGCATGCAGTTTATAAAGCCAGCTGGTATTAGTGAAAACACTATCTGGTCAATGCTCCATAAAATAAAGCAACAATCTTGCCAACAGCAGCCCTCTGTTGTAAAGACCAGAATTAAACGTAGCTCTCCCATTTGGTTAATTTTCTTGCTGCCACTAGGTCAACTGAACAAGAAGAATATTTAGCACTGTATCAGCTTGATTTCTGTTTCTTTCAAAGGATAAACATGTACATTTGAGGTTTGCACAAATTCTTCTTGATAAGTGGTAGAATAAGATTTTTGTCTTTTCACTTCAGCACAAAAAAAAAGTAAACCTGGACATATGTTGGGAAATAAATTTTGAGCTGAACTCCCTTCCAAAATAAATAAATAAATAAAATAAACTAATAAAAAAACTAATACTTCAAGAATTTTAAAGTGAAAAAATAATTCAATACTTGCACTACTTTAAAGGAGACTTGAATAAATTTATTATAGTTGACTTCATCCTGATATCTTTATCTTATGCTTTCTTGGATTCTTTCATGTGATAATAGTTATTGGATCAAAACAGAGGCAAAACTGTAGTCTGTATATAACTCAGTCTATAACTTATTCAGGACTATGTTGACTGATTATTTTCTTATTTATTTTTGATTTCATGCCTTCAAACACTGCTTCGGCAGTGTTTAACAAGTTTGTCAATTCAAGACAATGATTAACCTTCTACTTTTCTATATTGTATTTACCCTGAGTTTGCAAATAAACATTGAAAGTTTATGGAAGAAACTTCTAGAAATAGACATGACAATTAATGTAATGTAATAGTATTCTGAATAAACAAAATTCCTGTTAGAGGCTGCAATAGACCTAAGAATCTAAAACACAGAGGATATTGTTGGCTTCCATATTTATTATTTGTTTTTTTTTGTTTGTTTGTTTGTTTGTTTGTTTTTTTTGAAAATTGTAACAAAACCCAGACATAGGTATCTGGCCAGCAGTTAGAAATATTCAAACATAACATTGACTTAATCTGTTCAGTGTTGCATATGAAACACAGCAATATGCTCAAATGCAAAAGATCTTTCAGTTGTTTTCAAAGTGAGTCTGCAAGTAAATGCAGTAAAAAAACAAACAAAACAAAACAAAACAAAAAACAAAACAAACTTGTGGGTGAGAAGAATAAAACTGGAGACATTACAGAAACTTCAAGAATATATTCTACATTTACTCTTTTCTCTCTTTGTGTCCTAGAAGAAACAAGGAGGAACATTTTTTGACACTATTGATTAATTACTCCACCTAAACTGCCCAATAAACATGTAACAACATGGCAAAAGTAGATATTTGAAGACACACACAAAGATATCTGATAAATCACATCTAAATCAAAACAAGGTTTAGGGTGTTGAAAAACTATCCTATTTGTTTACATTTGTTGTAACCCAAGAAAAGTATGTAAGGGGTTTTCTTTATGTTCCTATGTTTTTCCATCCCATTTTAAATAACATAAAGAGCAGTTCTTTTAGGTATACAAATGTCTGAAATTTCTCCTACACAGATGAAAACACTTGCAGTAGATTTATATTTCCATAAAATATTTTAAAGTATGTCTGTTTCAACAATGTATTTTTCAATAACATTGATATTTCTAAATACATTATAACTGGTCTGAATTCTTTTCCCTGCAAGTGATGTGATACTTAAAATGTGATTTCAGGGTAAAGTAATACAAGACATGTTTATTTCAACTTTTGTGAAACAATAAAGAAGTATTTTTAGACTTTAAAACATTTCTCTTTGACATTTTCAAAATAAAATATTTTGCCTTTCTCATTCAGAATTTAACTGTATGTTAAGCTGAACTGAGCAAGGCATTTTTATAAAACATAAACATTTTCAAAAAAAGTTTTTAATTCATTTTTTTTTCTGTCATAATCAAATTTTAATCTTAAAGAAAAGAAAAAGACCTAATGCACTGAGATTTTTATTGAATAGGAAATCTCTCCCTACTGAATCCTACAGAAGATAATTTTTCACACAGATTTATCTAAAATGTACATGTATAGCCTTTCAAGAAATTGAATAAATCTGTACAAACCCATATTGCATAAATATATTTAAATAAAGGAACATTTATGTTTTGTTGTTTTTTTTTTTTCCTCACATACACCATTCTTGTACTTCCCATCTTTCTTTTAACTGAAAACTTCCCTTTGTGACTGATATATTGATTTTTGGGTCAGCACTAGAGACAACAATGGTCATAATCCAGCTGGTTCCCTTCTCCCTTTTGACAGATGAGCATCAATTGTCAGAAGTTTGTTGTATAATATCAAGGGCAAAAACATGGAAAGTCTGTTTTATTTTTTTTTTTTTTAGTGTTTTTTGTGTGTGCGTGTGTTCTTGCTATTTGAGGCCTGTTGTTAGAAATCATAGAATCACAGAATGGCTGACATTGGAAGAGACCTCTAGAGGTCACCTCGTCCTGCCCATGTACAGCAAGTTGTCCAGGACAATGTCCAGGAAGCTTCTAAATGTCTCCAAGGAGGGAGACTCCACAACTCTTGGGCAACCTGTGCCAATGTTCATTCACTCACACAGGGAAAGTGTTTCCTTGTATTCAGACAGAAGTTCCCACGTTTTGGTTTGTGTTCACTTCAAGTATCTTGCTATCCTGGACTGCATTAGAAAGAATACTGCCAGTGGGGAGATGATCCCGCCCCTATACACAGCACTGGTGAGGCCACAGCTGAAGTGTTCTTTCCACTTCTGGGCTCCCCAGACAAAATAAGCCAAAAGCAAAAATAGAAATAGCAAGAAAAGAGTAAGCAGATATCTGACTTGCCAAGTTTATTTTATTAACATAACGACTTATGGATTTTGTGTATTTTGGATTTACATAAATATATTTAGAGAATTGCCAGAAAACACTATGCAATATTTAACATGCAAGTGTACTATCATAAAAAGCACTTAATATTAACAAATCCAGATATTTCCCACAAATTACTCAATGGTATGGTATGTTTTTACCTGAGAAGCTTAGGACACTTCACAGAGAAATTATGTTAATTAATTAATCAAGGCATAGACACAGACTGATAAAAGTAATATCCCCTACTATAGGGTTCTCTCCAGAAAATCTGCATGCATTCGGTCTATTACATGTAGTTTGTGAGGACAGGATACTGAGGTATAATTGTTCTTATATTACTAGACATATAGAAATTTTCCACATGTGAAGAATGTACTGCTATGCAGTAATTCAGACCAGTCTAATACAATTCACCATATGCATGCTATGCGATGTTTATGGCTGATCTATCCAATAAGTCCAGATGCCAGGTAAATAGGATAAAACCATTGCTTAACAAATCAATTAATTCTTCTGCTGTTGACACTCATTTTGGACTTAAAAGCAAATGTAAAGTCAATGGTAACTTTCAGAAAAATTAAAGCATTTGTTCTGAATCCTGACATTATTACGTATATTTATAAGACTCATAGCGTTTGAATGCAATTTATGTTATGAAAATGATGATATTGTACTCTTTTTAAACTATGCTCCTTCAACTTCATCTTCTTTATCCCACACTTGCAATGGAAGAACAGATTCTGAGGGATAGCCAGTCATGATACTCATTGATATAGGAACAGCAACACAAAAATGGATACCTTCACAATGTAAATGGACAAAGATTATGTTCAAGTAAAACTTTGTAAAGAACCTACTCTGCAACCACAGGCTGACTGCTAGCAACATGATTTCAATGGCACCTATGAATTTATCTCAGTGAAATAACAACTGAACTAGCACTGCTGATTTCAAATTTCATGAAAATGCTATACGAAAAAGATTTCTAGTAACATTTCACAATCAAATCCAGACACCAAACTTTCTGATATATAAAAAGAAGTAGACTTCAAAAGAAAGTAGCAGATTCAACCACTTTGAGGCTTAAAAAATGGATGAGAAAGGAAAGTCACAATAGAAACTTAGTACTACAGGTGCTGGCATTTAACAATGCAGATAGTCATGTTTACGGTCAGTGGTGCTAAAAAATGCTACAATGACAATCAGAGCAAAAAGATTTCTAGGAATTAAGTTCAAAAACATTTAATTGCTTGTCATTGTCCTGGAATACAGACTTCTAAGTCACTTGTGTACTTTCAAACATTCTATCAACTATTTAAAGTTAAGTGCTTGCATTAGTAAAATCATGCATTATTTCATGTTAAAGTTTATCCAACATTTTCACTGTTTTAGTATAAAGGCAGTTCTACTGAACAGCTCTTTTTCTGTAAATAAGTAACTATATTTCAGTGATATCAAGTATTTGTCAATCTTTCACTTCTGTGAGAAACAAGTTATAGAGTACAACATTTGTAATTTACAAGTCAGATTATAAATAAGTAATAGTGAGATCTGTTCGTTATTTGTAACTAGCAATATCAAGCAATTAATTGCACGAGATTAATATTTTCAGAGCAGGAGGTGATATTTTAATTCAATTCCCATGCCATACAAGGGTATCATGCAGATTCTGTTCAGGCCAGTTGAGAAATAGTTAAGCTTCAGCTTATTGTAGGCTTTTGAAGATGATCAGTGAGTCCAACTCCCCTGCTAAAGCAGGTGCCCTACAACAGATTGCACAGGTAGGCATCTTGAACACCTCCATAAAAGCAGACACCACATCTTCTCGTGCCAGCCCATTCCAGTGCTCTGTCACCATAGCCATAAAGACAGGTTTCCACATGTTAGTATGGAACTTCTTACATTCAATTTTTAGGTCATTACTTCTTGTCCTATCTCTACACAACACTGAGAAGAATCCGGCCTCATCCATTTGCCTTCCACCTCCCTTGAGATATTTCTAAATATTAATCTGATTCCTTCTGTTTTCTTTATCCCAGGCTGAACAGACACAGGTTACTCAGCCCTTTCTTATCTGGGAGATGCTCCATTCTCTTTATCATTTTTGTGGCCCTTTGATGGACTCCATCTAGGAGATCCCTGTCTTTTTTCAACTGGGGAGCTCAGAACTGGACATAGTATTTTAAATGTGGACTCAGAGCAGAACAGAGAGGAAAGATCACCTCCCTTGACCTGCTGGCAACTCTCTTTTTAATGCACACCTGGATACCACTGGCCTCCTTGGCCCCTTGTGTACACTGCTGCTCATGGCCAACCTGTTGTCCACCAGGACCACCAGGTCCTTCTCTGTAGAACTCATATACAGAAGGTCATCTCCTAACCTATACTGATGATGTAGGAAGGTATAAGTGAGTTTAAAATCAGTCTGTCTTCTAAATTGCCAAGAGTCTTTGTTTTATTTTACCTTCAATATCTAACAGTAACAGCCTTCCTAGTATATTCTGCTCTGTGCAAACATGCCAATGCAGGAGGATTGAAAATGCAGTTGATGATATTTTGAAAATATCATGATGATATTTTCTTTCTTCTAATGTATCTCTCAAGAGTTGCAAACAAGTTTTCGTAGTCTACATGAGTTTTAAAAAGTTTACAATCAGTACTTCCCAAGGGTATCAGAGAACTATCTAGAGTGCAGACAGGATGGATCAGTTTCCATACTTATTCTCAGGGAAGGATCAATGGACTAAAGGGTTTGATTTTCATTATAGGCTATAATTTACAAGCACATTCAGAATTAGATTCACTCCTCTTAAGAGATTATAACAGATTTCTTTGAGTGACAAGGACTTTGTACAGCCATAGAGAACTATGAGAATTGAGAGTACTTAGCACTGGTCATATTCAGTTTAAAAATTAATAATTAAAACTTAAAAGTGATTAATAAGAAAACCTGTATCTGCTTGTTTAAACAATAATAGGAAAGTGTTAAAATTATTTTGTGTGCCAATCTATATGTTCTCAACTCTGACAATTACAGGGGTTTGATATACATGCTGTTACATCTATACCCCAGTATAAATTTACATGACCTTTAACAAGAAAAAAACAAAACCCTAACAAACACAAAACCACAATACAGTGGAGGAACTGAATTTCAAATCCTTGAAACACATGTGCAGTAGCAAGTTAGTACAGTATTTGCTCTATTCAGATAACTGTCCCTATAAGCAGTTGTAAATTGTAAGTAAACCCTTGGCATCAATAAGCCTTGAGTCTGTACAAACCTATTCTCCAACATTTGAGACAGGCAGAAACAGAAACACTTAAATATCAAGTGAGCAAGCACAGTAACACGCGTCTCTTGGGCATAGTAGGTTTCTAGTAAGTGAGCTAGTGAGTGCTTCCAAGGGAATTAAAGGGCATGGTTAACTATTAACCTCAGCTAGCACAAGTCTCTGCTATTTAGAATGTATGCTTTAAAATTTGCAAGAACAGAAAACATTTGAATGTAAGTTTGTGTCTGAGCTGACTCCCAGAGGAAGGAAAAGACAAGTAGTACTGCATTCATTGAGATACTTAAGATTTAGTCCTTAAGAAAAACTGCTTTGCCTTCAGGATAAGTAGTAATGGAGGAGGTGCAATTTAAAATATTTAATGGAAAAAATATTAAGTTACTATGCTTCAGAATTGATCTTATTTTTAAGAAAGGTGACCAAGACCAGCACTAATTTATTTGTTTCTGGATGATCTTAGAGGTTTTTTCCAATGATTCTACAATTCTGATTCTAATTCTATTTGCTGCAATTTCAGTGTTTTATTTTTCCTATGTTTTTTCATATCACTCTATTTTCTTCTTCATGCACACTTTATGGTAATATTTAATTTTATGTTAATCCGTGGCTGAATTAGCAAGTACGTTCTTTCCCAGAGAAGCAATATTATGACTTTGTTGTTGTTGTTGTCGTTAAATAGCACCAAAACAAACAAATGAACAACAACAACAAAAACAAACACACACACACACACACACAAAAAATCCTCACTGATAATCAGAGAAAGGAAAGCGGTTGCAAAGAGAAAGGTAAGGCTGAAGCATAGCTTCTAGTCTCATTGTTTGATTTCAGCGTAATAATGCAAAATCTTCAGAAAATTTATACTGGCTCAATATTAACAACATCAGAGATTTACATTGATTTGCATATCAGAATAAATTTTCAATGAAGGACTGTTTAAATCAGTAAAACAAATCATTTGATCAAATCTGCTGGCTTGAATGCTTCTACATTTTATAATCATAGAGTCGTAGAATGGCTTGGGTTGAAAAGAACCTCAATGATCATCTAGTTTCAGTGCCCTTGCTATGTACAGGGTCACCAACCACTAGACCAGAATGCCCAGAGCCACATCCAGCCTAGCCTTGAATACCTCCAGGGATGGGGCATCCACAACCTCCCTGGGCAACCTGTTCCAGTGCATCACCGCACTGGACCGCAATGAGGTCTCCCTGGAGTCTTCTCTTCTCAAAGCTAAACAAGCCCAGTTCCCTAACCTTTCTTCATAGGAGAGGTGTTCTGATCATCTTAGTACTCCTCTGGACCTCCTCCAAGAGATCCTGTCCTTCCTGTACTGGCAGCCCCAGGCCAGAATGCAGTACTCCAGATGGGGAACTCAGTAGAGGGGGACAATCAACTCCCTTTCCCCGCTGGCTGCCCCTTTTCTAATGCTGCCCAGGATACAGTTGGCTGTTTGATTAAAATGAAGAAGAAAAATTGAAAATAAACAAACAAATAAATAAATAAATATTATACATTTTTTTACTAATTAAAAAGTAAAGCACACTTTCCACCTCTGCATTCAATATAATTTCTTTTTCATGCTTATATGTATGCTATTGTTCACTGAGAGTAATTTTAACAAATTTATTTATTCCAAAGAATCTGTCAGGGATGCCCATATATCTTGTGTTTCTGTAAAGTCTTGCAGGAAAACACAAATGGGCAGATGAGAACAAGAGCACTGTCCATAGTTAATTCTTTCTAAAGATCTCCAATATCCGCTCAAACACCACAGAGCCTGAAGGTGCTTAAGCAGATTAATAATGTGGTTCATATTAAAAGCATGTGCTATAACAGAAATAGGTAAATGTAAAGTAAATTATTCTCTGTTTTGAATGCATTTCAGGTCAAAAAAATATGTTAAACAATTTGTAGTTGGGCAGAAAATTGATATAGTAATGTAGAATTCAGAATTCTTCAGGCAAACATAAGCTGTAATACTTTCTTCTATACATTACTGAAATTGAGTCTAAGCACTAGTACTTTCTAAAGGCTATAAAGGCATTAGCAGATTTCTGAACTATTCAGCTGTGGTCATCTATACTCTGGCAGAGCAAGCCAGATAAATGAGAAACATACCAACTAGCGGATAACCCAGACATGAGAAGCACATTATCAATACTGTCATTCTTTGAAATTAAATATTTAGACAATTTTGTATCAAGCTTTAGAAAAGAAAATATGGTGCAAAATCATAACAGTTAGTTATATAAAATAAAGTACACATCCAGAAATGTATGTTTTTCTTTTTTCTAATGCCACATGTTGTCTATCAAATGTTTACATATCAAGGCCTATGTAGAGTGTCTAGATTTCAGGAAAAATCAAGAACCTCTTCCAGTTGAACAACAGTCATTCTAGTTGAGTCCTTCTCAGTGTACAAAATCTACAGAACTGCTCTTCATTCATTATACCTCAGTAGTTGTGAAACCAAGTGCTACTATGTGTCTTAATAAAAAATCTGTCTGTAAGCATGATTAACTCATGAAGAAATATCTAAAGTCAGTCTCTGAGATGAATTTCATTGGTTATTATACCAATAAATCTTGATAATTACATCAAGATCAGTATCAAAAAAGTACATATGTTATTCCATTATGAGGAATAAAACATCTAGATTAATCCAAAACTTCTTTAGAATGAAGAATTTGAAATCCAGATTTATTTCTGATGAGAAAAAATAATAATATCACATTCTCTTTAAATTCTATAATTGAGATGATAGTTTGTCATTGGATACATTGCTTTCCACAGAAATTTCTAGAACTCTGTTGATCCTTCAGAAGGGAGGATTCCAGTGATATCAACATCATCTTATTCAAATGACATCAAATTTAGAATCTGTTGCATTACACAAGAGGAGGCTTTATTCACTGTATCGAACCAGCACACAATAATGGTGGCTGCTTTGTTCAAGATTACTATTGTTACCATATTGCAGACAACTTTTATAGGCCTCAGGTTCTTTGACAGTTATCTAAATATGAGTGAAGTAGCTTGGTCTTCTCCTGCTTAATACGGAGAAAATAAAAAAATAAATAAATAAATAAATCCTATGTCTCCTCAATAGGACAAGCATTGTCTATAGGATCAATAGAGACAAAGCAACATGTTGAATGCACATTATTATAATCACTGCTAGTCAGCTGTTGTGATTTATTTCTACGCTGACTCAGTGTATCAGAGTGAAATACTGCAACCCCTCCTACTCCCTGTATTGCCTGCCAAAGTTCATTAGAAAATGCAAAGCAATTAAGGTTAAATGACTTCACTCAACCCATCTCTACCCAGAAGCTACATTGGAACAGCTCTGAAGTCACCAGGAAGGAACACTCTCAGTTCAGTGCCAGAAAAGACACTTAGTATCTGTGAGACAATGAGGAAGAACTAGGCTGTTCTTCACAGGAAGATGAGCCAGCAGCTTCATGTGGCTCACAAGAGAGGCAATGTCTGCACCAAAAGCCGGGCAGGCAAAGTGGAGTAGGGACACCAACAGATTCTGTCAGCAGCACAGTGATCACCAAGAAAAGTAAGGTAATACACCAGGTTGAAGGTCAATCTAGGATGTTAAAACAATTTAGGAACAATCAGGTCTGAGCTGAAATGGGACTAGTGAACCCATTGGAAGAACAAGTGGGCTCTCATTTCTCTATAAGAAGACCTACTGAATCTTATGAACCATTTGTTTATTGGAGTATAGATACCATCTCTCAAGAAGCATTCAAGGGGAGAAAAAAATAACATAATTGCAGATGTTTATTAAGATTAATTAGCCTTAATGGTAAGAACACTATTCTCACAATAAGCCCCAGTGCTGTTTGAATATTCTGTCAATATAATTAGTGTTTAGGATTTAATGTCACTGATGACTTTGCCTCTCTCATTGCATAAAAATTGGGATCTGATTTTTCACAGACCTGAAGTAAAACAATTCTCTATTCAAACTCAGAATCAGATGTTCCTCAATTTTCAAGTCCTTGGGAGAAAAAAATTCCAAGTTTCATCTTTTACAATTCACATTCTAAATAAACAAACAAAAAACAACAACAAAAAGCCCTGATATGTCTGCCACAGTATTCTACACAAAATAGTCAGCAAGGCCACTGACAGGCCTGAAAATATTTAGCTTCAGCCTGCAACTGTTCATGCACTGTAGGTGCTTGTTTATTAATCAGAAATCACACCCTGCTGTGTGTCGTTATTTTCAAGAAAGGAACAGAACCATTAGTGTTCAGTGTTTCTTGTTTTGTATCTCACATCCGAGGAAGAATTAACCCACACACCTGAAATTTATTTATGGTAAGCAACAATCTCTTTCACTCTTGCATTCAGTGTGGCCTTTCACTACAGTTCTGGATATTCAGGAACAGATTTTAAAGATTCTTGACAACTATTTTGGCAATACCGCCAATATGCTCATACTCATAATTTCAAGTCCTAGTAGCAGGTGGCTAATTTCTTCTGGAAATATCTCTGTGAATAAATGCATAAAAATGCTATTTTTGTAACAATAATTTTTTAAAAAGGCATTCAGGCCAGGTATATTTCCAAATTCCAAACAAATGTTCATCCTCCACTTCACTTTTGGAATGTAAATGTTGTAAAAAGAAGATCAAAACTTGATATCGTTTTAAAAAAATAAATTCCTGTCTCCATCCAGTCTGCAACCAGTTAGGACACTTTCCTTAGTTAATGTAATAGAAACAGAAAGTGTGATCATTGTCAGAAATACTTGTCATCAATTTGCTTGATTTGTAGACATAGTTAATTGTCAGTACTATAGAAATAGTCTTATTAAGTATCATTTCATACACAATTGAATGTCTGATGGCAGGATCATTCTGAAATCAATTCTGTCAACTGTTCTGAATTTTCTGGTTTTCTCTCACTCCAGTGTTAGTAATGATTCTTCATATCATTTGATCTCATACTGTTTGATATTGTTCCTCTATACTCTGAGACGACCTCAAAAAACAACAGTAACAAACAAACAGAAAATAAAAAATTATAAGAAATTACATTGAGGGAGTTCAGTGGTATTTCACAATCAGCTGAGAAGGCCAACTGTATCCTGGGCTGCATCAAGAGAAGTATGACCAGCAGGTTGAGGGAGGTGATTGTGCCCCTCTGGTCTGCTCTCATGAGACCCCATCTGGAGTAATGCATCCAGTTCTGGGGCTCCCAACACAAGAAGGACATTGAGCTGTTGGGGCGGATCCAGAGGAGTGACATGAATTTGATTGAGGGCCAGAGGACCTCACCTCTGAGTACAGGCTGAGAGAGTTGGGGCTTTTGAGCCTAGAGAAGAGAAGACTCCAGAATGACCTTACAATGACCTCCCAGTGCTTGAAGGGAGCCTACAGGAAAGCTAGAGAGGGACTTTTTAAAAGGGCATGTAGCAACAGGACGAGATGAAATGATTTTAAACTGGAAGAGGGTAGATTTATACGAGATATTAGGAAGGATTTATTAGGATTTACTGTGAGGGTAGTAAAACACTGGAACAGAGTGCCCAGTGAAGCTGTGGATGCCCCATCCTTGCAAGCATTCAAGGCAAGGTTGGATGGGGCTTGGACCTGGTCTACAGGGGGGTGTCCTTGCCTATAGCAGAGGGGTTGGAACTAGATGATCTTAAAGGTCTCTAACAAACTAAACCA
This sequence comes from Excalfactoria chinensis, assembly GCF_039878825.1. Lineage (NCBI taxonomy): Eukaryota > Metazoa > Chordata > Aves > Galliformes > Phasianidae > Excalfactoria > Excalfactoria chinensis. The sequence continues at coordinate 18,719,919 of NC_092828.1, read as the reverse complement.
TTCTATGATTCTCTGATCATTAGTACTACATCTCTTGAGAATTTATTTGTATCTTGATGGTTCAAAAAATACCAGTAATTACAACAATCAGTGATCAATGTATGCTTTTTTTTCTGTGTATACCTATCTGTATGTAACTACTGTTACAGTAGCATCAAGATGATAAATATAATTGACAAAAATATTTAGAAATATCAAATCTTAGCTTGACTTCTGTATTTGTAGTTAATGTGAAGAAATAACAAAAGAATTTTATAAAATGGGAACCAAAGAAAAAGCATATATTACATATAATAAAAAACACAATTATATTTTCTGTTTATATTGAAGTAATGTTACATCGTTGCTTTCAGGTGCTGATTACCTGATCCATGTACCTACAATTAATAATGCTGACAGATAAAATATTTTACTGAAAACAATGGTTGTCTAGCAGATACAAAAACAGTGTAGATTTCATAATACCTTAACACATTTAATTGAAAAAGTCTGAAGTTTCTTGCTTCTGATCAAAAAGTGCAAATAACAGATTTCTTTCCCATTGCTTTATGTATGGAGTAGGATTAGTCTGTAAAGAACTCCTTTCTTTGATGTTAACTTTGATGTACAACCAAGTTTATCAGTATAATCCAAAGACTGTGGAGCTAAACCTCATTTTATTTAGAGGATTAAAAGCAATTAAAAGTGTATTAACATATACTCCCATTTGGTTTCTTCATAAAGGTGTGTTAGCTGTTAGTCACAAATAAACCAACCTCCTGAAAGGATTTATTCCTCAAGTAATTAAGGCTATCACAGAATTAATGGCTCCATTCTTCAGGAGGACAGTACTAGCTGTGAACAACTGAAGCACTCTACACATTAAGGTGAAAATGTTTCAGACTAATTTCCCTTTGCAGGAGGAACAGGAATAAGAGAAATTGCAAAAAAAAAAAAAAAAAGAAAAACAAAAAAACAAAACAAAAAAAAAAAAGAAAAAAAAAGAACAAACAAATGTGCAAGTAATCGATTTCACGGGGAACCAAATCAGCTTGAATGACAAAATTTCCTCAAAATCCTTTAGAAACTATTCTCAATCACAATATATTTTGATTTGTGTTCTATTTTATGTTAAGACAGTTTGACTCAAGAGCTTGCATTATCCTCCAATAATGCTGCATAAGCACAGAGAGCAATCCAAATACATGCTATCTAGTCAGCATTTACTGAAAGGACAAAATGTCTGAATGAATTGTGGTTGTGTGAGAAATATGTGAAAATTGTGTTTATTACATAAAGGTCCTTCTCAGTGTCATCAGATTTTAGAAATAGTAAAAAAAATATAGAGTAAAAAAAAACACAGTAAAGAAATTATATAGAACACGTGCAAAGTGAAAATCTGTATTGAACTGTTACATAACATCATTATCATGAAATATTAATTAAGTTAAAATTCATCAGTGATTTTCATTTATGGTTGCTTTGCTTTGATTAAGATTTTATCTGAGACGGCGCATTAAAAATATTATTCTTCTCATCTGAAATACATAATTTATATAATATATATAATCAGGTGGTAAAACTTCTCCAGAGGTACACAGGCCAAAATCTAGCATGATGTTGATAAACAGTCTTTCCTTTATTTTTTCTTAATCAGCTCTATATTATTTTCCCTCTCCAAGCTGGAATGAAAAACTGAAAATTTGGAATTATTTACAAAATAATAATTTGAAATAAAAAATGAAGCAGGTAAATCAAGCTTTTTGCTTAGATATTAAAAGTGCCTAATTGTCATAAATGCTGGCCTACTACCAGAAATACATTTAGAAAATGGATATTCATTTTTAAAACATGTTTAACTCTCATTTTTACACTACAAAACAGGAAGCTTCGTAATACTGAAATGTACATTGAAAACAAAAACATTAAAAATGAAACATCAGGTTTTTTTTTTAAGCAGACCCTGGGGAATCATTTCCAGATAAATAAATCAGAATTTTACCATCAAAAACATGATAATAGGAAACAACTAATTTTATTTTGCCATGAAGTTTCCCCTGTTGTCTGGATTTTCCCTAGAGGTATTGTTTCATTTTAATACCTGTCAGACTTTGCAATTAGTACAAGTGTACTAACAATTAATAGTTTAGTGCTTTTGATTGAAATATCCGGGTCTTTCAGCAGATGTAAACTATATGGACCTTCAAGTACTTAGACATTTTAAAATTATAAGGATATATGGAAAGAATGAAATCTTGGTTTTATTATATATAATGTGTAGCTCTATTTTTAGTGAACACAACAGAATCTAGGTACCAGCAATGGTTATTAATTGTCTCATTCAACAGAATTTGGTTCTAAGTACTTTGATTATAATCCACAGAAACTGAGGAGAATGAATATATCATTTTGTACCTCTGTATCTTTGTTGCATACTGTATCTTCAGATAAACCAGCACTGAATGATAGAAATCACTTTTCCTCCAAAGATTTAAAAAGGAATTCAACTTTTAACCTTGAAAAAAAAAAAAAAAAAAAAAAAAAAAAAAAAAAAAGCAACCCTCTCAAGGAAACACTTTCTCCTATACTTATTTTAAAAGAAAAGAATCAAAATAATGAAAACATATAGAACATGAATGAACTTAACAAAAGTGTAATGTATCCTTTAAACCCTGTCAGCCCTATAAATGTTTGTGTTCACAGTATTAATAATTCACAGACTTCTCTTATTTTACTTTTTTTATGAACAGTAGCTGAAAGAAACCTCTTCAAATATTCATGGCTACAAGCAAAATCTTTGGGATTTTTTACATTCTCCCTCATGGCATTTATCTGACTGATCACCTCTTGTTCTTCTGATAGCATACTATTTCTGTACATTCTGCATCTGCGGCATTCACAAAAAGTTTACTGCATCTCAAGCATACATAGAGATGTGTCAGAATTAGAGATGATTAGATAGAACAGTGACACCGGAGAACATATTCTTTAGCATAGCTCTGTGACTGGCTAATCCTTTGGAATGTCTCCCTATATCTGGATAAGCTACATTCTCACAAGTTTTGTGTAAATCAGTTTCATCAAAATGTTTTGCTCTGTTCCCATTTCTCAAGCTCTGTGGAAAACACTGCACGTAGTTTTGCTGGAAAATGCAGTGAACTAACAATATTTAAGATAAAGCATGTCTTACCACTAGTATCAACTGGAAAAAAAAAAAAATAAAAAAAAAAAATCAACAATCAAAACAGGCAAACAACCAACCCCCAAAATTTCATAAATTCAGTGGATGGCTGAATTTGATTATTGTAAAGGTCTTTTCCAACACAAATGATTCCACAGTTTTAAAAAAGCTACTTACTCTCAGGGGAGAATATATTAATGATTACATTAATCATCACTGTTGCAATAAATAATGGAGTTTTAAATATAAAGACAGCAGAAATGTTAAACAAATACTTGATTTGGAGGTGTTTTCTAATTAGTTCTCTAAGCTGGTAATTTACTGTTTTGTGTTCAGTTCAGGCTCACTGCATTAAAGCACTATTTTATAAAGTGATTCATTGTCAGTGCCATGAAAAACAAAATTCTGATTAAGAGATGTAATACAGTTTTCAATGAGAAATACTTTATTTGTATCCTTTCTGCATTCTTAAAATTGCTGCAGCTTTGCCTCTTGTTATAATCAGACACTAACAACTAATATATTCACACAAGTTTTACACATCAAATTAGCTCTACTCCTGTGTTTTACTGGGATACCAGAATAAGGTCTGTCACATTTCAGATAGTCTGCAACAAACATGGACATTTGGGCAGACTTCAAATGACCACTTCCTATAGACTGAGCCAATACTTTTTAGCATTAGGTAGAAAATTTCTGACACTGTTTAAAATCAATAAGAAGTATTGAATGCCTTCATTTGAAGCACTGTCTGGATGTTTTATGATTGGATCCCAAACTCCACAGGAGTCTGCAGACACTGACATATCTAAGAAAATATGTTTTGTTGTGCTTCTCAGCTAAGCAGAAAGATGCATAAATCCCATCTGGCTCCCAAGACAGATCTGAAGAGTTAGTCATGTGAGACCTTTTAATATAGTATGATATGGGCTATAAACACCTCTATTTCCCAAGAGTTTCAATAAACTAATTGAGGGTAAAGAAATACTTACATAAAATTTATTCTTAATTTCCCTGGAAAAGACTGAGATGTCTATGGTAAATGCATATATAAAATACTTCCACATTAAGTACTTAAGCCACCTTTGAACTCAGATAAACTGATATTCAATAAGGACAGATTTTTTTCTGTCAATTTCAATGTCTTTCTCCACTTATCACCCACTATATTAGGTTTTAAATTCTGTTTTTATATGTTATTCATAACCAGTTATAAACTTGCTGTTGCTAAAGCAACAAAAATCAATTCAAAAAAGCTTTTAGAACAGTGCAGAAAGACAAAGGTGGGCTATAAATGGAACTGATGACAGACCTTGTCTCTAGTGTCTTGAAAGTGTCTTGGTTACACTTTAACACAGGTCTAAAAAGAAAACTTTAATTCCTGTTTCAGCTTCTTCTGAAGTGAATAGAGTATTTGCACTTTGATCACTTGCACTTTTATTTTTAATAATTTTCTGAGGTTTTTATGTTTTCTTCAATAAAGCAATAAAAGATAAAACAAACAAACAAACAAACAAAAACACACACACAAAAAAAAAACCAACTGTGTGTACATGATTGTAGCAGCAGAGGATTAGCTGCTGCCAGAAGTTTCTGAGTCCGCATTTCTGAATGTTTAGTGAAAAAGAATAGGAGAAAGGTGGATGCAAAATATGAACATATTTGCCAACTAAAAGTTTGAAAACTTTAGAAATTCAACGCTGCTCATTTTTTCTACTTTCAAAAGATAAACAAATGAAGGGTTTTTATGCTTGCCACTTTTTAGTACTTAACTTTATTCACATTCATCAGAGAAATCATAGCACTCTAAAAAATGGTCTTAGACTTCTGTCATTATAATTAAAATTATAAATCTTCACAAAATGATGTTTTCTGAGAGGCCATTTTTTCTTGTTGCTACCTATTATTTTGCAGCTGAATTATGCAAAGAGTCATGCTGAGACTGTTTTTTCAAAATTTCCCACAGAAACAAACTAATAGCAAGAAATAAGCAAAATGGTTAAATTAGTGATACAGAATCTGATATGTCAGCAGGTAGCCCACAAACATGAATAAACAGTCTGATAAAACCAGTCATGATTCATTATTAAGATCCCTAATTTGCTTGTATTATTTAATATTAACACGCACAATTTCTGTTGTATAAATGTAGATTTAAAGTAAAAATATACAGAATACACATTCATAAATAGAATACATAAATAACAGAATTTGAAAATTGAACTTTTAGAAAAACTATTAAAAATAGCTCACTGATTAAAGGTTTGCACTGTTTGCTTGCTTGTTTTCACTTTGTTAAAGTTCAAGTGAGCTTAATTATAAGATGGGAAGAGAAGTTCTGAGTAAGTATGAATACACAGCTGAATTACAATGCCATTATTACACTCTCTGTTCAGATGACTCATAACACTATTGCAATTACATCTATCTATCTGAATGACGTAACAATTAGTGAACATATTAACGGATTAATCACAGAATCAGAGAATTGCAGGAGTTGGAAGAGACCTGAAGAGATCGTCAAATTCAGCCCCCTTGTTAAAGTAGGTTCTGCACAATAGGTGGGCAGCCAGACATGTCTTGAATATCTTCATAGAAGGAGACTCCACAACCCTTCTTACAAAATAAAACTTATCGATGCTTCAAAGTAAGTATATAAATTTGACACCAGATTTACCTATGTAACCTTTTTTGTTACTTCTGTCAATTAAGTGTACTGTTTACATTTTTGGTGAAGATATAGAATATGAAACAGATGTAAATGAGTTAAAAATCAAGTTTTGTTTAGATTGTAAGTGATTTCCCCAGAGGGATGCTTAAATAGAGAATTAAAAAGAGATCAAGGTGGTTCACCTGTTTTTGTTTGGGTTGGGTTTTTGTTTTTTTCTTGTGTCTCATGAACAGATTTTGTTTTCCTGAATCTAACAGTGGTTGTCCAGTGTTAGCCATTTATTAAACCTATACTGTATCTAAGTAGTAAATGTATAGTGATTTCTCTAAGGACTGAAGACTTTGAAACAAAAGGCATTTTTTTCCCTAAAGCAACATCCATGTTTGGCCTCATAAATTAAATGAGAAACATAGAAACAATTAGGTTTTTAATCATGTAATTATTTTATTATCTTATGGTTATCCTATGAAAAGGTAGCAAGTAAAGGAAATATTTCTTTCTGAATAGAAACAAATATATGTATTTAACTGTGAGGCATGGAAATGTCATAAACTTTGAGGTTTTTTTCATGACGTTCTTCAATTTTTTTGCCCTCCACTTGTTACTACATTTACAGTTTTCAAATAAATATGTGCCATAAAAATATCGATATATTATAACTATTACTACTTTGATTTCCTTAACTGAGTAATAGTATTCAGAGCTGTTCTACAGTTTCACAAAAGATAAATGAGATACATGTAAGTAAACAAATTTTTTCTTACTCCTGAAGTAGGTTCCACAAATCTGTTAGCTACAGATGACTGGTTGACAATTTCTCCTGTAGCAATCATTTAGATATGGGTTTTTATTTCTTATTTTCTGAATAACTTCCTGTTAAGTACAGAAATATTATTATCTTTGTTACAGCTGTGTAGGAAGAGAGGTAGAGGTCCATTATTTCTCCTTCTTACCATTGAAAGGTCCATGCTTTTTCAGTGGGACAAAGAAACCAATTTTGTAAACTCACAGCTTGCTCATAAAGTGACTATAATTTAAAAAAAAAAAAAAAAAAAAAAAAATTTAGAATGTCATGCATTTAAACCAGTACACTGATAATGGTGAGACACTTATTCTTCTCAGAACTAAGTTGATAAAATAAGGTAACTACAGATTCCTGTAGAATTCAAAACTCTGGTATTTTTTTTGTCCATTATTTAGAATAGGATTTAAGCTTTTCAGAATTTCTGCCACCCTCAAAGAGACACAGACAGTAGTATTATATACTGTACACTACTTGGAGAGATGCTTTCCCAAAAAGGACAGAAAGTATTTGTGATGTAATGGCAGGTACATAAAATTTAACTCTCCTTAAACAAATTGGGGGAAATGAATTAATTTGGCATTATTGGCTTAATTTTGTTTGTTGTGACTAGTAAATCTGAAATTGAATTCTTAAATTTTTAAAACTGTAAATTCTTAAATTCTTAAAACTGTCACAAAAGACAAACATATTTGAAGACAATACTCTCCCTCTCTTTGACTATAACTGACGTTAGCTGTCTTCAGAAACACTGACTATAAGAATATAAGGACTAGGGATTCTATCTCAAGCCCAATGCGTGAAAAATATTTCTTCTTTTCCTTGCCTTTGACCAAATGCTTTTGTTATTTAGATAAACCACTGTTAATCAAAATATTGTTCTTGATAAATTATCAAATAGAAATGAACAAAAGGAAAAATAAGTGGGGGCGGGGGGGGGGGGGGGGGGGGGGGAATACTAAAAATACTATCCTGATTTTGCCTGAAATGGAGTTAACTTGTTAACTTTCTTTATAGTAGCTGCTATGCTGCTGTGTTTCAGATGTCGATAATGTGCTCATGTTTTACTGTTGCTGAGCAGTGCTTACAGTGAGTCAAGGACTTTTCAGCTCCTGGTGCTGTCCTGATAGCGAGGAGGCTGGGGGTGCACAAGGAACGAGGAGAAGATACAGACAGGAAAGCTGATCCAACATGGACAGACTACCCTATGATGTTATACTGACCAATAAAACTGGAGGGAGTTGGCTGGGGGTGCATCCATTGCTTGGGGCTGACTGGTTTTCATTCAGTGAGTACTAAGCACATATACATTATTAGTAGTCTTGTTTGTAGTAGTACTACTGGTGCTTAGCTGCTTGCCAAGTTAAACCACAACAAATACTGAAGAGTAAGGAACAAAAAAAGCAAACTAAAATACTCTGAATATAACATCATTATTATGATTTAATTTACAGAATTAGATATCATAATAATAAGAGCTCCAAAAGAATAACAGTAGCATCAAAAAAGGGATGGTGTCAATGACCAGAAATCATCTCAATCAAAACTGCCTTTGGTTTCATCTTTAAAAGCATGTTAGCACACTGTGTAAACAGTGAATACTTATGACAGATCTCAGAAGCCTGTGGAACATATCAATTCAAGAAGGGTATAGATTTATTTCATGAGCTAATCAGAAGCCAGCTATTACAGCATCACAAATCTAGTATACTCCTATTATAAATGGAATGCCAAATTTAACCTAGAAATGGATATAACAAACCGCGCTTTATGGACTTTTATGCAAGCATACTTTGAAATAGTAATAATTGGAGAAAAAGAACCAGCAGAAAGAATCAGAAAAAGGAAACAGAAGACCTCACTTGTGAAATAGAATTCTTGTTACAATAAACACTAAGGTAATCTCTAACGTCAATTATAAGAATTCAAAATCATTCTTAAAACTTTTTGAACAGCATTTAAATGTTTCTCTCTTTAGCATGCGTTCATTTGTTCTCAATTAAGAGACTGTTACAAGCAGTAACAACACCAAGTCTCTCTCCTTACCACAGACAGATTTTAAATAAATTGATTCTAGTACAAGGACTAATTTTTATCTAAGTTACCAACATCAAAACCATCTATAGTCTCAGCTAAAGCGGAAAAAAAAAAAAAAAAATAATAATAATAATCTCAGAATGGAAAATCTGGACATATATTTTTAATACAATTTCTCATTTTCAAGAACACTTGAGTCAGTTGTGCTAAATTGCAGTCTTTCATCTGAGCTACTACTACTGAAATCATTTCAGTAGAGAAATTGCTGATGATGGTGTAATTATTGTCAGGTGTTCCTGCTATAAACAAAAGGAGCAAAGTTGCAATCACCTGTCTTTATAATTGATAATAACTTGCAAAAATGATGAAGAGGAGCTTTGACTTTATTGTTCATAAGCTATAGCATGTTGATTTTTTTTTTTTTTTTTGTTTTCTCTTAAATGCACGGCTAAATGCTATGTCCTTAGTTAATGCTAATTCAATCTAAAGGTTTTCTTTCAGGATTTCAGTAGACCAAGAGCAAACCAACAATTCCTAAAGAGAGACAGGATAGATTATGTGTCAAATTTTTAATCAGCTTGAAATAGAATCCGGAGATTAAAAATAGTGTATCCTGAATTCATTATTCTCATGACTGCAGCGTGATTTTTGAGTCCCATTTACATAAACTTTAAGAAATCGAAGAGATTAAGAAATCAAATTAAGAAATCAAAGATTCCACTTCTACATCACACAAACCTCAGAATGTTTCAAAATTAGGCATAAAAAGCATATTGTGGGATCACTGAAATAAATCTTTCCAATGTAATTGTGTGTATCAGAATCAGAAGTCTTGCTTTGTAGAAAATATTTAAATACATAAATTGTCATAGGCTGTTACATAAATATCAAGGAAAACCGGAAAAAAAGAAAACCTAATTTATAAAAAAACAAAAAACAAACAAACAACAACAGCAACAACAAATGACACACACAACAAAAAAACTGTTTGCCCCAAAGCCCTAGGTAGTTGCAAACTTACTGTGAAGAAAACTTAGAAATCAGAAAGGAAGTTTATAAATCTTCAAATGAATTAGGTTGTTTCCCCAAAGAATAGCCAGCAAATCAATGGCTTTAAAATGTTATTTGATGACTTTGGCAAATGGGATTATACGTTTGCTTCAAAAAGGGAACTGGACTTGATGACACAGAAATATTTTTTTCTATTGTCATTTCTTATACATGCGAACTGAATTGCCTTTTATAGCTAGGAATTGTCATAACAAATTCCTCCCAAGTAAGCAAAAAAACTCCGTTTGAAGATTCTAGTTTTCCTTTTATACTTTGCACCTTGTACAGATATCCTTAAGGACATTCTCCTTTGTCAGGAAGGAAGCTGAAAGATACTATCACTCCAGAGATTCATGTCATTCCATATCAGTGACTGGAGTGAAACAGTACCAGTATTTTTCTGGTATCATCAGTTTCCATAGAATTTTTTATTAATTTTGAATTAGGTTTTGATAACTGAGATACTTCTTCTGCTGAATTTCTTATGGTATGACTTTTTATGTAGATAGACTGAAATTATCACTATAAAAATGATGAAACTTGTGCTTCTGCTTTAATGTTGGGTGAATCCTAATGCTTGACAATTTAATGATCTGCTTTTCATACAGTAAGACTTGAATTTCATGAGCACTTTTAAAGGCTTACAGGCAAACCATACATTTGTAAAACTGTCTGAGCTAATTAGTACATGTGTCCACTTACGTGCACAAATGTCTGGTAACTGTGGTAATGGCATGCACAAAAGTAGCCTCCCAAAACATTAATGTATCTTTGATTCCAAATAATAAAAATAGGAATGAGTTGATTAAAATAACTTAATTATTGCTTCGGTGCTTAAATTATTTCCAATGTTTGGCATCTACACAGAGCTCTAACATAGAATAAAAATGAAACCTTTTACCGGTTTAAGTATTTGTTTGCCCAGGCAAGTTAGTGTTCTGCACATTTCTTACTCATTACTTGCAGTGACAATGGCAAAGAAAATACTGATAATGCATTTTTCCTTTGTTGTTTTTTTCTTCCTGGATTGATATATTCTCCCTAACAGAGAAGTGAAAAAGCTAAACTATTCCTCTTTTAAAAAACATAAAAGTCAGAACTTGATTTACCATTAATCTGAGTTTTGTACTACCGCCATGGCAATAAACAACAGTTTATACTGAGACAAAGAAAGGAAAAGGTGAGAGAGATAATAAATTTATTTAATCATCTGATGTACAGAAACCCTAGGTCAAACTCTTTTCCAATTAAATCAATAGGTTATAAGTCAGGAGAAAATATGGCCTGAAAATGTCAAAAGAGAACATCAGTGAGATCTGAGGACCTTATTCTTTTAAAAATTCGAGACTTTTTGGAGATAAGCCATTAAGAAGTTAGCATATTTCTTCATGGGTAAATTCCAAGTTCTATGGCTGAAAGACAGATGTGGAACAGCATGATAACTTTACAGCATGATGAGAACAGAATATTTCTGAAGCCTTTAGATAAAACACTTCGACCCACAAATTAAATTTTAAAGGATACAAGAGCAGATCCTCACCGACACTAAATTAGTTAAGCTTCAATGACTTCAAATAAGCTATGCCAATTTCCTATGAGCTGAAAACCTTATCTATAAATTTCATCTTTCCAGAGAGCTTGTGTCTGTGTTGTTGTGAACACTGACTGTAATATGAAGTATATTGCACAGTAAATCATATAATGATTTAGCCAGGATTGTCCCCTGGAAACTCTTCAGCTCATCCTCCTGTCACAGTCTGGGACGACTTAAAAGCTTAAAAGGTGGCTCAAGGCCTTCCCAACTAATGTTTCAAAGAACAGAGACACTACAACCTCTCTGTGCAATTTGTGGCACTGCTTGACCATTGCTGTGGTGACTTTTTTCTTCCCAATCTAATTGGAAATCCTCTCATTGCAGCTTATGTGCATTGTCCCTTTCCTTGTCACTGCCTTTGAGAAAAGTCCAGCTTACCTGCCTAATGTATAGTTTAAAATAGTATCACAAGACCTACACTTGCCTGAAAATTTTGCTCTTTCACTCTCTCATGGTTTGTCACACCACGTAGTACACTAATAATTTGGGTGGTATTTGTCTGGATTCACCTCCAATTGTTGAATACAATGCCTGACAAATGCCTGGCTTTCTCTGCAAAGGATCACATAGGCCAGTCTTCTCTAGCAGCAGAATGATTTTATTTCCTTCTTTGAGTTCATTTCCAACTAGGAGAATCTCAGATTGACCTTATTAGAATAGAGGTAAAGAATTTCATGATTCAATATGCACTTCCACCTTGAACACATACTTACAATTTATATTTTAATATTTAACATGAAATAATTGGCAATTATTGCTTCTCAATAATATGCAGTCCATTATATTACCATCTATGATTTTTGTGTGTGTGCAAAACACAAAGCACTATTTTACACTATAGAAGACCAACATTTGAAAGCATACAACACCAAATTACTGTCACACTGCTCTTTTGATCTTAAAATTTATATTTCATAATATATGAGCAGTAGAAATACTGTAGATGCAATTTAATGTGCTTAAGGTTTTCAGTCAAACGTTTGGAAGGAATTAGAAATAACTGGCTCTCATATGTGTGGAGTAAGGAGATCAATTTTAATAATGAAACTTTCATTTTTTTTAGTAAAACTTATGCATATCTTTGAAAGATCACAGACTTGTTCTATTGTATATTTTTATTTAATTGCAAATTAAAAATATTAGTATAGTGTGAAATATGATTTAGCACAATTCTGTAATGACTGTAAATTGCATTATGATGAGGGAAACAATAGAAAGTATGAAACTAATCACTGGACACAATTACAACCTAGAGAAAATCTAAATGACTAGAAGAGTTTATTATTTTAATCAATTAATCATTAATTTGTGCTCAACATTACAGTACTTGGAAATACTAAGCAAAACTGAATGATCCATTAAATGCAGTCTAAAGCAGCTGGTAGTAATCAAAGTATGGGTAAAAAAAGGTCATTATAAAAAATGAGACAATTTTTCTCAATATATAACAAACTGTTATATATTGTGTCTCGTGTCAATGATATAGTAGACAAATTTTGTGCAAAATTGCTGATCCTAGTTGTGGTCAGCATTTGTCTAGACAATTTACATTGCCTTTGTTGACACCAGCAGATGCCCTCAAACTCAATTTCCCTCTTTATAAAAGACTGCAGAGCTGCTGGCAAAACATTCTTCACAAGGGACTTTTCCTCTGGAATGCTGTTCCTTGCCAAGGTCTAAAATAGCCATAAACTGTTGACATTCCGGGTATGTTACAAAGTCCATCTGTGTAAGCTGACTGAGGCAGTAACGGGTAGGATATCTTGTGGGAAGGTGTGATGGAGGTGCATGGGTCTTATGACTAGAAATTAAATGGGGTGTTAGAGAGTGGGAGGACAGAAGAGTGCTGCTTTTTTTGGAAGTTTTATTTACTGCAGTCTCTGCAGTATGTTTTAAAATACATGCCAAGGTTGCTCAAAGTCTTAAGTGTCTTTTATTGTGCTTATTTTTGATGAAAATCTGGGTGAATTATAATTCAACTCCTAGTGTTAGTGATTCATTTCATTATCTAAATTTTTCACAGATTTTTCATACATTAAAATCTGAGTGGCAGACTTATTTTTCAAAATCCTTTCAGAGTGAAACAGATAAGATTTCTTAAAGAGTAAAGCACTAAGCAAAGTGACTAAGAATGTAAGAATCAACCAAAATGATTTTGACAGTAAGAGCATCATATTTTGCAGAAAGGTTTTTCTTCAAAACACTTGTGTTAAGCAAAATGTATTGCAGGGATAACACTGATTGTTTCAGAGGAATGAGAAAAAAACCTAAGACTATATACAAAACAATGTCATTGTGAGGTCAACACATTTAGAGGATAGTATCAATTTTTCACTGTACAAAGTTGAGAAGGAGACAGGTGTTTTATCTATCACAAAGCTCTTGATTTCTTGTACATGTTCCACATTCATAGTGTCAACTAATATACATTAGTGAAACTGCTTAGATGCTGAGAAGACATTTTACTTCAGAGGTCACAAGATACAGAATATTTTCAAGAGATGTGAAAGTATGCGAGTGCTGTGTTTTCTTTCTCTCTCCCAACTTTTGACTAATTTATCTGCTCTACAACTTATTTTATGAGAAACTAAATTAAATTTGATCAAGATAACTTTTTAAAAGTTAATGAAAGTTTTTTTACAAAAAGTTAATGACTTAATGGCTTGAGTATGAGAAAACACTAGTTGGTTGTTCATGTAAAGAGAAATTTTTAGAGAAGTGCAAAGTTTAATTTATTTTCATTTCACTGTTTGCAGGAAAAAAAAATCAATTGCTAATTTTAGGTAATATTGATCATTAGACAGATCAGAATGTAAAATTTTGGTGTATGTGACCACATATAACTGTCACACTCACACAAAAATAAAAGATTTAGAAATAAAATCTTAAAATTGGAAACATTTGTAAGTTTCAGAGTTTAAAAAACAAAACAGAACAAAACAAAAAAACAAACAAAAAAAACCTCAAAGGAAACTTAAGACTTATTAACAAAATAAGATTTTAGTTTTTATCCTAATGTTATTCCTATTGATAATTGCTGCCATACCCTGACTTTTCAATATTTATTTATTTTTTTTAATATTAAATGAATATTCTTTCAATAGCAAGCATCTACATGTGAAATAAAATCACAAGTTAATATATTTTTTAGAAGTTATCATGTTAAATACACTGTCAATTAAGAAAAAAAAATTGCGGAGTGATGAGAAAGCTAATTATTCTTCCCTTCTCTGCATGCTTATCTATTATTGATACTCTCTAATATCAAACTAGACAGCTCCTGCAATGACTCTAGTGCCCTTGTGGGAAGCTGTAGGAGCATAACTTTTCAATGCAGGTAGCCATCAGTAACAAAAGTACTTCAGTTACATCTAAATCCACCTAATCAAGATGAATTCGAAGTCTCCTCTGGGACTTTTTTTTTTTTTTTCATTTTCTTTCTTATCCTTCTGCTCATTTCTTTACCACAAATCGATCACTCTACATAAAGAATGCTCGTGCAAAAAATTTGTAAAATGTTTAAAGAGAAGGCTTTCTTCTCTGATTGCTTGCCCCTGAAGTATAGATTGCATTGAATTTTATTTTCTGCAACACAAAGATTTTACCTTTATGTCAAATAGCTGAGAAGGTCCCTGTGCATCAAGGCAGATGAACCCAGTGTGCCTAAAGTATGTCAGCTACAATCAGTTCCAAGAAGCACTGAAGTAAGACACTGAGACCTTTGAATCATATTCAAAAACAGCACCATAAAAATGGGCTTAATCAGGATAGTCTTATTACCAATAGCGTCAACCGGCAGATTATATAATTCCCTAACAAAATGTGAGTGTCACAGCAAAACAGTCTACCCTCACAATTGCCACCTGCAGAAACAAGGTGCAGTTCTCAAAGAACACTGATAATTTGAACCTTTTCATACATAAACCCTGAATTTATGCTTTTGTTGTAATTTATATAGTAGAAAATGAAAACCTTTGCTGTGAATTAGGTGAGACTTCACTACAAAATATCCACACTTTAACTGTGGTATGTTCAGCTCCATCTGTGTTTTTCTGTAACATTCATGTTACAGAAACACAAGCAAAAGCTCTAGACATGCAGTAACAGTATATTACAACTGAGGTAACACTGAAATAATGAATACTGTCTGGCATCAAGGCCACACTTTTCATATTTTTTGGAATGCCACTTCAAAAAAATATAATTAGCATGAGGACAAATTAGAAACATAGATCAGCTCAACAAATAAATGTCTACTGAAATGTACTAAAACAATACTGTCTCCTAGTAAATTATACAAAACAATAGTAATAGCACAGAAGAATAGCTGAAACAATAACCAATTTTATTTTATAAATCAACAGAATTTACTGAGGAGACATATTAACAAAATGGAAAATGCAAAGCTGATTGCAGAAATCACAAATCACCTTTTGTGTGACTGTATTTCATATTGCTCGGTTTTAATGTTTTGAGTTTTATATGCTTTAAAAAAGAAGAAATGAGAGCTACTAAAACTACTTGTTCCCACATTAAGAATAACTTCAAAACATGGTGAAAAATATATTAATAAATTGTCTGTTTTGCTTTACTGACTCCCGTTACAGCTCTCTGAACTAAGGCCAATACTGGCAGTCATAGATACACTGCAGCCACCAAGTTCGTACTTTGCTACTGAACATGCTGCAGAAGGTAAGCTGATTGTATTACTAGCATTTCCTTTCCCTTCATTTTTTTTCTTTCATATAGCATGATATTGGAAACTAATAAAGGATACAGAATGTGTCCAATTAAAAAAAAAAAAAAAAAAAGTATTACAAAATCCTGGATTTCTAAATAGCCCTGTGTTTATTCCTTTAAACTTTGAAATCAATTAAAACTGACAATGGGAAAGCATATGATTTTTGTTTAAATAACGTAGACTAAATGCCATAATTTAAATTCAATTGCAACTAAGTTTGCAGATTATACACACACATACTGATGCATTTGTTTCATTTTACAAATGTGCTATCTAATGAAATTCCATCTCTTAGGGCTAGAAATATTCATCATTTCAGAATGAAAATAACTTCAATACCAGGATAATAAAGCTTCTTTTTTATAAGGTTTAGACTTCAAAATATGCAATAGTAACCCAAATATTCAGGATTCAAATTCTTTCCAAATAATACCTTGTTACCAAAGGAAATTATTTTCTACTGTAGATTTCAGACATAGGATCATAGAATAGGTTTGAAGGGAAATGACGATCACCTAGATGCAAACCCCCCTGCTACAGGGAAGGACAAGTTCTACTACTCATTAGAAAGTCAGAGCATAAATCATTTTTATTTAACTGAATTAAATTACTCTCAGCGAAAGATACAGCTCAACAGAAAGTAACCTGTAAAATGTGAGAAATTCTGAAAAAGTTGAATCTATCCACAAAGCGGGGCCCAGGTATGTTAAACAGAATTAAGAACACTGTATACACACTGTATATACATCTGATATGCAGTAGCCACAAGCTGATTTCTAGTTGTGAGCTACTTATAATTCAAATGCTTCAAATGGATATTATGCAGAGAAATGATAGTTGTGAAACATCGTTCATCTGCTTCAGAAATGACGTAATATTTTGAGTAATATACAGAAGTTCCTTCTGATTAGATCTTATTGTTGTGAGTTCTATAAAAATACAAAGACAATCACAATTTCTGCTCCATGCTTCTGAGGAAGAAAGATCTGTATTCTTAAACTCTTAAATACAGGAAGAATTAAAACTACACTTTAAAACCAACAGTTTGATTACTTGAACCTCAATGGTACACCGTAATTGAAATGGAAAATGGTATTCAGTATTACTAATTACAAACACAGTAGTAGATGTTCATCACCTGAAAATTTTGCCAGTAGCTGGTATTTATAAGAAGAATGTTTTTGTAGATGAAAATTTTGTGTAGCTACTTTGTAACTACTACTACTATTAGTGATAGTGCAAGAATATTAAACAAGTGAGTAAAATATAAAGCAAAGCAATTTTTTTGAGTGTAATCCTCATTCCAGCCTCTTCTTCAGCCTTTTTCTTTGGTATAGAATTTATCCTTGCTTGAGTGGGAACACACAGCCCAAATGTTTTGGGACACTGGGATCAATGTTGGTTCCCAGGATATGCATTTCTCACTACTGGTTCAATATGGTGCATATATTTCTTGCTTTACCCAGAAGAAGAAATAATTTGAGACAATAAATAACACGTGCCCACTTTTTGGACTTTCACCACATTCTGTTAAGATATCCTTAGTCCAGGTCTGCTCTATAGGTAACCAGTAGTTCAGACATCCACAAATGATATATAAAACAAGTACAGTTTAATAAATAAGTGCACACTTAAACATATATTCCCAAACACTTGGAAGATGTGCTGGTAGCTGCCAGTAAGCATAATGGGTAGGCAGCCACCAGCTTCTGTCAGTGACTGCCTGCAGGCAGAGTCAGCTCCGTTGCTGTTCACATCAATTCATATACAAAAGACTAACTCACACCAGCCTCATATCCACAGGATTACGTGGTGAAAAGGCCACACAACTCTAGCACTAACACAAAGGCCTTCCAAGTATATCACACACAGCATTCGCATAGACTATGCATAAATTTCACTGCATTTTTAAAGGATTTCAATAATAATCAAATCTATTTCTAATGCCATACCATAGGACCTGGAAATTACAGACTGGATACCAATATGCCAGTTAAGGAGGAGCACTGGGTATACTCCGCATGAAGGAGGTAACAATTCCTCTGGGGCTATTTCACAGGGTTTCCTTTTCAGAATAGATCTCTCTCAACTTCTGTGTGGTCCCAGAGCTGTTGTTAACGTTGATTTAATGAGCAGTTGCTGATCAGCTCTCTCTGGCTAATAAGGATGTGGATTACCTTGCATGAGACCAAGTCTCCTACCATTTATGTAAGTCCTATGGGGAAGGAAAGTCACATTCAAAGCTACTTTAAGCAGTATATGGCACAGCTGCAGTTCAAATAGTCTTGCTGTCAAGCTTAATTTCACAACCCAATCATTCAGCATGGGTAACTTGATTTCAGACTAATTTTAGTATGATTTAAATGTGAATACAGCCATGCATAGAGAGCTTTGAAAAACATTCTATGTACAGAAGAATGGATGGGGGAAACTAAAGTTTAAGTCTAAGTTTAAAATATATGTATTTATTTATTCATTTATCCATTCAGTTTTGTCAGTGGAACAGAAAGATATTAGTACTTCTGTGGTTTCAACAAGAAACCAACTTCCAGGAAAAACTGGTGTAGTAAGTCCTAGTAGCCCCCTGAAATCAGAAGCAAAGTATAAAATATTGTGATTTATGATATCTCGGTAGGAATACAGTGTGGAAGGAAGACAAACATGTACCTAAGAGAAAGAACATCTGTGTCCAAATGAGAAATAAAAACTATGCTGCTTCTTTTTTCTGCCATAAAAAAAGATATTTAAGAATGTTCAGCACACAGGTTTGCATTTTTGACAAGTAGAGTTCTTGCACTGGCAAATTCT
The DNA here is from genome assembly GCF_039878825.1 of Excalfactoria chinensis. NCBI lineage: Eukaryota > Metazoa > Chordata > Aves > Galliformes > Phasianidae > Excalfactoria > Excalfactoria chinensis. The sequence continues at coordinate 18,701,056 of NC_092828.1, read as the reverse complement.
ACTCCTTATTATCAATCTTAATGAAGGCAAAAGATATTGGTATGCTTCACATTTGCTATTATTACAGTTATAACAACTATTGCAGCATAGCTGATATGATCATTTTAATAAGTACCCACATTTTTCTTTTCAAATCTTCATCACCAGTTACTGAACTGAAAGGACATATATATATTTTTTTCAAACATCTCCTATTATCAATAGTCAGTGCATAAGGCTAGTATCATATTTAAATGTGGAACAATTTTATTGTAATCCCAGTGGTATCTGACTGTCAGCAAGAGGGTGCCATAATGGATTATAATCATTTTGCACAGAGTAAGGACAGGTCTAGCAGAAAATATTTAATTCTAGGTGATAGCTCCTGCAGAGTCAGTAAAGGGCACATGCTAATAAGGAAACTGCAGAAAGGCAGTGGTGATGACATGTTCTCTGAAAACAGCAAGCTCAGCAGATACAGTTCAGCTAATAGAACCATTACTGCCTCATGTCAAGCTATGAAAAATACCAAAGGACAGAGTCATCACAGTGAAGGGAAAAACAAAGCTTTCACATATTACGGTTGGGAAAGCTTTACAGACAGAACAGTGTTAGGATAACAGTGTTATGAAATGCATGAATAAAAATATGCCAAAAAGCTTGCTCAGTAGAAAGAGCAATTTCCCCTTTTTAATTCACTCTATATTCCACATGTTGTAGCTCTACCATTCATTGTATTAATTTTCAGTTCAAAACTCATTTTCCACCAAGGCATCCGTTGTCTTCTGCTGATGATAGCAAGTTTGCTTTTGCTTTTGCTTTTATTTTTTTTTCCATTTCAGCTTATGACAGAGTCCACAAGTAAAGCACTAAGTACTACCAAGAAGATACTACAAAGGAGGAAAAAAATCCAGATGCTTTCACAAAGAATTAATTTTCTAGACTCAGATTAAAGGCTTCTGTTACCACTGACAAAGTGTTGGCCAGCTTCTTCCCATTCAAAACTGGGAATCTGTCCAGAAATTCTGAAAGTATTAAATCTTCATAGTATGCTTGTGCTATGGTAAGGAGCACTCTAGGTGATCATATTGTGGTATAAACAAAAAAAATACATTCTCTATCACCTCATATAGCATTGTTATTTTTAAAACCAGGTCACCAAAATTTTACCAGTACATACCAGATTGAATGAAATGACTGTATATGTATATTTTAGGCATAATACTAGTATGTGCTAGAAAAGGAAAAAGGAAAAAAAAAAACACCTTTTTTCCTAAATTATTAATGCTAATAAGCCACTCTCAATTTCCAACAACAACAACAACAAAAAACTACTGTATCAGACAGAACATACGTACATATAACATATGTATGTATATATAAATACATATATATATATATATTTTAATATATATAATGAGCTGGACTCTTTTGAGCCACTATATGAAAAAATCAAACTAACAATGCAAGACACAAGAATAAATGTCTAACATTGCATTCTGAAATTGCAGTGCTGCTATTGTGATCTTTGTTTAACTACCAAAGGATTTAATTAGTCAGTATTGTTAGTAAAACACAGATCTAACAAAAAGCCTACTAAATCAATGGAGTCTTTACACTGGCTTCCATTGATGCCAGCTTTCAGATCAACAGTGCTAATGCAGTGGGTTAGATCCATAACAATGAGTCTTGGAAAGCAAGATTTACAGTGTGCTTTTGAAATTTTAATTTTGTATTCTTAAAACTTAATTTATTACAGATGAAGCTGAACTTCAGCTAAGAAACCATATAAACTGTCCTCTAAAACATGCAATTCATGATCTCTCTTTTTCCTGTTCCTTTTATACTCCCATGAATTTTCACTGGAATACTCCTAGGCACTGTAACTTTGTGTATTTGCTTCACCTCTTCAATTTTCAAGAAATCCAGCAACACTACAAGAAATAAGTCAATTATTATACCCTGTATATTAATGTGTCATTTGTCATGAAGATTAATCATATTGGAAAACAATAATTACATATGAATCTTATTTATAGGGCAAAAGAAGGCATGCACATTTTCAAAGTGCTCAGTCACTTACGTCCACAGGCATTCTTTACTACTTATACAGTTTTGTCCTAAGTAAGTCTCAAGTAATTATTTCCCACCTGGTACAGATTATGAATCACTAAAACCAAAGGCTTATGTAGAAAGAAACAACATATAATTCTCTTATTTAGTGATTTGTACAGCTATAAATGTCTTCTTTAGAATCTGGGAGCAACCCTGCAAACCATTGTCACATGAGAAATCTTTTTTGACATGAATAGATCCATTAAGTCAGTGGGGCTACTCATGTGAAAAGAGACTGATATCAAAACACGCTGTTGCTGAGAATGTCATTTTTTATATTTTTTCATTTGTATGGATAAGTGAGAGAGTGCACATTAGTAATATTAAGTCATTATTTCAGTACAGTAACTGTATTTTGCATTGCTTACAGTAAAACTCCAGAGTATGCTGTTTCTCACTCACACTTTGTTTTTAAATCTGTTAAGCAGTATTAACAACAGTAGATGCTTTTCACTCTAGACATGAATGTCACAACATGGTAATTAACAGACAGTGTACACCTATCTTCTCTTATTTTAAAGTTTCATTTGAAGATTTTTCATTGCAATAAGGGCTTATTAAATTGCTAATCAGTACTGTCGTTTCTCACATCTGCAGGTCTGAACTACACTTGTGTTTTTTTTTGAGTAAGGTTCTGACACAGCAGTTATCAGAGAAAAAGATGGTACATTAGTTTCTTTCTTTCTTTTTTTTTTTCTTTTTTTCTTTTTTCTTTTCTTTTTTTTTTTTTTTTTTTTTTTTTTTTCTCCTTCAGTTTTGTTCGACTAAGGAGAAACTACACATGTCAGAGAATATTATAAAGATACTGCACACCACTCTAGCTAGTGGGAAATGAAAAGGCATATAGAATCACCAGAACCCAAAAAGGTGTCTGGTATGCTGGAGCAGAACTGCTCTGAGGAGGTAGAATTTACTCGCACTTCTGAGGTACATTTTCACAGAGTCAGCACTTCTGGTAGAGAAGTGCTGTGCTATTGGTATACATGCAGATGTAAGAAAGATTCTTGAAATAATCATCTTGTTTTCTTTACAAGCAGAGCTTGATGCCCTTAATAATACATATATTCTGAAATTCACATTTCGCTAAGTTTAGATGTATATATAGTAGCTTTAGAAATCACCTGCAAGAATTGTCAGGAAAGGGACAGTACCCTTTGATGAGAATCACTAAAGCTATTCCAACTGATAAAACTGCATGCATAATAATACTAGTTTCACTATAATTTCATTAAGAATAATATCGAGTCTCATTCAATATCCAGCCACCATGAAATCCTGAAGTATAGGTAAGGCCTACCCAACCTTATTTTCATTTTCTAACTTTTCAGCTACAGACTGCTGAGAACAATAAAATCTATTGTAAGATTTGATGGTTGTCATACTGTATTGTGTTGTTATAACATTAAATGATTACTACAGTCAGGTAGATGAGAGAGAACTGGAAACAGTCCCTCAAGACAGTTAAAATGTACAAACTTCACTTTTCATTTCATGGCAAGATAGTCTCTCCTGCTTTTCTGTACAATAATGTTTCAATCACAAGTGCTGAAGAGTGGCAAACAGCTGCTTACCTTAGCCTTTACATGAAAGAAGAAATGCACTTCAGAACAAGGTCCACAAGAGCAAATGTCATAAGAGAAATATATATATATTCTCTCTCATCATTTTGAAATGGCTTTACAGGTAGATAGTTCTTAATTGAATTAGTTAGAAACAATAATCTTACCTGCCACATTATATAATAAAAATAAATTATCAGAATACCTATCTTCTAGTGCTAGGAACTGCTAACAGAAAAGGTACTAAACAGTAATGATAAAAACATAAGTTGATTATATTCCTGCTATTAATAATAATATTCTAGTTCATTCAAAGTTAACTTATTTAAAATGGTTTTAAATCCCAACTTCCCTCATTAATATAGTCACATTACTCTTCAAAATCAGAATTGCATGACTGTATTCATCCAAAAATGACCAATCACCATCACATTTTGTAGGGAGGTATTCAAAAGAGGGAATGATAGGGCTAACTATGCAGTTAAGTCAGAAAATGTAGGCCTCTGGTCTATGAAAGTAAAATGAAGATGTGTAATTTAAGGCCTAAGAGGTTATAAGAACAGAACCTTCAAGTTGAACATGGCAGATAATAAAATTACAGGGTAGAGAGAGGCATGTTTAGCTTCCCACTTTTGTGCACACATGTCTCTATATGTCCCTATCCCTATGTTGTCTATGAATATTTTTCATTCAACTGTGATGAATGCAGGAGGAAGTATCTGAAATCCTAAAATTGCTGAGTAGGGAGCAATCATCTTTAAAGCTGCATTGTGAAACATGTACCAGTGTAAAGAACTCTTACAGCTTTAAAGAGGGTAAATCTATCTACACAGCTCAGTGTAGATGCTGGTATTTTACAGGGAATATGTGAATAAAGAATTCAATGATGAACAAAGCTAACCAGAAAAATGGACAGTACTGTCCTGGACTGTACTGTGTGAAGCTGAAATGAAAAGAATCTGTAAATAATTGTTTCAGCAATTATCAGTAAATTATTTGTAAATAACTACAAAAAGAAAAAAAATAGAAAATGCTAATCTGAATTTTGTTATTATGCAACTTATCAGGAAATTTTTTCTAAAATTTTAACAATTAGTCTTTGTAAAAGACTTGTAAACTAAAAGACTTTGTAAACCTTTGTAACCCACACTGAACCCTCCTTATTCACAGAGCATATCTTCCTCATTCACTAAGTTTGGGAACATGCAATATGCAGATGAATAATTTAATTTATCGTTGCTGAAAAAAGGCACAGAACTCTATTTTTACTTTCCTATCTAAATTTCATATTAACAATATGAAGCTCACATATTACTGTCAAACTCAGAATTTAATTCACACATTCTGTCTCCATATCATCACCAGGCCAAGACAATTTCAAATGTACACCACCAATTTAATAACCTGACAATGTACTTGATGTATCACTTCATGGAAATCAGTAGTCGTGACAAAATACAGATCTAACAGATAAATACTGCTGTTGGAATTTACACTGACCCACTGGAGGTTCTATACATAAAAGATCTTAAGGCCATAGTTGGTTCTGTCAAATGTAGTTACAGGATTTGGCTGTAAAGATTTTGGCTTTCTTCTGGATGTTCAGTAGTTAGAATTTATTCATAGTTGTTCATATACAGTTTTCATTTATATGTGATAAAATAAACCATACTAATTAAGAACTTTTTGTAGCCATAAAAACCTATCTAGATCATACATACTGAATGGAAATATATACACAAAAATAATAACATAATAAATATCTGTTCCGTTGAATATTTTCCTCAGGAAATGCATTTGTAAATATTATTTACTGTACAGAATGCTTGTTGTTAGGTTACCACAAAAGAAATGGGAAATAACAAAAATCTGTTGAAAGTAGCACAGTTTGTATTGAAACATCTGTGCAGTGTTGCCATGTTGCAGTGTTTTGGTTCTTTTAATTTTCTAATCCACGTAATCTTAATATATATATATACATATCTCCTGGTCTACAACAATACTGAAACAAGAAATGAAGTCACTGAATTTTACACTGGACAAAATAATTGCCTGGATGGGGAACTAACAGGGATTTAAACAAAGATCTTTAAAATGTGGTCTAGACACATGTATGAGTATGTAAAACAATAGCTGCCTTTTTATAATTCATATAAATTCTCCTGTCTACAGCAGATAAAACTATAGAATATCACCTTAAAGATTCTCTCTAGCTGTGTACAGGTGTTGCTTTTGCATTAATAAATAATAGATCTTCATTGTTCCAACTGTTATATCTGTTTTCTATCATGCATATGTAATTTATTGAAGTTGAAAAGCACCTAAGAATTGTATTATTTTAATCTGGTGTTAAATTATGTCATAACTCTATTTGCATATTTTTGTGCTGAATCATTATTTGATGCTCATGTATGCTCTTCTATTTGCTTAGAAAATTCTGTCAGCTAGAAAGCTACCTATTAACTGGTGAATGTCAACTCACCCACTTAAGGAGATGAAAATAAAACCTGTGTAGGTATTTACTTAAATAATTACTCCTCCACTCCCAAAACACTCTCTTTCTTCCCATGTGAATCAACTTTGATGAAATTCAATGATAAGATGTTGAAAGAGCTTGTTGAAACTTTTCCCTGAATGGCAAATAAACATTATAGGCAAAGAGGAATTATACAAAAGCTCTTCATAAGTGGTATATATTCCAACAAGGAAAAATGCCCTATTTTTAATATAACTTCTGTATACTGAATGTGCATGCTTCTTCTTCACAGTCAAAACAAAACAAACAAACAAAACTATTTTTATTATGAACACAGAATCACAGAATCATATAAAGGTATGGGTTGAAAAGGCTTCAGAGATCTTCTAGTGCTACTCTTCCCACCATGCACAAGAACACCTTCCACTAGAATCAGGTTGCCCAAAGCCCAATACAATCTGACGTTGAAAACTTCCAGGGTTGGGACAGCCACAGCTTTTCTGGGCAAACTATTCAAGTGCCTTATGACACTCATAATAAAGAATCTTCATACCTAATCTAAATTAACCATCTTTCAGTTTAAAGTCCTTGTCCTTGCCCTTGCAAAAGAAGTTTTTCTCCAGCTTTCCTGTAGCCCCTTCTATAAACTGGAAGGCTGCTATGATGTCTTCCCAGAACCTTCTCTTCTCCAGACTGAACAACTCAACTCTGTCAGTTTGTCTTCATAAGAATCATAGAATCACAATGTTGGAAAGGACCTACAAGATCATCTATTCCAATTGTTTGCTACCACAATCCACTAAACCATATCTTGTAGCTCGTCATTCAGATGCCTCTTGAACACTGCCAGGAACAGCAACTCCACCACCTCCCTGGGCAGCTATTCCAGTGCCTGGCCACTCTCTGAGAGAAAAAGTTCTTTCTTATGTGTAATCCAAACCTCTCCTGGTATAACTTGGGGCCATTTCCTCGGGTCCTGTTTGTTGCCTGGGAGAAGAGACTAAGCCCCTCCTCATCACAACCTCCCTTCAGAAAGTTGTAGAGTGTAAGAGAGGTACTCCAGATATTTGAGGAGCCTCATGGCCCTCCTCTGAACTTCATTAAACTAGTCCATATACTTCTTATGTTGGAGACCCTAGACTTGAATGGAATACTCTAGGTGGAGGCCTCAGGTAAACACAGCAAAGGGGAACAATTTTATCCCTTAACCTGCAGGATTTACTTCCAATGCAGTCCTGGATGCAGTTGGCTATCCAGGCTGCAAGCACATGCTGTTGGTTCATGTTGAAGATTTCAACAAAACCAGCCCTAACACCACATCAATTTACCAATCCATTCTCCACCCAGACAGTAATTGTGCTTGGAATTGCCCTGTCTCATTTACAGGACCTTGCACCTTGCCTCATAAAACAGGTTCTCATAGGCCAACTTCTCAAGCTTGCAAAATCCCTTCGGATTGCACACCTTCCTTCCAGGATGTCGATCACACCATACAGATTCTTTCACTGGCAAAATAATTATTATAATCAACTGCAAAGTTGCCTGATTTCAAATAAAAGTCTAATAACTGAAAAGAGAAAATGAGTAAAGAAGAAAAAAAAAAAAAAAAAAAAAAAAAAAAAGAATTGTCATTATTGTTATCAGAGAGGGAACAGACCAGATGAAACTCCAACTGCATTTCAGACACTAAAAGGGCAGTGAAGGATGAAATGAATTGAAAGACATTATATGAGCAGGAAGCAGAAACCTGTATGGTAGAAAAGATACTTTTTTTCCACATGTAACAGAAGAGGAGGAGGAAAGCTGCAAAAATAAAGTTAATGTAGGCTCAACATAGCAAGTTCTCAATATATGTAAAATAAATAATTAATTTGTTCTTTGTTGAAACCTGTGAGACATTTCAGTGATTCATGATTTCTTTGAAAACAAGATGTGCCTTCCCACCTCATTAAGCATTATAGTTTTTAGCTTAAAATTTAAAAAAAAAAAAAGAAAAAAAGAAAAAAAAGAAAGAAAAAAAAAAAAAAAAAAAAAAGTCCTGCATATTTATCACTAAAAGACTGCCCTTCTAAAACTAGGACTGATACACACAGTTACTGTTACACGTGAGTATGCAGGTTCTATTATTCTCTTCAGACAGACATGGCAAGATTTTCCATCTGTCATTTGCTGAAAAAAAATCAATTGCTTTTTAGACTAAGCAGAATTTCAAATGAGCTCACATTTTAATATGTCATCCTCAGAAAATAAACAAAAGAAGCAATTCCCCGTCTAACATTTCCTTAATGCTTACAGTGCAGTTGCCTAAAATGCAGGAAATATAATATCATTTTTCATTTTCTAATCAAAGTTATGTTTAAATTTACAGCACTTAGTGAATTTAGGATGGGAATGATCACTAAATTAAAGAAAAAAGAAAAAGAAAAAAGTCAGATAACTCATCTCCTTTCACATCTATGAAAATTTATAAAAGCAAGTAATGGCGATCCATCACTTACATGAAACACAGCAAGTGAAAAAACATATGGAAGCCAATGGAACTATACCACAGATTTAAACATAATGAAATACCTAGGAAGAGTAGTTTCTAAGAAAGAAGAAAAACATCCTTGATATCATTCTCCCGAAGTAAGAGGCAAGTGGTTCTTAAGCTATGAAAGTAAATTCAAGGGAAAGTATGTAAAAGGCTTTATAAGAGATGAAATGGGTCAAACAGACCAATAGGAAACATCTGTCTATACATCTATATTTTATTGCTCTAATTAAAATTGGGGGGGGAAAAAGCTTATTCTCCTTTTAGAAAATTTAATTAATTAAGCCTTTTTCTTTGGTTGTCCCAAACTCCAATCAAGTAGCATTACCTGCCTTTTTACCTGTTTTTGTTTGTTTGTTTTTTGCATGAAACTCTTTGTTTCATTCAGATTCTTCGTACTCTGAAAATTTTGCAACACACTGAAAACTGATATTTTGATGTTGATGGTGTAAAGGATGAGAAGAGAATTAGTAAGATGCACAACAGGGTGGTCTCTGCAATGCACAAGGTGTTTTGTAATGCAGACTGAATGAAAAACTTCAACTGTCTTAGCCAGGAATACTCTGCTCTCCATTCTATGTAAGCCAAGATGTGAAGTACATAAACTAAACAAGGAGGATGCCAGAACTCTGAGAAGTCTCTGTACAACTGTGTTGCAAGACTGCAGTCAAACTTTAAAGAAAACAAGTCCTACAATGAACCTGATGAGTTCACTGCAAATGCCTGCTAAGAAACTACCTAAAAGTATTTGTGATTCTTTCAAAATAGTCATATACACATGGCTACAGTTCTAGCAGGTGAATAAAACAGAATTCCAAGTTAAATTCATCTAAATGTTATTATTGCTACATAATTCTGCTGCAGACAAAGACTTTTTCCTAAATCCATATATGTGATCTTCTTACTTTTGGCCCTTTAAAAATGTCAAGACTAAAGACTAGTGAAGAAAAAGACCCAATTTGTGCTTCAGATCAGCTTCTAACTTTATCTGAAACAGTCTTCTCAGACCCTTTCTTATTGACTCACTTTCATAAAAGTGCTGTGGGCACATCCACTGTAATTTGGGAGTCCCATATTCTTGTTAGGCTGTATCAGCACCCTTGGCTGAAGTGCTCCAGTGATTTATTGAGTGCCCTAAAGTGCTCTCAAACTCTATGCTTTATCTCTTCTCCTGTTGCAATATTGACTTTTAGAAGGTAAGTTTGAAAAGACATGAGCAAATGTAAAAGTGTACATAGCAGGGCTGTTACAAGGGAGGCATTCCTTGTCAAAACATGGTATTTGCTGTATCATGCAAACTTCTTCTGTTCTGGCATAGAACAGAAACTTAAATATCATTGTAAGTATTTGATATACACTTGAATAACACAACCAAGAGCTGGAGACAAAACAATAGCAACCATTTATGTATGTATTAGAATTGCAAAGCAGACAGAAGTATGCAGTCTTACATAAGTCCATAATAGCATTACAGAAAGAAAATATATGCAAATATAAGCCATTGAAAACTATATTTTTTTTAATTAAAAAAAAAAAAACACCACATATTTTAGAATAAAATTTAGAAAGGCAATTAAAGCTTGATCAGAAGGAGAAATTCAAGTAGGCTTTCTCACACAACTACGCAGAAGAACATATTTTCACAACAGCAGGCATGACATAGGAAGGAAGAGACAGGTGTTAGAGGAACTGGATGTGAAGCAAAGCAAATGAAGACAGATGAATGTTTGAAAAGCTTTTAAAATGTTTGGAATTTGAATGGGAACCAGTGGAAAAGTATGAGCATCAGAATGACACTCCCATTGTGGTAATTACTGAACCTTAGCATTTATTATCAGTGCTTGCAAAAACAGGGGAGTAACACTCATCAAAAGCTGGATCCAAATCAGTTTCTTATGACAGTACAGTCCAGGAAAGAGAAAACGCACCCCTATGGGTATATATCAGAAATAGAGGAAGAGATTTGGAGAAAATTTGGCTGTGGTGACAGAGGAAACACATGAAGGAAAATTAAGTTTGGGGTCAGTGCAAATACTGCTATCCTCTCATCATGCAAGCACAAATGTCAAGACAGAATGCAGCACTATTAAACCCTCTTGCTAAACAGGAATTTTCTTTCCTGTGTTTATTGGAAGGAGACAGAGATAGTGAGAAAATCTAAAGCAAATTACTAAAGAAGGATGTAGATACTAAATTCCATCAATTACTGGCCCGTGAAAGACATAATGATAAAAAGAGGTGGAAGGAAATTGCTTATACTCATTAGTGTGAGATCAGAAAGCTTAATGCCTAACACAAATAAATACACAGGTGTCCAGTTCAGAAAAACATGGAATCATTGAAATATCTATCTTAATTTTAAAAACAAGAAAATGAACTTCCACAGTTATATATGTCATGGTAGAGAGAAAAAAGATTAATTGTATCTTCCACATTTAATCACCCAATGAATTCACTCATGCATAAGATGAATATTTTCTTCATTTATTATGTTCATAGAATCATAAAATCATGGAATGCATAGAATGGTTTGGGTTGGAAAGAATTTCAAAGATCATCTAGTTCTAACCCTCCCTGCTGTGGGCAGGCTTGACACCCACTAGATGAGTCTGCCAAAATTCTCATCCAACTTAAACTTAAATGGCCCCAGGGATGGGGCATCCACAGCTTCACAGCTTCTCTGGGAATCCTATTCCAGCATCTCACAACCATGTGAGTGAAAGATTTCCTCCTAATGTCTAACCTAAATCTCTCCTCATCTAGTTCAAAACAAAACAAAACAAACAAACAAACAAACAAAAAATATGGGTGGGGAGTCAGAAAAAGTCTAAATAGGAATGATTATTTTTTTAATACTTGTATGGTTTGAACAAGAACAGCAATTTGTTACTGATAAATACCACAGTATTCATCCTGATATCCTCATATATCAGGATGAAAGGCTTCCCTTTACTAGTATACACTTCACTTAGAATGTATCATGAAAAATTCATATTGACAAGGTAAAAATACCACTTCAAAAGTTCATTTTAAATATCTGAAGTACAAAATAAGAATTGAATATTCTAGTTCCATACTTTTCCATGTGGTGAGGAGATTCAAATCAGTTCTTGCTTTGACTACAGCTCTGGGTTGTATTATTAAAATGTACATCAAATACTTATAATGATATAGTCCTGTTGAGGAGAGGGGAGAGGGGAGAGGGAAGTGAATGTACTGCAACAGAGCAGTATTTTTTTTTTTATTTTTTTTTTTCCTTTACACATTAGCTACGTGGAGATTTGTGCAGTTCTTGTATCCCCCTGTTTTAACTAGTGGTAGAAAAGAAAGACAAGTGAATGAAACCAAAGAGAAAGGGTTTGGACTTCCAAATAATAATAATTCTATGTTGAAATCTACTGTAAATCTTCTCTAACAAGTTTCCCTAAAATTAATTAGTAAATCTAAGGAAGTAATTCAGGATTTCTAACTGGAATGCACTGAAAGAATTTTGAAATTTTACATGCTTGTTACAGAAAAGATGAAACTTTCAGTTGGATGATGTCAACTGCTATTTCTGACAAACCAGTGAAGAGAATTTTAATTCTTAACTGTCTTGGTAAACACAAATTCCAAAGTTTTGTACTCAAGTATCTTAGTGAAAGTCTTTTCATTACAAATAAATTTGATTGCTAAAATCAAGGTTTTTATAGATCTTCCTATTTTAAAATTTGTTATTGAGGCTGCATACAAACACTGACTTTTTATCACGTGTATCTTTATTCTGCCATGTAACAAAGATGTAACAAAGACAATTAGGTGGAGTTTGATGCATCAGTGCTTTCCTCTAGGGAAAGAAAACAGCAGAAATTGCATGCCTAGATTTTTCCTCTGGTAGTTCAAAATTAAATTATGCAAGATGCAGATAATGCATACAGCCTGTCAGAGGTACAGAAAACTGTCTCCTCCACAGCCCTATTCTTTCACATAAGACCGCTAAATAATTTCTCACCATTTGTGTACTCACATGAGCAGTATTCTACTGTATGGTTTAAAAATACTGAATGAGTTCAACATAGCCATATTTGAGGGATGCTCAGCCCATGGCATCAAGCACAGATGATTATGGTATGGCAGTAGAGTTTGAACATTCCCAACAATATTTCATTATATTTTGTTGCTGTGTGACCAACAGCAGCACAGGAGCATCCTGACAAATGGAGTTGGACACAGAAGCACATTTAAAACAAAGATATGTCATTGAATTCCTCCATGTGGAAAAAAAATTGCACCCACTGACATTCACTGACAATCTCTGAACAGTTATGGAGACCAAACAGTGGGTGTTACCACTGTGAAAGCTGGACTATGTGGTAACATTTTCCTAGCAACTACACCATCATAGTATCTGTGAAACATTGGATGATCTTCACTGGCAGTTTTTTGTTTCCTTGTTTGTTTTGTGTGTGTGTGTGTTTGCTTTTTTTCTTTGACAAGAGCAGCATGCAATCTCCTATTCATCTCTGATGAAAATGCATGGACAACAGTGACGACTATGTTGAAAAATAGTATTATTAGATGAGAACTTACTTTATCAAACAATTTTATTGTATTCTTCTCATCTGTTGTAGATTCCATGGAAATTAGTTGGAGGCACTACTTTTCGGGCAACCATTGTACAATTCACTATACAACACTGACAAGTTGACAGTAGCTGTGCACACTTCTTTCTCCAAAAGCTAGTTCACTTTGCAAAGATCAGCATTAAATCCCATACCCACTTCTGCTAGAAATCTATCAGGTTGCCATGGTAGTATGCTATGTACAAAGACTGCTCAATGGCTCTGTACCCTCCTCGCAAGTACATAGAATAGAATCATAGAATCATAGAATTACCCAGGTTGGAAAAGAGCTTGAAGATCATCAAGTCCAACCACAGCCTAACCAGTACCCTAACTCTAAAAAACCTCCACTAAATCATATCCCTGAGTACCACATCCAAACGGCTCTTAAACACATCCCGGGATGGTGATTCAACCACCTCCCTGGGGAGCCTATTCCAGTATGTAACTATCCTTTCTGTAAAGAAGTTCTTCCTAATATCCAACCTAAACTTGCCCTGGCGCAACTTGAGGCCATTTCCCCTCATCCTGTCACTTGTCACTAGTGAGAAGAGACTTGCCCCACTCTCACTGTAAGAACCTTTCAGGTACTGGAAGAGGGTGATAAGGTCTACCCTCAGCCTCCTTTTACCCAGACTAAACAGCCCCAACTTCCTTAGCCTCTCCTCGTAGGGCTGATTCTCCAAGTCCTTCACAAGCCTCGTTGCCCTTCTCTGGACATAAACCCTAATTACAAGATAAATACAGACATTATATCCTGAATTTTCCAGGATATAAGTCATTTCAAAAGACAAGAAAACAAAACAACCCAAAAGATCTAGTAAAATGTTGCCACATTCCTTTACTATATTTATCTATATTAATGTTATTTCTAGGCATGGGCATTTAACACTGCATGTCTCTTATTTTAGCCAAATACTTATTCTATAACATGCTACAAATATTTGATTGAGTTTTGCGGTTTTCTCACAGAAAGTTTCAGCAGACAATCCTCAATAGTAATAGTAATAATAATAATAATAATAATAAAATTGGCATATGACAAAGAATACACAGTAGTTGCTCCTTGAACAACCTAAAAGTGTACTAGCTCTTCTCATAACACAGTAAGAACAGTTACATATATGCATATCTTACATATATATAACATTGGTTAAAACTGCCTTCCTGCAATGTATTCAAGTGAATCCTATGTTGTGCTTACTTCAGAGCAAATTGTACTTTATATTTTAAATTTAATACAAATTAGAATTATTCTAGGTAAAAATTAAACAGTATCATGTTCTAAGGTGAAACATAAAACTCACTTTCTAAACATATAAAGGTCACTTACTCTCACTTTTTAAGCCTTCATTTTAATATGTTTTTTTAATTATTTTTTTTTTTTTTTTTTTTTTTTTTTTCCAGATGAGAGACTCTTCCACATTCCTCCCTCAGGCACTGATGTAAACAGTGTATTTATGTGAAGGACTTCATTTGCTATTTTGATTCAGTTAAGTTCCTTTCAGCATCCTCTTTTTAAGGGGTATTATTATTTTGTTTTGGATTCATGTCTTAGTATTGGAACTCTATTTACATAGAGACCAAAATGTTCCCTTTTAGAAAACTCTGCACTGGATTTTGTTCATTATTTGTACTTTTCTCCACTTGTTTTCCTTTGGCAATAAAGTGAGCAGTGTTGCTTCAAGATATCATTTGTCTCACCCATTTTCTTTGATACTCCCTAGAACTCATTTCTACATACACAAAAACCATCTGAAATAGAAAAATCCAGAATAGTTTCCAATAAGGGGGCACAGTGAATGACAAAGAAACTTTGGGGGTGGGGGGTTGGGATTAACATTCTTTGGGAAGAAACTAAGTGCTGCTTTTTACATTTTTTTCAGTATTTTCTAAGACACTGCATACATACATTTACATACATATATACATATATGTATATACGTATTTACATATATCATACCTAAGTCAGCAAATTGCTATCATTATAGCAAGGAATTTGTGAAATAATCTAATTTCTTTGGTGCTCCCACATACAGTACCATGGTCTCCATTACTAGAAATTTTATTGGTGTCTTTCTGTAGAATGAAGATGCTACCATTCTGCATGAGATTATCACTATCCATTCAGTCCATCTCAGGTACGAGACCAAATGTACTAAGTGGACAGGAAGTACCATCAACCCCAAATAACAGTTCTCTTTATAAATTTTGATAATAATATGAGTTAACAAAATATTATCTATTACTTCTTAAATTCAGATTAAAATAGTTGAAAACACTTACCTATTGCCTAGTGTGGAAGACAATATGACATACGCTTCAAAATATTAAACATTGTCTCTTTATGGTGCATTTACTACAGGTTATTATTAAAACAAAACCTAACAAAAAGAACAACAGAAACCCTGGATCATGGCCTTTGGTTGTTACTGACAAAATCAATGATCTCTATGTCCCTGATAAATTTGAATTTAGAAGTATCTTTATGTGTGGTTTAATATTAATGCACAAATATAGATTTTCTCAAGTAGCTTTTGCATAATACTGATTAAAACAAAGTCATCAGCTACTACCTGAAATGCATTTTAATTTTAATATGAAGATAATTGCTTGATATTTGCAGCTAGTAAAGACTTCAAATTATATTAAGAGATTAGAATTAATTTATTATATTTAAGAGGCAGTTTGGAGTAAAGATTTGTATTAAAAGTCCACTTATATGTACAGAACACTGAAGAGTGGCCACAGCCAATTTTAAAGAACTCTTCTTCATCAACAATAAACTGCAGACAGACACTACTCACAGATGGAGCCAGACACTAACATATCTTTATTCACATATTACCCAATAAAATGTAGGATAAAATCCAAACCGTAAACCTCCTTTAAGTATAATTACAATATGATTAAAAAAAAAAAAAAAAAAAAAAGGTCATAAACTGGTAGAAGTGTTCTGGACATCAAAAAAAAAATTATGTAAGACACAGAAGCAAAATATAATCTGCTTACTAAGCAAAAAGGAAGGAAACACCTATCATTTCTTCCGATAAACTCATGATGTTAATATTAATGAATCAAAGATCAGTGTAGGGAGTTCAAAATTTCAAGCAGAGTACAGCTGGACATAAGACATTGCAGTAAGGATTTTTTTGAATCTTGTTTTGCACTTTCTCATGTCTCCGGGATAAAAGGACTAGCCCTGCCACAATCTCCTCCAGGACATGGTATTTCCCAGATTAGATCTATGCGAGGTAACGCTCTTATCTAGGTTACATGTTTATGGTGATATATTAGCATGCACATACATACATTTCATATATGCATACACATACATAAGCCAGCAATGACATGGATTACATTATTAGAATCAAATACATTGCCTGCATGCAGAGGAGTTCTGCTGACTTAGCTCACTGAGACCCTTCTTATAATTTACTTACTGTGTAAGTTATATTGCAGAAATACTTGTTTGCCCTTTCATTAAATTTTGCGAGTTGAAGGAAAAAAAAAAAGAAAAGAAAAAAAAGTTTCTTTTTTATGCTCACTATGTAATCCAGAACTTTCTAAACATATGGAGCACAGGCCACTGAGAGACTTCCAAGTGTTCTTTGGATCACTCAGCATTCACATTATCAGTCTTAACTGAAAACAACCAAAAGATAACACAGCACTGAAAAGCAAGCTGGAATGTTATATCCTCATCTAGTGTGAAGACCACAGCTTGTCAAAAAACACTGATACAGCCCCAGGAAGACAGAATGGCAGCACAGAAGGAAGGATGTTTTCAAGAGCAAATCTCACATTAATGAAGTTCGCTGGATGTGGGAGATTAAAAAATTACTTTATCACTAGCTCCTTACACTAACTGCTCATAAATGTGACAGAAATCTCAACTTTTCCACACATCTCAGATGTTATATTAGTTTCCATGTTCCCTGGATTCATCATTACTCTCCTATGGGCATTTTGACTGAAGTTTATGAAGATTTACATGTTTACTTACTGAAGTAGTATGTAAGTGAACAAAACATCAAAGCAAATGACTGAATACTAAATAAATCAAAAGCACAGTTTCATAAACACATAGACAGAAAATTGTCACATTTAGGAAACTGTCAAATTCATTATTCAATGAATTCACTTTTCTAATAGTGATCCCAGAGTCAGTGAAGGCAACAATACCAATAGAGAAATTTAGAACACTGCAAACTGCTTTTTCTTTCCCTGCAGAACTTTGCAGTCAGGGACAGGGTAAGGCACACACAGCTTCTTTATTTTCCACAAAAACAGGCTGTCTGAAATGACAGACTTGCACAAAGCTTTAGCTATCTCATTTTGAGAAAAATTGAGGGAGATTAAATTTTTATGATAAGAATACTTCCCCATGCAGAAATAGCAAAACAAAACAAAACAAAAAACTGTTATCTTAAGAACTTGCCAGTGTACATAGAAAATCTACAAGCTAAACCTACAGATCAAAAGCTCTAGTGTGCATTTACCAAGTGGATTACTATATTTCATGGCAAAAATTAAAGCATAACATAACATGCAAGAAATTAATGATAGATATAATGATGGCACTAAAATTAACATTAAAAAGTTTATATCTACACAGTTAAAAAAAAATAACAAAGTTGAAATGGAAATAAAATCCTTATTCAGAAATGTGGGATGAAGAATGGAATAATTATGGTAAAAGAAATGGGATGACTAATTATTTAGAAAACAAAAAAGAGTAAAAAAGAAAAGAGGTTTTAATCAGGAAGAACTGGTAATAAAATTCTAAATTAAAATTCCGATTCCAGTGAGGATTTTCAGACATCATTTCATTCCAATGATTTATTATTTCCTCAGTATACTACAGCACTAAGAGATCATGTTTTTCGTATTAATATAAAATGATAAATACCACTGCAGTCAGTAACACTGACTTTCTCTTTCATCAGCTAGTGGTCTGGTGCTAATCAGATGATGAAATCAACAAGAGCGAATTGGTAAACTAGCTGGAGAAAGCGTTTCTAATATGATTTAAAAGAACAGAAGCAACAAAAACAGAGGAGCTTTCTCATTTTGTTTTGGTGCACTCCTACTTATAGGAAAGTAATTTCATTTACATCTGTAAAAAGTGTGTACAAAATCCTTCTCTACTGCTTAGTGATAAGTTACAGCACAATTCAAATGAACTGAAGATATAATATTTTTCCTAAGTCTTCCACATAATTCTAGAACAAGCAATATAAATATACATATCATGAGAAATCAACATTTTTATTCCTTTTCACTCCGGTTATACAGAAAAAAAAAAAAAAAAAAAAAAAAAAAGGAAAAAAAAAAAACAAACAGAAAAGGGTACCATATCACTTTTTCACTTTTGTGGTCTGAATTAACTGAAACAGAGTTTGACGATTATAAAAGCCCAGCAAAAGACACACAGAATCTCCCTCATTAGATTTTGCACAACAGTGACTACTGAGGGCTATGAATGCACAGTACTATGAGTAATAAAACATCTGTCTATTACATAATGTCACTAAGTATGTTCCAAATGGTATGCATATATTAACCCACAAATACAGGCTGGTACTTATTTAATAAAAAATGAGACTAAATAATGGTGTTTCTGAGAGGTCTTGCAAGTCCATTATTCTATCCAAATCTCTCATATTACACTGAGGAAAGAGATACTGTTATACCATAATAAAAAATAGTCACATTAACAGCTCTTAGTGACAGGTAGAGATATCTTTAGGAAATCCACCCACTCTAGCGAAATGCTTTAAGTAAATAAAATCTCTTCCTATATGTACAACTACTTGTAGTCTACAAATAACAAAGCCAATATGAGGATGGTTTGTATGTACTGAGACTCAATGTATTCACAACACTTCATATTGTTTTGAAATGTACTGTCAATATCCCAACATGCTACTTTCTGACAATTAAAGTCCTTGTTTATATCACTCCAGACTGCACATGGTTTGATTGGAACCCTGTTTTACAGTCCACTCTCACACCCTCCACAATCCTGGTGATAAATTATTTTCAGATTTGTATGCTTGCTGTTAACTTTAATGAATGATGTCCTGCTTTGTTACTGCTGAAGCCTCATTTCTTTTTAAGCAGCTATGGTAGTCTGACTGTGTAATACAGAACTGGATCAATAATTATAAAAGGGCGTCAAAACCATGGCTACTCTAATGTACATTCTTCTAAAAGACTAGTTCAGAAATGGGAATATTAAACCAGTGTTTCAATCAGAAGTCTGGGACCCCTAGGGATTTAAATAAATAGTCTGTAAAAACAAACAAATACGGAAACAATTAAAAAAACACTTTTTTTTTTTTTTTTTTTTTTTTTTTTTTTTTTTTTTCTTTCTTCCCTCTGTGAATTTATCTACTCTCTTAATAAATAGCAACACATACTGTGTTATTATCCTACTAGGACATGTTATCAAACTATCCCACAGGCTGATATCATTACTTCCAATGAGAAGTAAATACAGAATTGTACTATGTTTAACCACATCCGGCCATGTTTATCATCTGAAAATTTGTCAGTTTAGATACTGAGACTTGACCCAAAACCCAATGAAATTACTGAGACACTTTTTTTCTTTTATTTTCTTGAGTCGTAAGTGAGTTTTAGGAAGAAGTTATATGTTGTTCACACTTTCACTCCAGTACACAGCACTCCAAGCCCATTTTGTAGCTGTGTCTTCTGAAGTTTCAGTATC